>NW_006774065.1:3947323-3969286 GCF_000442215.2 Lipotes vexillifer
CCCAGGCCCCGCCCCCCGCCCCCAGTCTCTCGCGTCCTCTCGCGACCCTTCCCGTGATGCCCCGCACCCAGGCGCCGCGGTTGCCAGGTAGCGCGCGGTCCTTGGCTGCTAGCTGCGCGGGTTTCCGCTGGGTGATGGGGCTGCGGGGTCTCCCGCTGCTCCTGCTCTTGCTCCTGGACTGCTGGGCCTCCGTGAGCGCCCAGGCCGGGGACACCCCGGTGGTGACGACGGAGGCCCTGAACTCCACGAAGCGAGCCCCGACGACTTTCCGACCTGCTGTATCTCCTAGGCCCCATGAAATCCCCGGGGCTCCCAGGCCCTCCTCCGACCCCAGGCCCACCCCGGTCACGGACGGTGGGTACCAAGTGCCAATTCCTGGGGATCTACAGTGATCCAGACTGCGGGGGGGTGGTAGCCCGGGTGAGGATGTAATAATAATGATAGTTAACGTTTATTGACCACTTGTGTGCAGGCATTGCTAAGTGTTTCATAGGCATTCTCTCAACAACCGTTAGAGGTAGATGTTATTGTTCACAGTCAGACAGATGAGAAAACCGAGGCTCAGAGAGCCCAAGTGGGACAATATAAAAAGCTTTGAAAGTACTTGCAGTGGTCTTGGATAACATTAACTCTAAAGGTGATAATGAATGAATACTTGCAGCTTTGCAGCTGAAAACGAAATTAAATCGAAAGTTTGTAGACAGTTGTGGGAATTAAGTGCATAGGATACGTTGAACTTTTCACTTATCAAAAAGAGACGCAAAAAGTCTAGTTTACTGAAAGTGACTAGGTCAAGGCCCCTGTCTGTTGACTTGAATTGTAAGAACCCAGGATTCCTCCTGTGTTGAGTTGGAGGTGGGAAGTTATGGGGTGAGGGATTATATCCACTTCTCAAGATTCATCTTTAGGGATAATTGACATATTTCTCAGAAAGTGATCTAATCCTTGAGTCACACATTTGGTGACTATTTAGTAATCTGATTCGACATGGATGACTTCAGGGGATAGCTGTGACTCCAAGAAAGAGTGCAAACTTTTGTGAATATGCATTTTTCTGGGGTGAGAGTTCGTAGCAGTGAGTAGTTTGTCAAAGAGGTTTGTGATCTCAAAAAAATCCCTTTTAAGCCCTCTGACTGTAACTCCAATAGGTATGCAGTATTTTTTATCCCTTCTTAAGAGAAAAAGATCTTTTCTTAAATTGAGTAAGGTTCAATATTAGTAGATGGAAAAGTCATCATTGGCTGACATTCTGAACTCTAGGACTTCAGTTAATGAACCATTATTTCTCCTTTATAAATTATGAGTAGTCCTGAGAAAAAGTACAGAGAAATATATTTGCTATTTCAATATTAAAAAAAAGCTTTGTTTTATATCAAAACTATTTATTTGATGAATTAGTAGGGAAGTTAAGTGATAAATTGGGACAGAATACAGCAGAGTATTCAATATCTGAAATTCTCTAAGATCTTTTGGACTGAGTTGTCTTTTATCCATGTAAATATTTCATCTGTTAATGCACTTTCTCCCCAAAATGAAGCTGTTCATGAACCATCATTAATAGGTGTTCAGGGCTGTTTTTTCCAAAATGGGAGGATGAATTTACACTTTCCTTTGTCTTTTTAAAGGGCCTCTGTTTAGACCTGTGCAAGTAATGATAATAAATGACAGCTGGCATTTATTAACTGCTTACTGTGTAGCAGCCCCTGTGCTAAGCATTTCATCTGTGATGTATCTCATTTAATCCTTATAACAACCTTAGGATGTTGGATTATTCCCATTTTTCATGTTAGTGAATTACTTGCCTGATTTTAGGTCACACCCTGGGTACGTGTTGTAGCAGGAGACTGACTGGGAGTGGAGAACTGGGCAGCCATTTGCAGAATGGGTTACAGGTGGAAGAGAAGGATGATAACTTTCATCTTGAATGTTAGCTCTGTTCATTAGTACCCTGTAGACGTGAAGAGGCTTGGAAGAGCAGCTGAGTGCTACTTAGACCCTGGGAGTGCTCAACAGATACTTGTTGGCTGATTAAGTATACTCACATGGATAGAGACCTTTTTTTTCCCTAAGTTATTAAACACTATGGCTTTGTCCCTAGTAGTCTTATAGCTACCTACCTACAAAGGCTTTAAGTTTTGTAAAACAAATCAACATTAATTTTGAACACATAAGGCAGGGTGCCTCAACACTTCTAAGCACACAGAGGAGTCCTTGGCTAGAGGAAAACATTGTAAAATAATTCATAAATGCAAATAAGAATGTTGTATGTATTGTCTACCAACATTTGCTTGAGATCCCTTTTTTAAATTTGTTTGTGCATGAAATCCTTTTTCAAAAAAAGAAAAAACATTACAGGTAAGATTGAAGCACTGATCTTATTCCCTCCCTTCCAGCAGTAATTAAACTACCATGAGTTCAGTATTTATCATTCCCATGCTCTGCTATCTCTTTAAAAGTTTTTTGCCCCCCTGTTTGACAGACTAAAATAGGGAATTAAAAATCCAGGTAGTCATCATTAGTAAAAATTAAAATTTGCTAAGTGGGGCTTCCTACCTCTTCCCATGCTTTTATTGTCTGAATTACGAAAGATATTTCTAGGATCCCAAATACAAAGAACTTGAGCCAGTTTCATTCTTGGCCAATAGCCTGTGAATGTGGGCTCAGCTTCAAAGCTGCAGTTGACGTCTGAGGAGAGGAACAAGATAGAGAACCCTGATTCTTGGCAGCCTTAAGTGGCCCCTTCCTCTGAATTGGAATCTCTGGAGTAGGGGCTCAGGAGTCTGCAGTGTTAAACTGGTGGTTCTTTTGGTCAGGCAATCGATTTACTGTGCTGGTTCTTAAACCTGTTTTAATTATCAGCATCACCTGGAAAGTTTTTGAGAAACAGGTGTCTGGTTTCATAGTTAGCTTACCAAATCGGAGTGTTTCTAGGTAGAATACAAACAGAACTTTCCAGGTGAGTCAGATGATTAGCCACTTTGGGGAAACCTTGGATGGAGGAGTGCTCAAACTGACTTATTTTCACTTCACAAATTTCCCCCAAAGTGCAATAAGAAAAGTAAAATGGACCTTCTGTATGAGATGAATTTTTGGTACCTTGCAGTGGCACAGGGGCAGTCACTACCTGCTGATTGTGACACTCTGCACCCCACCTCTCTTGTTTCTGTAGTTGCTGCTCTGTGTGTCTGTGACTTGTCTCCAGCACTGTGTGATGTCAACTGCTGTTGTGATCCTGATTGCAGCTCCGTGGATTTCAGTATCTTTTCTGCCTGCTCAATCCCAGTTGTCATGTAAGTTTGTGACACATGCAGGTTTGATAAAATTGGACCAAGATTATAAAATTTTGGGACAGAAAGTGAAAAATCCCCCAGGCTGAAAAACGCAAACCTGATTTTCTGAATTTTGCATCATTCAGAAGTCATGCTGTCCAAACCAATATGTACAAGAGTGTCTATCCCTTATTTGCATCCAGCCAGATGATAGCTCAGGCAAAAGAGAAGAGTGTACTTTTTACAAAGGGTATAATGAAATCTCTGTGTTCAGATATTGAATTACGTTTCACTGTGATTTGTAAACAGATAAGGTGTCACATTTTTGTATCTGTGAATCAGTCTCTTGTATAGCCTAAAAGTACAGTTTAATTTTACAGCTTTTGTTGTAGACATAATACTTGTAACAAAAAATTAAATAGATAGGAAAGCTTTGTTTATACTTTTCTGATGGACGAATCTACCGGGAATTCTCACAGTTCACATTGTCTAGGAGAATAATGGAAAATGACATTCCCAGTCGATTATAAGGTAAATAATCTCTTCTGATTTATCTGCTTCTCATAATTCAGATAAAATAGCAGCACTTAGGAGAGGTTAATTTATTCAGGATGGGACCAATTTATTATTCAGAGATAGCTAATTTACATTTAGTCTTGTATCAAGTTTTAGCGATTGAAACTTGATAGGTTGAATGCTTTTTGGAAGCGTGATGTGTTTTTCCCATGGGAAATTTTATTGCCCAATGGGAAATTGAATCTACTTCTGATATTGTAAAAATGCTTGGAGCATGGGGTGTTGTAGTCAGATTATTTTTTATTTTTTATTTTTTTGTGGTACGTGGGCCTCTCACTGTTGTGACCTCTCCCGTTGCGGAGCACAGGCTCCGGACGCGCAGGCTCAGTGGCCATGGTGCACAGGCCTAGCCGCTCCGCGGCATGTGGGATCTTCCCGGACTGGGGCACGAACCCGTGTCCTCTGCATCGGCAGGCGGACTCTCAACCACTGCGCCACTAGGGAAGCCCTAGTCAGATTATTTTTCTGGCTAGCTGGACTACATTGTGGTTCAGTCTTTGTTGAAAATCATTCTGTTTTCCTGTCTTAGTAAGTACCAGGAGCCTGAGAGTAAGGTATCTGCTCTGATTTGAGAACATTATTTAGAATGTAATTGTTTTAAAAAATTTAGCCAGTATTGTAATTTTAGATATAGACTATTTAGAATGGGGGTCAGCCAGCTTTTTTCTGTAAAAGGCCACATAATAAATACTTTAAGCTTTGCAGGCCATAATGGTCTCTGTTGCAACTTCTCAACTCTGCCATTGTTGAGCAAAAGCAGCATTGACAATATGTAAATGAATGGGCATGACTACATTTCAGTAAAACTTATTTACAAAATTGGGTGTGGTTTGTGGACCTCATGGTTTAGAAGTTAGAGCTGAATTCGTAGTGCCCTCAGGAGAGGACCTCAGAATTTTTTGAGTTAGTTTTGCTTGTGACTTTCTCCTGAATATGAAGTGTAGAAATACTGAAATCAAAACTAATAGTCCTAATTAGTTGTGTGTTCTTGTTATGTACATTCCAACTCATAAAAAGTTTATTTACATTTGCTGAACTGTCATCAGCTAGTCCTATCATCCAATAACTTGTAAATTTATTGTTAAGATTATTGGATTAATGTCTGTTTTCCTCATTAGATGTAAGCTTCTTGAGAGTAAGAATTATCTTTTATATACCATTTACCAGTAGTGCCTAGCACAGCTCCTGCCACATAGTTGGCCCTCATTAAAAATTAGTTAAATGGATGAATGAATTTCTCCCCTCCACCCCTAACTGACCCTCAAGTATCCCCTTTTGACTTTCTGTACCCAGGCAGAAATCCAGGCCAGAAACCTGGAGGCTACCCTGACTACTGTCTCTTCCTTGCCTTCTCACATCTAAAGCCGTCTTTCACATCTCACCATGCCTTTCCTGAGCCCTCCTGTGTGCCAGTACCAGGGATTTAAAGATGAGTTAGACATGGTCCTGCCTTCAAAGAGCTCATGAATAAGGGAGACAGATGAGTGGATGGCAGTTTCTGCCCCAGACACTAGGAGAACTCAGAGGAGTGGCATCTAACCCAGAGAGTGGGCGTAGGGAGGTCTTTCTAGAAAATAACTGAGCTGGGTTCTGAAGAGCAAGTAGAAGTTGGCCAGTGCGGAATCAGGAAGGGCATTCCAGGCCGAGGGAGCTGCATGGGGGTGAAGGAATACAGCCTGTTGCCTTAACTGCAGGTAACTCAGCATGGCTAGGGAAGGGTGGAGCCAGAGGAGTGTGGGGAATGGCAGGGGTCAAATTCTGAGGGGCCTTGTGTGTATGCTGAGGGGTTTGGATTTTTCCTGAATTCTTCAGGGGGCCAGGAAGTGAGGTGATCAGATTCTCAACTTAATAAATTTAGCAGCAGCATGGACAGTAGGTCACAGGGCCCAGGCCTGGTAACAGGGAACCAAGTAGGAAGCTATTGCAGATGAGGATTAATAGGTGCCCTCTCTTTTACCCCTGAAGGTTGTGACAGTGGGACTAAAGAGAAATGTATGGATGTGATACTGATTCACTGCACAGGATTGGAGAGCTGCCTGACTCGGAAGGGGAGGGGTGAAGAGTCCCATTGTGCTGAGTTGTCTTTTACGATTGCCCTCATATTTATCCATTCCTACTTTCTTCCTCTTCATAAGCTCACGCCTCAACTTATCACTCGCTAAAGAACCTTCAGAAACTCTCATTACCTACAGAATCCATAACCTGGATTCATATCCATCCCAGCCTCTTTCAGATCTTATTTCCTACTAACCCCGTCTGGTATCCACCATCCAGCCCACCTTTGGTACTCTGTTTTCCAAATACCATCAGTACATTACCCATCCTTGGCCAGTGTCATTCTTGTACTTGGATTAGTGTCCCATTCCCTTTCTGTCTGATTCCTACTCATCCTTTAAGGCCCAGTAGGACTCGTAGATTTTTCAGTGCTGGATCTTTTCTTATTAATACTACTCACGGTTTTTCAAAAATATTCTTTATGCCTACAATAACAACTGATATACCATTAGAACTATACAGAGCATTTGGAAAAGAGGCCAGTTACAAAATAAATCAATACCCCAGCAATAAACATTCAAAAAATATAATGGAAATGGATTCTATTCATAACGCCAATAGAAATTTAACATAGTTAGAATTAAACTTAACTATTCAGAATTTTTGTGAAGAAAAACTTCAAAATATAGTAAGACATAAAACATTTGAATAACTGGAGAGATACAGTCTGTGTAGTGGGATGGGAAGAATCATTACTTATACATTTCAATTTATTATAATGTAATTCTAGTCAGATGGGAGAGGGATAATGTGTCAAAATGATTCTAAAATTCATCTGGAAGAATAAACAGAACAGCCAAGACGTTATTGAATAAGAAGAGCAAACTTCTAGGTTTAAAACAGTTGTAACATTATAATAATGAAAATAATGTGTATTAATTCAAGACAGATTAGTAGGTCATTGGAAGAGAATAGAAAGGCCAAAAATCAGTTGTGTGTACTGATTTTACACCAGCTAATTTTTAAAAAAAGTATTATGTTTTTTTCTACTTATGTATTTAATGTAAATATGGTATTTCATTTCTGTGGAGTAAAGGTTGGATCATTCAGTAAATGATGTAGGATGATTATTTAAAAACAAAAAACATTAGGTTCCTGCTTCATAGCATTACATCGAAGTAAATTACCAAGAGATAGAAACGTTAAAAAAAATTAATGAGCAAATGAAAAATATAGGTGAACATTTATTAATCTTGGGTTAGGGAATGTCTTTTAAGCATAAACCCAAAGGCAAACTATAAAAGAAAAGATCGACAACTTCATTATTTTAAAAAAAATCAGGTACTTCCCCGGTGGCGCAGTGGATAAGAATCCGCCTGCCAATGCAGGGGACACAGGTTCAATCCCTGCTCCAGGAAGATTCCACATGCCACGGAACGGCTAAGCCCTTGCGCCACAACTACTGAGCCTGCACTCTAGAGCCCGCAAGCCACAACTACTGAGCCCGCGTGCTGCAACTACTGAAGCCCATGCACCTAGAGCCTGTGCTCGGCAACAGGAGAAGCCACTGCAATGAGAAGCCCGTGCACCTCAATGAAGGGTAGCCCCCGCTCGCCACAAGTAGAGAAAGCCCACATGCAGCAACGAAGACCCAACGCAGCCAAAAAAACAAACAAACAAACAAATATATATATGGGTTATTATAAGTCAATGAGAAGACAAACGTTCTAATAAAAAATGGTCAACTTACTGAAGAATAAATACCAGTGAGCAGAAACTATATGGAAAAATATTTAACCTCACTAGTAAAAGAGAAAATTCAAATTTAAGCAATGAGGTAACAGGCTTTTGCCCATGAAATTGGCAAAGGGTAAAAACTGAATGATAATATCCAATCTTGGCAAGAGTACAGGAAATACGCGCTCTTATTATTACAGTGTTGGTAAGGATGCATCTTGCCTTTCTGGAAGGCGATCTGGCAGTATGTCTCAGAAGCCTTAAATTATGCGTACCTACCTTTTGACCCAGCAATTCCACTTCAGGAGATATGGCCTAAGGAAATAAATGGCGATATTAATAAAAATGTATGTACAAGGATGTCATTATAGCATTATATATAATTGGGGAAAATTAGAAACAGCCTAGATCAACAGTAGAGGATTGGTTAAAAAAATGGGGAGTATCTTAATAAATTGGTATACAATGAAGCTATTTAGTATAATAATACAAAAACATATTTGATATGGGAAATATTGGGCACTATATATTAAGTGAAAAAAAGCCTTAAAGCAATATGTAATATGATCTCATTTTTGTTATATCTCTATGCCATATCTGTATTAGTATCAAATAGATTAGGGTTTGTTAAGTCTGGGATTGGTTGAAGACTTATCTATACTGTAACTTCTAAACCCCGAAACTTCCAGATGACGTTACATTTTCTCATTCTCACAATCCTTTGTGAAGACAGCTTTATTCTAAAGACTAGGAATTTTGGATCCATTCTGGGTACTTATAAACAATCTGAAGTTCTGCAAAATTTTATGTAATTGATTCTGTCAGAGTTTGCAAGGTTCATTTACATGAAAATTATACTCTGATCTATATTCCATACTTGACAAGATTTTCTTAAAGGGGATTCTAGTTGTCTTCATATTTTCACTGTTAGAGGAAGAAGTTTAAAATGCCAAACAATTTAACACTGAATAAACTAAATAAGAGTGGATTCAATTCTAACATCGCACTTTCATAAATATCCTCCATGTAGTTGTTAACATAGTATAGTGCAAGCATCTGACAGTTTTTAAATAATCTTGCTAAGATTGTGTGCATTTGCCTTAAAACTTTGTCTTATTATTTTTTTAATTTTCAGGGGTGATAGTCAGTTTTGTAGTCAAAAAGCAGCCATCTATTCATTGAATTTTACAGCAGACCCACCTCAGAGAGTATTTAAACTTGTTGACCAAATCAATCCATCTATTTTCTGCATTCACATTACAAACTGTAAGTATTTGATGGTGATATACTTCGTGAAACTCTGAACATTTTTTTCTTTTAAAAATTCTTTTATGGAAAAATGTCCCATTGTTAGATTTAAAGCAGTTATTCTGTGGTTTGGCTAGAGTTTATCTTGAGGCCATTCCACAGACAACTGCAAGTAACTTTATAAACCTGTGGCCATGCACGTTTTCTTTAATTGTGCTTGTGTAGTTATCTTTTGAAATCTCATACTTTATTTCAAAGGTGTTTATAATATATAGACGTGCGTAGGAATCTAGATTTATTTAGGGGTGTGTGTGTGTGTGTGTGTGTGTGTTTTACTTTATTTCCTCCTGATTTAATAGTTGAGAATCAGGTTCAGCTTTGGTTTCAGGTTCCCTTTTTCTCTTTTATTTTTACTAAGAATATTTGCGTGAGAACAGGATCTTTATTTTTTTATTACTTTTTTTTTTTTTTTTTGCGGTATGCGGGCCTCTCACTGTTGTGGCCTCTCCCGTTGCTGAGCACAGGCTCTGGACGCGCAGGCTCAGCGGCCATGGCTGACAGGCCTAGCTGCTCCGCAGCATGTGGGATCTTCCTGGACCGGGGCACAAACACGTGTCCCCTGCATCGGCAGGCGGACTCTCAACCACTGCGCCACCAGAGAAGCCCCAGGATCTTTATTTTTATCTGAGCATTTAGCTCAGTTAGGTGTCTAGTTCCAAAGTACATGTGAGTGTAAAATGTTATCAAGATATCAAAGATCAGAGACACATTTATGGTTTTACCTAACTTTATCGTCTTCTCAGAGTGTCTTTATATTTTAGTTTTGTTCCTTTGCACTTGAACATTTAGGCAATTGCTCTGTGATTTGTAATCTGAGGTAATGACTGGTCAGTCATTGTCATGTTCTCTGACATAACAGGCCCAGTGAACAGACCAGCCTGTTCCCTCCTCCTCCCACCTCTCATGTACAGGGCACATTATCCTCCTGGGCTTTGGAGGTGGCTGTGTGAGGGTAGAAACAGGGTCTTTCATTCCCATAGCCATCTGGAGAGAGTTGCCCCTTAGAGGTTTATGCAGCAGATGCCTCAGTCTATGGGCCAGAGAAAGAGATTGATTATTATTGGTTTCTGTTGTGCTCTTTACCTGTAGGCTTTAGAAACCATTGCTTCCACAACAGAGAAAGACCCTATTTATTTAATAAGATTCAAGAAATCTTGGAGAAAGTGAATATAAAAAGAGACACTTTAGTGTCTTCACATCAACCTTAATGCTACTGAAAGTTGTTTCCAAAATACTACATGTTATATATACTATACATGTTATGTTTTATACTGATCTAAAATGTTTTTTCTAAAAACAGATAAACCTGCATTATCCTTTATTAATCCAGAAGTGCCTGATGAAAGCAATTTTGATAAATTGATGAAAACATCAGATGGTTTTTCATCGAATGCAGAATCAGATGTTTCCTTGACAACCAAACCGGATGCTCCAAATACTGCAAAATATGAGGTGAGCCAGGAACTTAAGTCCACTCATCCCGTCACAAATATCTTGTCTTTGTAAGTTAACTTTTCAGTTTGTTCCCAGTAAACGGGCTTTCCTGAGACATAGAATTCATATTATAAACTAAAAAACTTAACATGCGTGCCTATAGATCAAAGATCATGAAAATTAAACTTGAGTAGTTGAATTATAACATCGGGTTTTGAGGCATTTATTCTGTGGTAAGCTTGCATTTGTCTCTGCAGAATTTTTTCTTTTCCACCTCAAAAGATGCAGCAAAGTGCTTTTTTCTTTGTAAAAAAAAATAAAATTTACAAAGATGCAAATTTTATGCATCTTCCTGTGTCACTATAAAAGTTACCATTTCTTGAGAATTTCCCATGTGCCAGGCACTGTGCAGAGCTTTTTAGACATCATTGCACACAACCCTGGGAAGGATATGTCATTGTCTCCATTTAAGTGATGAGGAAAACATAGGTATAGGAAGGAGCTAGTGTTGGAGCTATATTTTACTGGTACAAAGTATTCCTTCCATGGATGTGTCGTTATTTATTATTGAGTCATTCCTCTATTTAACAGACATTCGTTTCTAGTTTTTGCTATTGTAAATAATCCACAATAAACATTCCTATAGGTACACACACACATATATATATATATATATATATATATATATATATATATATGTTTATTTATTTCTTTATTTATTTAATTTTTTTTGGCTGTGTTGGGTCCGTTGCTGTGCACGGGCTTTCTCTAGTTGCGGTGAGCGGGGGCTACTCTTCATCGTGGCGCGCGGGCTTCTCATTGCAGTAGCTTTTCTTGTTGCAGAGCGTGGACTCTAGGCACGTGGGCTTCAGTAGTTGTGGCATGCAGGCTCAGTAGTTGGGGCTCACGGCCCTGGAGCGTGCGGGCTTCAGTAGATGGGGCACACGGGCTCAGTAGTTGTGGCTCTTGGGCTCCAGAGTGCAGGCTCAGCAGTTGTAGCACACAGGCTTAGTTGCTCCGTGGCATGTGGGATCTTCCTGGACCATGGATCAAACCCGTGTCCCCTGCATTGGCAGGTGGATTCTTAACCACTGCGCCACCAGGGAAGTCCCTAAATACATATATTTTTGTCTGATTAAACCTTAGGATATGTTCCTATAAACGGGTTAACTTGGTCAAAATGAATGGGAATTTAAAATACCGATACCAGATTGCTCTCCAGAAAGATTGCAGGAATTTATACTCCCAGCTCTAGTGAAGGACAGGGCTTGTTTCCCGCTTGCTGTCACCTGTGTCAGCTTCCTACATACCCTTCCAGTGGAATAGAAATAAAATTGCCTAGAATAAAAAAGCCTGCAAATGCAGTAACATGCGTACACAGAAACACACATCCTTAAAAGGAAAAGGGTGGGACAGCTAGCTAGAGGTAAGCTCCCTGTGGACAAGGACCACATCTGTTTTTTAATCACCCTTGTGTTCCCGATGCCTGCAGTGCTGCCTGTCACATAGTAGGTGTGCAGTAAGTGTTGAAGGAACACCTTGGTAGCACCGTGACAGCTGTTTGTTGTTCTGTTTGCAGTATGGGGTTCATCTGCAGACTTCACATTCATTTCTGAGATTTCCTTCTCCCCTTACATCATCTCTGTGCACCGATAATAACCCTGCAGGTAAGAGAGTGGGCACTTTTCTTCCTCTCTGCAGAGTTTGTTCTTAGTTTATATTTATAGTAGTCATAATTAAACAGACTTCGTAACTAGAAACAGAGAGTCTTAGAGTTGAAAGAGGCCTCAAAGGTTGAATAGTTCAGTTTCCCACCCAGTGCCGGAATCTTTTCTACAACATGCAGTCACTGAGCACTTGCAATGATGGGGAACTCACTACCTGTAACCAGCCAATTAAGTTGTTTAACTCTTCCAGTTGTTGGAAAGTTCTTTTTTTAAAAAAATATTTATTTATTTGGCTGCAGCAGGTCTTAGTTGCAGCATGCAGGAAGGATCTTTTAGTTGCGGCACGTGGGATCTAGTTCCCTGACCAGGGATCGAACCCGGGCCCCCCTGCATTGGGAGCGTGAAGTCTTAACCACAGGACCACCAAGGAAGTCCCTGTTGGAAAGTTCTTTCCTCACTGGAGCTAAAGTTTGTCAGTAGTTAACACTGATTAACTGTATGCTGGGTATTGTGTTAAGTGCTTGCATGTGTTTTTCCATGTGATCCTTACAATGATCCTCTAAGGGAGGGTTGTTTTCATTCTTTAGATGAGGAAACTGAGAAACGTTCAGTTTCTTACTCAGGCGGTGGTGGAGCAAGCCATACAGCTGCCTCCCATGGGTCCTGCTTCTCCTTCAGGAGCATCATAGACTCCATGGACTAACCCTCTTGGCAGTGGAAGGCAATAGGCCTGGCTCTCCAGTCCTTAGCCAGCCTCACTATGCAGAAACCTGCTAAGCTGTGGATGATAGTATGTGGCCTAATGAAGCAACACTTGCTACATGAAGGAAAATGTGTTCTATTGAATAGATGCTTAACCTTGCTCACACAAAGGAACAGTGTAAATTAAAACGAGACTGAGGGACTTCCCTGGTGGTGCAGTATTTAAGAATCTGCCTGCCAATGCAGCGAACATGGGTGTGAGCCCTGGCCCGGGAAGATCCCACATGGCTGTGGAGCAGCTAAGCCCGTGCACCACAACTGCTGAGCCTGCGCTCTAGAGCCCATGAGCCACAACTACTGAGCCCGTGTGCCACAACTGCTGAGGCCCGCGTGCCTAGAGCCTGTGCTCTGCAACAAGAGAAGCCACCACAATGAGAAATCTGTGCACCTCACGAAGAGTAGCCTCTGCTCGCCGCAACTAGAGAAAACCTGCAGGCAGCAACCAAGACCCAGTGCAGCCAAAAAAATTAATGAGAAAAAAAAACCCCAGCGAAACTGAGATACTGTTTCCACCTAATGGATTGGCAAAGCGTAAAGAAATTTAAGTCTGTGGATAAGTAGGCACTTGTCTATATTGCTGGTGGGACTAAAAATTGGTAAGGTCTCTGTGAAGAGCACTTTGGTATTATGTATCAATATTGCAAATGAATATGCCCTTTGACCTAGCTTTTCTACTTCTAGGAGTTGGTCCTACAGAAACTCTGGCCCACATGCAAAACAATAGATTGCAGCATTATTATAGCAAAGCTGGAGACAGCTTCCATTAGTGGGGAACTGGTTGAATAAATTATGGCATGTCTATAATAGAATACTAATTCTCCCTAAAAAGAGTAGGAGGAAGCTCTTCATGTACTGAGATAGACTGAACTCCAAGATGCATTGTTCAGTGAAGAAAACAAAGGGCAGAATATATATTGTGAGTTTGTTTCCAAAAGGGGAAAGAAATACTAAAAAAAAAAAAATTTTATACACACACACATACATATACATATATACACATACATACATATATATATACATGTGTTTATTTGCATAGGATATTTCCAGAAAGATACACAAGAAACTTCATGCTGACTGTCTCTGGGGAAGGGAACTGGTGGTTGCTGGGGGACAAGGGTTGGGGGGAGACTTCTCTCAATATCTTTTTGTGCCTTTTGAATTTTGAATCATGTGAATGTATTAAGTATTTGAAAAATATTTTTTTAAACCCTATATTAAGCATATTATGTCTGTGTCATAACTTTGCAGTTTTACTTAGATTACAATTTTTTAGTTACTGTTGGACAGTTAAAGTTTTTCTTGTTTTTAAAATTTTTTTCCCTTTCCCTTGGGAATGCTACGATTTCCAGCATTTCTGGTTAACCAAGCTGTTAAGTGCACCAGAAGGATAAATTTGGAACAGTGTAAAGAAATTGAAACCCTGAGCCTGGTTTATTACAGCAGCCCTAAAATTTTGAGGGTAAGAATTATCTTGAAGTGAAACTTGATTCATTGGATTTATTTTCTGTTCTTTGTACCCTTTTAAAATATAAGTAGAGCATCATTTCAATACATGATTGACACTCAAAATTTTTCTTCTCCAGTTCTTTGGTATACTGATACCAAAGATATTGAAATAATCACTTAAAATAATTTTTATTTTTATATAGTTAGCTCATATTTTGCTTCCTTTTTTTTTTGGATTTCATTCATTTTGATGGTAACCAATAGTCTGTCTCCTGAATTAAAAAGACCTTTATTAATAACCAAAACCTTTAGAATTATAAAAACATCTTAATGTCTGTCACGGGAATGATCATGTTAGCACCACAAAGTTATCTTTCTGGTTGGCAGATGAAATAAGTGCCCAGGAAAGGACAGGAAATATGTTTGCTGGAGAAGAGGCCCCTGTGTGAAGAGGCCCCTTCTTCCTGGTTACGGTGACTGAAGCCTGAACTGAATAGATGAGAGGCCACTGGCCTGCTTGGTGGGTGATGTGAAGGGTTGCAAGGGGAGAAGACATTTTTCAGTGATTTAAAACCATATGATTATTGTGAAAGCCCCCTTCCCCTTCTGATTTCCGGAGTGTGGTGACGGGGGCGTCCATGGCACCTGTATTTATCTGGGCTTCAGTTTTCAAAATCAAGTTGAATCTTTCCTCTCCCTGCCCTTTCCCTCTCCCTCTCTCCTCAAAGTCAGCCATCTATGCCTGTGAATTCTTCCAATTCTTGTGACTTCTCACAGTTGTCCTGGAAGCAGTCCCTCAGGCGTGCAGGCACAGTTCTTTTTCAGCTTAGCCCCCCCCGCCCCACGTCCACTCATCCCCCTCCCCAAAGCTCCCATTAGCCTAATAGGGCATCTTGGGGTTAGAGAAGTGGGATTGGCGATGTGGGGACAGGAATGAAGGGAGGTGGAGCCCTTTAGGAAAAGAGCTCCGGCTGTACTGGGGAGGCAGGAGCCTGGCCCCGAGGGGGCTCGGGCCACAGGCAGGAAGGCCACTTAGGAGACTGGACATTGCCTGGGCAGGCAGTGGTGTCCTTCCAATGAGGACAGGCGCAGCGCAAGTGACCAGGAGGATGGGAGCCATGTCTTCCCTACAGTGTTATGTCACTGATGACCATATGGAAAATACTGCACAATTACACTGAAGCGTGGAGGCTTCCTGAGACTAGCTCTGTTGGGCTGGTCTCCTGAGCTCCCAATCTGAAGGAAATGAATATAGAAGGGAAATGTAAAGTTATTATGACAGATACAAAAATATATAGGTGGCAAGTCTTGATTAAGGAAATTCTTTTTTCCTCTTTGAGAAGTCTTTAATAAGATGAATGTGCCCTTTAACCCACGGCCTGAAAAAGCAATAAAAATGCTTCTTTTTGTTGTACTTAACAAAATTTGTTGTTCTTTTTATCTAGGTGCCTGGTTCAGGAACAGAGGTAAGAGTACTTCTTAATGGAATTATTGTCTTACTTCGGAGCGTTTGAAATGAATACCCTTATGGTCAGAAGGGTACCTTACTGCCAATAACAAAAACATTTGCCAAAAAGCAAGCAGAAATGAAATAGGGAAACTCCTTAGTAGACCATCCTTTTGCTATCACAAAAGGGTCAGATTTTCAAATTCCTTAGTTTTTGTAGTCCACACTTGTTCATGTTTAAATGATGTAGCTGTCTTGACTGACAGTGGGTGTGATTGGCTTCTGTGCTTTCAGGGCATCCCTTGATATCTTCTTGGCCTCTTGTCAGGAGAGCTGGCTAGCTCGCAGGATTCTGTCTGTCCAGTGTAGAAGATAGAAACCTTTTGCCCAGTGAATGTACACACCTGTGTAGGAGGTGAGCACTCTCAGTGTAGCTTCCAGTGTTGAGTTGCAGGTAGGTTCTATTCAAAGCCTTATGGCTCCAGCTCAGGGGCCCTATAGAACTGTGGTCAGGAGGCCACGGTCTCTTTGCAGATATGTCAGTGAGAAGTATGGTGGATCTACCTCTTACTCTTGGGGCTGCACCCTGTGCCTGCCTGTGAATACAGTCCCTAAGGAGGCCAAGGCAGTGGCCTTGTCGTAGTCTCCCAGAGCCTGTGGAATTGGTTGCCCTTGGTTCAAAAGTCAGCTTTGCTGTTGTTTTCTTGTGTGACATATGCCTCAGTCTCCCCAGTTGCAAGTGGATGGTAGGTCTCTGCTCCAGAGGCTTGATGTAAGGCTCGAGGGAGAGAATGCACATAATGTAAGACTCGGTGCTTGGTGCAGCAACTAGCACGCAGGAAGCACTGCGGACAGCAGTACCCACTGTGATTGATTTCATTACGT
This sequence comes from Lipotes vexillifer, assembly GCF_000442215.2. Lineage (NCBI taxonomy): Eukaryota > Metazoa > Chordata > Mammalia > Artiodactyla > Lipotidae > Lipotes > Lipotes vexillifer. The sequence goes on from NW_006774065.1 coordinate 3,963,850, forward strand.
CTCTGGACACAAACATGTTTGAGGTAGACATTTGGAAAGGAATGGTTGTGTGACTTTGGACTTCACAATACTGTGTGTGGGCCTGGATTTCCTCATCTGTGAAGGTGCTTTCAAACTTATTTCAGTTATAGTGCTTCTTCAAGTGAAAGAAGGGAGAGCCTTCCCTAGTGTGTAACATGGATTGAATCCAAAGCCCCTAGTTGGGGCTTCCCTGGTGGTGCAGTGGTTAAGAATCCACCTGCCAATGCAGGGGACACGGGTTCGAGCCCTAGTCCAGGGAGATCCCACATGCCGTGGAGCAACTAAGCCTGTGCACCACAACTATTGAGCCTGCACTCTAGAGCCCGTGATCCACAACTACTGAGCCTGCGTGCTGCAACTACGGAAGCCCACGTGCCTAGAGCCCATGCTCCACAACAAGAGAAGCCACTGCAGTGAGAAGCCCGCGCACCGCAACAAAGAGTAGCCCCCGCTCGCCGCAACTAGAGAAAGCCCACGTACAGCAACGAAGACACGGTGCAGCCAAAAACAAATAAATAAAAATAAATTGATTAATTTTTTAAAAAACCCAAAAAACAAAGCGCCTAGTTGGAGCAGGGGTGGGGTCCGAAGCCTTTTTACCTGCCTGACCTCCCCATCTTTCTCCTTTTTTGGTCCCTGTGAGGAACCCTACAGCTCCCAGGGACCCAGTTTGAAAGTCATATAATAGACTAGCTCTCAAATACTTCCAGCCACTAAAAAGTGCTTTTATTATAGCATTCAAAGCTTGAACTGTCTGTGGGGACAACTGCCCTGTACGCCATATAGTGTTGGTACTAAGATGGTGCCTAGTAGGTACTGGGCACTCAGTGGGTTATGTGTTAATTGAATGAATGACTAAGGATTGATTCAATCAAGAAGGGAAGACCTATTGTGAGGGATAATAGGATGTTACTCAAAGGCACTTACTATGTGCCGGGCACTGTTCCAAGTGTATGTGTGTCTGCAGTCCTTTAGTTGTCCCAGTGGTTCTAGGAGGTAGGTCCTGTTGTTGGCACTCTGGCATGTGAGTCACAAAGGGATGACTTAGCTTGCCTAAGGCTACACAGCGGGGAAGAGGCAGAGCTGGGACAAGAAACCAAGCTGTCTGGCTCCAGAGACCTTATTCTTAACCATGACATTGGACTAGCTCTACTGTGTGCCAAGCCCTGAGTTTGGAAGTTTCACACACGTTCTCTCTTTGCGTCCTATGGCCACACAGGAAGTGGCAGACTGCGACTTCCAACTCAGATCTGTGTGACACCAAAGCTTGTGCTCCGAAGGATATCAACTAATATCAGGGATGTGTTTAAATTCTTTTAAAATGCAGCTTCCAAGGTCTGTTAGAGGATGAGGAATATAAAAATCGGATCCAGTCTCCCCTTTAATGGAAGCCCATTGTGATTGCTTGGAATTATTGTCAATATCTATTGAACCATCAATGAAAGATTGTCATGGCCCTGTAGTTTCATTGTTAAGTATGCTTTACTTCTTTGCCAGTGGGTAGTTTGGGAATGGGATATGATTGAATAGGACATTCAGGAAACCAGAAGAGCCGTACCATTTTCATTCTTGTGTCTGGTCCAGTGGATGGTGATATACTAGTGCAGCTCTTTCCACTTATACTTATCCATCAGTCTTTACAAAGCCAACTGAACCCTTCGGTTTCTGCCAGCCACACCCACACACCATGGGAATGGCTCCATCAGAGGATATGGAACGGTGTGCACTTTCTTAGAACACAGTATCATTGCTGAATCAGGGCATGTTCAGATAAAGGAATCCAGGGTTATCTTTTGATGACTTGCTTAAGAGCTAATCGGTAGCATGGGACTCCCTGCATAACTTTTTTTTTTTTTTTTTTGCGGTATGCAGGCCTCTCACTGTTGCGGCCTCTCCCGTTGCGGAGCACAGGCTCCGGACGCGCAGGCTCAGCGGCCATGGCTCACGGGCCCAGCTGCTCCACGGCATGTGGGAATCTTCCCAGACCGGGGCACGAACCCGTGTCCCCTGCATCGGCAGGTGGACTCTCAACCACTGCGCCACCAGGGAAGCCCCCTGTGTAACTCTTAAACCCAGTGGTGCGACTTGTTATGCAGAGGACGTTGTGGTGACTGGTGTTGCCCTCCTGCGACTCCATCACATGACATCTAGTCTTTGCTTCTGAACCACGTTACATTCTTATATTAGAGGTTTGACTTACGAGGATAGTTGCCGGTCTTCATGGTCATGGGAGCAGTACATAAGAACTCCTTGTTTATCTATAAAATTACAGCTTAAATACTTAATAATTTTGAATTATAAACAACATAGTACATGGTTGAGGGCAAAGTTCAGAGCAATATGAACAACTAGATATAAATTAGGTTCCTTCCTAAACAGTGGTTTCTAAGAGCAGGCATTTAGAGCAAACATCAGACTTGTCTCATGGTACAAAGAGGCCAAAATATCTAGAGGTTTGAGCCATTTAAAGGATTGCTTGGTGCTTTGTCACTCTGCTGGCAATGGCCATAAGTGAAAAATGTCCTTTAATAGCATTGGTCTAACCAGGACTTTCTGATTTTGCTTTAAAAATTTGTCTCTGTTTTTCTTACCCATGATCCCACCACCCATTGTGTGCGTGTGTAAGGGTGTGTGTAGAAGTTGTGTGTAAACTGGGTCAAGCATATATTCAGAGAGGTTGTGGGGCTTTAGGAGGATGGACCCTGGGATTGTGTGAAGAATGGGCACATACGTGTATACAGTGAGTGCGTTTATCAGTAGGAGCTGTGGTTTGGAGGTGAGTGTATGTGTGCATTTGATGGTGTGATGGGAGTTTGTGTGTGTGTATGTGTGTGTTTGGGGTATAATTCACGTACTATAAAACTTACCATTTTAAAGTGTACAATTCAGTGGTTTTTGGTATATTCACAAGGTTATGCAATCATCACCAACATCTAATTCCAGAACATTCTCACCACCCCAAAAAGAAAGCCTGTGCTCATTAGCAGTCACCCTTCATTCTACCCCAACCTTCTCCCCCAGTCCCTGGCAACCGCTAATCTACTTTGTGTCTCTGTGGATTTGCCTATTCTGGACATTTCCTATAGACGGGATCATGTAGTACATGGTCCTTTGTGTCTGGCTTCTTTCATTTGGCACAGTGTTTTCAGGATTCGTCTATGTTGTAGCATGTGTCAGTGCTTCATTCATTTTTATAGATGATTCTTTTTATTTATGATATTCTTTTGTATGGATAGACCACATTTTATTTATCCATTCATCAGTTGGTGAATGACAACTGGGTTATTTTCAGTTTTGGGCTATTAAGAATGCTGCTGTGAACATTTGTGTACACATTTTTGTGTGAATATATTTCCAGAGGCAATCACTTAACATTTTGAGTATATCCTTCTCAGATATTTTCTTTGTGAATGTATTCATGTGTTTACATATAAATATCTGTGTTTTTGCAAATGTGGAATTCTAGTATGCATATTGTTCTATAGCACGCTTTTCCCTTCTTGGTGGTGTATCTGTGGAGGTGTGTTTCAAGTTTTTCGTTATTTTAACCCATTCACCTCTGTTGTGGTGTGTCTTTAGTAATCCAGGACTTTACTTTGCAGGTCCCTATCACTGTTCAGTCCATCATCATTCAGTCTCTAAATAAAACGCTAACCCGACTGGAAGACACTGACACTGATGTATTGAGGCCGCTGGTTCTTGTCGAGGCTGGGCATGATAAAATCTGCACTAACATCATCCTTGAGGTAGGCGCCCAATTTGGCTTTGAAAGTTTGCTCTGTTTGTGGGCGACTCAAGCTGCGTGGTGCTGAAGGGTAACTGGATGCCCTCCAAAGGGGGCTCTGGCCATCCGATGGTATCACTTTTCTTGTCTTGGCCTCCTACTTCCCTTTATCCTGTCTCATCAGAGGTCGCTTCTTTGTCTCTGAAATAATCGTGTGATTTTTCTCCACAAGCCTAGTAACTTACAAGGATACATCAAAATTTGTTGTTGCTGCTGTTGTTGTGTTTGTTTGTTTGTTTTTAGATGTTGGGAGTAGGAGTTTATTAATTTATTTAATTTATTTTTGCTGTGTTGGGTCTTCGTTTCTGTGCGAGGGCTTTCTCTAGTTGTGGCAAGCGGGGGCCACTCTTCATCACGGTGCGCGGGCCTCTCACTATTGCGGCCTCTCTTGTTGTGAAGCACAGGCTCCAGACGTGCAGGCTCAGTAGTTGTGGCTCATGGGCCTAGTTGCTCCACGGCATGTGGGATCCTCCCAGACCAGGGCTCGAACCCGTGTCCCCTGCATTGGTAGGCAGATTCTCAACCACTGTGCCACCAGGGAAGCCCCATGTTTTTTTGTTTAATATTTATTTATTTGGCTGCGCTGGGTCTTAGTTGCGGCACACAAGATCTTCATTGTGGCATGCGGGATCTTTTAGTCGTGGCATGCAGGATCTTTTAGTTGCAGCATGCGGGCTCCTTTAGTTGCGGCATGCAGGATGTAGTTCCCTGACCAGGGATCAAACCTGGGCCCCTGCATTGGGAGTGCAGAGTCTTAATCACTGGACCACCAGGGAAGCCCCACTGCTGTTGTTTTAGCACATTTACCTGCACAGATAGGCTGATTACATTCTGCTCAGACCAGCTGATTTGGAACTTATGTAATTGGGCACAGAAAGGCTTAGATGCCCCTGTCTGTCAGCTGGGGCTGATGCTGAGGTAACACTTCCCATAATCCGATTGGACAGGAGAGAAAAGCTTTAACACGTGGAGAAGTGGGAAAGGATTTGCCTCCTAGATACATGCTTTTTTAATCTGAGTTATTAATACAGCTACAGAAATGTATTGGAAACAGGTATATTTGAAGTATCATTTTGTTTTTTAGGTGAAGTATAGCCTCATGTATACAAATGCAGGTGAGATAATAAAAGCTGACATCTTTGTTCTTCTGGGAGCGGTTAGCAGTGCAATGGTTCCATTCCAACAAAAGTTTGAAATTTATTTTATTCAGGTAAGTTTGATCAGTTTTGTATAAGTATGTAATTGCCAAGTATAAAGAAATCATGACTTAGTGGGGAAAAAAAAATCAAATTAGAAGTATTACCACTTCTAACCATTTGTATGGAACAAAGGGCTTGCATGTAGCCTGTGGAGCTTGTAATGAAATCAAGCCAGAGTCCTTGTATCTTTTCCATTTGGGAATAAGATGCTCTTCCATGTGAGCTTATTCTTTTACAGCATGATGTACTCCTACACTCAGCAGATATATTTATAGTTCTGAGTAGGGAGAGAGATTGTTTTATTGGTTGGTAATCCCACATTATGAAAACCATTTCATTTTCTCTCTGCCATTTCCTTATTAAAATGAGAATTACTGGGCTTCCCTGGTGGCGCAGTGGTTGAGAGTCCGCCTGCCGATGCAGGGGACACGGG
>NW_006774065.1:3969567-4005438 GCF_000442215.2 Lipotes vexillifer
GCCATGGCCGCTGAGCCTGCGCGTCTGGAGCCTGTGCTCTGCAACGGGAGAGGCCACAACAGTGAGAGGCCCACGTACCGCAAAAAAAAAAAAAAAAAAAAAAAGAGAATTACTTGGGGCATTTCTGCATTGTCTTTCAGCAAAATACAAAGCCAGTTCCTCTCAGTGGAAACCCTGGTTATGTTGTGGGACTCCCATTAGCTGCTGGATTTCAGCCTCAGAAGGGATATCCTTTTTGGCACCATAGAGAAGCTTGATTTCCCTGTCCATGTGTGTGGGCTGCACTTCTTATTGCTGAGAGTCCTGAGGGCTGGACTCTCGCCAGAGCTTCCTGTGGGTGGCTCTGCCTGCACAGCAGGTAGAGCTGTGTGGAGCCTGACAGGGTGGAGCAGTACAGCGCAGGAGACTGTCAGTGTCTTACAGTGAAAATCTTAAGACAGAAAGCTTGACAGACATTTAGATGTACTTAATTTTATACTTAAACAGAGACTCTTAAACAAATTGAGTGATTTTGAAAATTTGGAGTTAATTTTGAAGGGCCTGTTTCTGAGAAGTTTTCTCCTGAGGATCTCCTAATCAAGGAAAATAGTTATAACTATTTTTTGCCTTCTTCTGGGAAATAACTGTCAAAATTCCCGAGACCTAGAGAAAGGGATATTTGGGTCTCTCTCGTGTGACTCATATGACACCATCTCCTAAGAATCAGTTGCTTTAGTACTGGGCAACTCCCTTAACCTTCTGTGAATGTCTGGGATTATGCAGACCACGAACAGATACGGACAACTTACTCTTCTTCGTAGCACAGCTGAGCAAGACTGCTTAGCAATAGCGGGGATCCGGACCCCAGTATTATTTGGTTACAACATGCAGTCTGGCTGTAAACTCAGGTAAGAGAGTAACTTGCTTCTGTTGGAGCCCATTTGTGTTGATCAGAAAACAAAGCATTCTTACCCTTCGCATTTTAATCAGAACTCTGCATCAGCTGACAAGCTCATTAGCATTATTATTAGTGGGTTGTAGCAACAGTAACAATAACTTACAATGATGTAGTTTTGGTTTTCTAATTTTAATTCTCATAACCGTAAACCATTTGTCATGATTCAAAGGAAAGTGTTACAACCCTTGCACTTATCAAATATGGCAGAGTAAAAATCTCAAGGCTTCTTATGTTTTGTTTCTAAGGTGGCATAGCTCTTGAGTTCATAGCAAAAATATGTTCTCTGCAAGTCCTTCCTTTATTTCTGAATTTTAATGTACTCAGCACAACAAACCCAGTGAGAGGCAGCCTGAATGTGATCTGTTTTTACTTTATCTTTTTATTATCAAACATAATGTAAAATGTCAAACAGCTCTTCATGGCTTGTTCTAAAGACAGCAGTTCTTACCTTCATTTCCCCCATCCCAGAGACAATCACTTGCAACTCTTACAGCTGATTTTTTGGAAATTTACCCCCAAATATTTAAATAACCCACACGTAATGCTACTTCTTGATTTTTTTGGTTTTATGACTTATTTATTTTTAATTTTAATTTTTTTATTCAAGTATAGTTGATTTATAATTTCAGGTGTACAGCAAAGTGATTCAGTTATATTCTTTTCAGATTCAGATTCTTTTCCGTTATAGGTTATTACAGCAATTGAACATAGTTCCCTTTGCTATACAATAGGTCCTTGTTGCTTATCTATTTTTTTATGACTTTTATTATTTATTGAGCTCCCACTGTGGAGGATGAAGATTTGGCTCTTTTTCCTTTGATCCCCTACCCCACCACCCGTCACTTCCCATCCTTATGTCTCCCCAGGGTATCTACATCATTATTTTGGTTAGACCAATATTCACCATTTACATCATTCTGATTGCTTTAGACTAGCATTTCTCAAAGAGGGTTCCATGGGATACATTTCCATAACATGTCAGTACGGGTAAGTCTGTGGTCCAGTATGTTTGGGAAACACCAAATTAAAGTTAAAAACATGATTCCTTACTAAGTAAGCACTTCTCAGAGTCTTCAGTATGCCAGTGTACTTAGGGGGGACATGGGTATGCAATAGTTCCCAAATTTTTGGCCATGGAACCCTTCTTGTACAGAGCCTCTCCATGGAATACAGTTTGGGGAACATTGTTTTGGATTCATCTCCCTGGCCAACCAAGATTTCACAAAGTGAGAGACACTTTCACTTCAAAAAATCCCCTTTTAGAGAGTGAGAAAAGAAACTAGAGAGAATATGCGTGTTGTTGAGGGCTGTAAAAACTGCAGGTACGATATTCTATAATCAGAGATGTTATGGGTACTAACACTGTATTAAAGTGATGCATTTCGCAGTTGTAACATAAAGGCTAATACCTTGTCTCTCATTTTTAGTACTTTTTTGTGTACCGGAGAAATGTCAAAATAAAATATGACCCTGACACTTATTTAAAAAACAAAAAACAAAAATTGCAGGTCTGAACAATCACCTCATTCAGTTGACCTTGTTTTCTTTCCCAAAAGACTGACCAAAGCTATCACGTGTAGGCTGGTAGCACAGAAGGTGGAGAGCCTGCTGAAGGGCCAGGGCTTCCCAGATTATGTGGCCCCTTTTGGAAATTCCCAGGCCCAGGATGTGCTGGACTGGGTACCCGTCCACTTCATCACCCAGACGTCCCACATGAAGGTAAAGGGGGAGAAGTTGAAGGCCACATGCTAGTGGTCTCTCCAACGTTCACCTGCCCCTCACTGTGGGGAGGTAGAGGCAGTGGGGGAGCTGGCGGTGGGGGGCTCTGGGTAGGAGCTTGGGCTTTGTCGTTAGATGAGCCTGGATCTTGAGCACTGATTTTGCCCCTAGTTAGCATTGTCGCCTTTGGCCAGTGGTTTTTACAGGTTTGAGCCTCTGTTTCCTCATCTGATAGCTATATTACTGACCTCATGGGCTTGTTGAGAGTTAAATGAGGTAACATTCATGGTGCCTAGTGGTCACTCCATAAATGGAAACCACTACCAGTCACCATCCTATTCCTTGTTGGTGTTATGCAAGGCCTTCTCTAGGCATCGTGATATGATAGGTAAATGTCAGGACTGTTTCAACAAGACTTCTGTCTGCACAGCTGTCCCATCCGTTGTTCCCTGGTCTATAAAAGCAGTCCACATGTCAGAGCTTTCAATTCTAAAGTTCCCAGAAGAGTTTAATGGAAGTTGACGTTCTCCAAATAGGTTCTGGATCACGTGCGGTTCTTCTGCCCACCTTTTTCTTTTGTCTCAGCAGTCAGAGTGTGGGCCAGCCCCCGTCACCGCAGGCATGCTCCCCATCTTATCCTTTAATTGCCCAGCTTTTTCTTGTCACAGTTTCTTCAGGCCTCTCATTACCTGCTTAGCACATTTATAGCGTGGGGATAATGGGGGTGAGGACTAGCTCCGATCCCGCCCTCCCCACCGAGTCCCCAGCAGGGACCCGTGGTTACTCAGTCCCTGCTGTTCAGCTAAGTCTTGGCTCAGCTCTCCTGCCTCAGTGAACCAGGCAAATTGCTTCTAGTTTCTCAGAGATGGTTAAGACATCCAGTTATTACTTATCCCTCAGAAGGGAAGACATAGGTTGAGGGGAGAGGGGCAGCAGTGCAGACACTAGCACTGCTGGGGTCTGTGCTGGTCAGGGAGCTCAGAGGGCCTGGAATGGGTTTTGTACCAGCCTTCTAGGCATAGCCAGCACGAGAGCATCTGCTAAGCTCAGTTGATACCAGCTGTGTGTTGCATCTTTTCCTAATAACAGGATATTCTCAAGGATTTTTCAGCTTGCAAATTTCTTAAAAGACAGTTTTAAGCCAAGGAATTCCACCCGTGCTTTTTTGGCAGGCACCAAATTTAGCAGGCCTGCTAGCTTTTCATGCCCTAAAGAGATGTATTTTTTTAAACTTTTTATTGTGGAAAAATTTCATACACAAAAGTAGAATACTCCAGTGGAACTCCATCTCCCCGTTGGGCAGCTTCAACATTATTACATTTGCCAATTGATGAGACTGTAAAGGCAGGAAAGAGGTCTGGAAGGCCTCCTCGCCCATTTTCCCCTTGGGGCTGAGCAAACAGGGGTCCTGGGCAGAGGCCTCAGGCCCAGGTCCCAGTGTCTAGCCTGAACTCGGGCAGCTTCATTGTGGCACCAGTGCTCTCGGTGCAGAGGGAGAGTTAACATCTGTGACAGCTTAAAATGCCGCCTGTATACCCCAATGTAGCATCTTAATTGCCAACTGATGAAATCAGATAAGTGAAAAGGAAGCACTTAAATTTCCTCTAAGTGCATTTTAACATGATATGCAGTCAGGTTTAATTTCTGTCTGTTAATAATACCGTTCTCCCTCTCCCCCCTCCCCCCATGCCAGCTTCGCTCCTGAAGTATCTCTGAGGTAGATGTAAACAGGCAGGTGCAGTTAGAGCTGTTAAGGCCCTGGAGGTTCCACAGTTGGGTATTGGGGTTACCACAGCTGCCAGGTAATGCTGGCCTCTTTAGAGATGGGAAGGGATGGAAAAATTATGCTTTAGGTGTTAAAATATTTTTGGAGCATGAGTACTTTAAAATATGTGCTTTTTCTAAGCTGTTTTTATCTGAACTTCTAGAGTCTATTCATCCTCTTGTTCAGAACATTTTGTAATATGTGAAACATTTTGTAATTAAAACTCTGAACTGCAGATTAAGTTTGACATGAGGTTGTTTAATACTCAAATTGATTAACGGCATTTTGTTTTGCAGGATTCTTGCCAGCTCCCAGTGGCGTTGGCTATAGAAGTGAAGTGGACTAAATACGGATCCTTACTGAACCCACAGGCTAAAATCGTCAATGTAACTGCAAATCTGATTTCATCCTCGTTTCCTGAGGTAGGCCTAATTTTAAAGATATAGGTTAAGACACGAGTCCAGACAAAACTGTGATAGGTGAAATTTATTTTGTAAAAAAGATACTTAAAATTTAAACAATCTGGATTCTTAAAACAATTTAGCAGTCATTATCTTTTACTTGGAGAAGAAACTCCCCTGAACACAGGGGTTTTATTCACATTAACATTCTTGTTTAGACTTGATCTTTTAAAACTCTTGTCTTGAGTTGTGAGTGACATCGATGTGTTAGGACAACCTGAGGGAAAATTGTATCTCTCCTCTGAGTTAATGGCTGATTAGCCCTCCACGTACCTACCAGATTCATGAACCAACAGTGGTTGGGTGAGGAAGGAAATGAAAGCTGTCCCATCTGTGTTATCCTGGTGAATACACTGGAGGGCAGGGCTTGCATCACTCTGATTTTTTTTTATTACAGACCAACTCAGGAAATAAAAGGACAATTCTTATTTCCACTGCGGTTACTTTTGTGGATGTGTCTGCACCTGCAGAGGCAGGCTTCAGAGCTCGGCCAACCATCAATGCTAGGCTGCCCTTTAATTTCTTCTTCCCATTTGTTTGACGTAAGTCATTAAATATCGAAACTACACCACACCTGCCTAATCAAGCGCGTGTGGGGCCCAGGGCTCCTTGGAGACATCCCACTTTATTATATGTATAACCTTGAGGTTGCCCCCAGACCGACACACTTCCCCTCTCCACTCACTTCCCTCCTCTCTTTTCTCCCTTTGGGAATTTCATTCTACTTGCTTTGACTTTAGAAGGGGTCTGGCTTGGCCATTTCCAGTACTCTCAATACACAGGTCATATGCGGAAGCCAAGTTGCACCTTTGGGAAGAACGTAAAGAGAACAGACCTTGAAGTAGTGCAGGCGTTGAGGGTTTATCCAGTTTATTCATCCCCTGCTTTAATGTGAGTTATTTTTTAAAATATTATTTTTAGTGCTCGCTTCGGCAGCACACATACTAAAATATTATTTTTAGTTCAGGCTTTCTTTTCAGGTCCCATTAAAATGAGTATAAAAATAGCAAGTTGTATAAAATCATGCAAGTAGAGTACAAGGCCTCACGAGGGGCTCTTCCCCCAAATGTCATGTTAATTACAGTGGAGTCTTGGGTCTAACTGCTACTTCTGTACCAGCTAGCTTGCTCTCAAGCTAGTGGGCCGGTATAGGATGCCACAGAGTGACTCCAAGCAGTTGAACCTAGAAAGAATACAGTAGGAGGGCCTGTGGGAAGGAGAGAGTTTATTTTATACATTAATTGTACAGTAATTGAGAAAAATGTTGTCAGGGGACAGAACTGGGTGGAGCCAGCTAAAAGTTGGAGGACGCAGAGGAGGGGCTGGGTACTTGAGAACAAGCCCCTTGGGAGACATTGTGATTAGCTGTTTAGAACAGCTTGGAAATAGAAAAGATTTATCTAGAATGTGCTGATAGCTAAGGTAGCTCTCTTTTTTCTCTTTTGTCTTTCAGAGTGGTCATATGAAAGGATGCACTGGTTCCTTAATATACATGTGAACTGTGAAAACTGTACATTTGATGAGATTAAGTTTTACATACAGCTAGTAATTGTCCAGCTTGTTGTTCATTTTCAAGCAAGAGTCAAGTATTCAGCATGAGAAAAATATAGTTTATGATACATCTGTTAAACAGTGTGGAGTGGGAATGGGATGGGACATTCTCAGTCACACCAAGGAAGAAATAGAGCCTCTGAAAGACTGTGTCCCCCAGAATCCGAGCTGGCAGCAGTGAGACAAAGCCATCAAAGCAAACCTCTCCCCAACGTGGCCCCAGGAGGGGCGGCTGTCTTCCTCATCACAAGCCCGTGAGGCAGGTCTTCCCTTTGGGGTGGAGCAGGTATGCCTCTAGTTCACCTCACCAAGAAGTCCATGCTGTCTCAATAGCTTGTTAAGTCTTTCAATTTCTTGTTCCTGTTATTACAAAAAGCAGACAAATAAGTGAATTTACCTTCTGAGCCTCACCAGGGATGTGGCAGTCACACAGTGAGCCGCAGACACGCACAGGGAATGAAAGCCATACTCCTCATGCAATCAGTCAGCTGGGGCCCAGCAGCGATGGCAGTGAGGAGAGAGACCTGGCAAAGCTGCAGAGAAGGAGGCAACGCCTAAACTGAATCCGAAAGGACAAGGAAGGCCTGACCGAGGGAAGTGGGCTCCGGGCTAAGGGCACTGAGTGAGCAGAGGCCTGGCCTGGAGAAGCTCAGTGCTGGAGGGAGGGAACGATTTGTGTACACAGAGGGTGTTTTCCCAGACACCTTCTTACCTTCTCAGAGCAGCTGAATTCAAGGTGTTGGATCTTTGTGGCCAGTTGTATATTTATCTGTTTTAACCTTAGTAGTTGCCGTTCAGAACGTGTCTTAACCGAGATAATTATCCCTGAAAAATAATAATAATTGCGAGGGTCTCCATGATACTGGTCTCTAATTTAGCCCCTTGGGAAAAAAACTGTATTCCTTACAAATGTATAACTGGGAAGAGTGGTGACAAGTAAAACAGTCATCATGGCTTAAAGGTGTCAGAACTAGGAGGGTCAGAGTTTTCATTTCCGAGCTACTCAGTACCCAGCTGTGAAATACTTCTTTGGCTTGTCTGGTGTGAGAAATCCTTAAAAATAATCACTGACCAGATGAAGGTTAAGCTCCTTAGTAGGGGGCAGTTCACAACAGTCTTGCTACTTAGCAGCAGTTGTTCAAAAGGCACTAAGTGCAAGCCTGGAAATGCTCAAGCTTGGGGTTGGGACTGTCACTTTGCCAACTTTCTGCCTCCAGAGCTGTGGCCAGTTTAGTTGTCAGGCAATGACCTGCATCTTGGCTTGGGGGCTGGCGGGGGGGCGGTCCCAAATGCCCACACCACACTGCAGACACGGCCTCAAAGACTGGGCTGCAGTGGGGCCGCTCCGCCCCTTTCCAAGTGTGAGTGACGGAGTCCGGACCTTCCCCCACACGTGTGGCGCCCACAAGGCCTGGGAGTAGCCGTCCCTGGTCCACAGTGTTCCTGGTTGTCTCACTGAATCCGGTTTAGCCTTGTGTTCCTTCAGTCACGCTACTAAATTTGATAGCAGTGTAATAACGGGCAATAGTCGTATGCCTCGCTGCCATTTAGACAAAGAAAATGAACAAATCTCACAACAGTGTGATGTGAGAGTACTGGGTAGTAACTGCTTCATGAGTCATTTATAATCAGTCATGGTCTATCTACCTCACATAACCTTTACAGAGAGTATTTTTCTGTTAGATTAGATGAAAAAATCGACATAAGCATCTAAAATATTATCTGAAAAGCCTCCATTATTTCCTTTGACAGAACCCAAATAAAGGTTCTTAATAGGCTTTACTTTAATCACTAGATCTGAACTGGCCGCCCCCAAAGCCCACATGCCTGACAGAGCCGCTCGCACAGCCCTTTCCCTGGCCGGGTGGCACCACAGCAGGCGGCTGCAGCAGGGGATGGGCCTGCTTCCAACAGGCTGCACTGTCGCTCAGTCAGTCTCCTGACAGCGACCCACAGCCCGTCGTGTTGGGCACTAGTCTAGGGATTCCCAACCCTGCTGGACACCCAATCACCTGGGAGTGCTTCACAGACAGACACCTCCCTCTGGGCTCTGCACCAGACTCTCCACTTAAAGTGTCGAGGGTGATTCTGATGCGGCAAGTCCGAGGACAGGCATTTGATCAACTCTGACTAGTTTGCTGATGGCCGAACCGCTAACCAGTCGCTAGGTCCACATAAAACCACAGCACAAATGGCTTCTCTGACATGGAGGCTCCCTGCACCCACAGAGAGTGTGTGAGGAAGAGGATCTGTACCTGAAATACGGTAAAGCAGTATTTCCCCAAGTGTGTCCTCCAGAGCCAGAGTCTACAGCACGCTCATAGGTGTTATTTCCTCCAAAAGTGTTGAACTGGTCAACTTGGAAAACAATTACAGTTCTCAGAGCCTTCATCGTGCTAACTTGTGTTGTGACTTTCTCAAAGGGGGCAGAGTCTAGTGTACAGCATTTCTCAGCTTCCTTGCTCCCCTTCCGATGGTGCCCCTCCCAAGGTGGGATGGGGTTTGGTAGAACACTCTCCAGGAAACACCAAATGAAAAACAAAGGTGCTTTGGGAACCAAGCCGGCAGGGATTGATCAGGGATTAGTCTAACCCTTGCCATAAACATCTTTCAGTAATCATAGAAATGAGAGTCTGAAGGAGAAAGGCACTTCTTCTCAGAGCACATGTCCTGGTGTCAATTTGTAGCCACAAAGGTCACAGTGGGACACCAAATCAGGCCATGTTTCTCTTGGTTGCCAGGAGGAGGAGGACCAGGGCCTCTGCACCCCTTCCAGGTTCCACCCACTGTCCCATCCCCCGCCCCCCCAGCCCAGGAGCACAGGGGACATACCGTTGATGATCCGGGCCACCCGCCACAGGCGGAGCAGAATCAGCAGCCCTAGAGCCTCAAACTCATGCTCCTGGAAAAGGAGGACAACGTCGAGGACGAAGGAAACCACCACGACGATGGCGTCCAGGATTTCAAACTTGTGGTGAAAGAACTCCAAGCGGAAGACAAATATTTTAAAGAAAATCTCCATCATAAAAATGGTCAGGATGGCAATGCTCATGTAGTGGAACACCTGAGGGGACAAGGAGACACAGAGTAGACTCAGGCTGTCAGGGGCTGGGGCAGGTCACACGGACAAGCTGCCCAGTCACCGAGAGAATCCATTCATTTGACTAATCCCAAATTCCTGCCAGCACCAGGCGCTGTTCTCGGGCCGGACTGTGGCTGGGAACAGCACACACATTGCTCTCTGAAGGGCAATGGGGCAAATGGCAGTTGAAAACATCCGCCATGCCCTTTGGCCCTGCAAAGCTCACGCGTGCACAAAGACAGTAAGGATATTTACTGCAACATCATTTGCAGAACAAAAGATTTTCTACATTGTTTGGAGAACAACAGAAACGTCCACTAGACTAGGGCACTTGTTAAATGCATTATGGTATCTCCACATGGAACATTACGCAACTGTTCAAAAGACCAAGGCTGATCCGTATGTATCGACTAGAGATGACGGTAAGATGCTAAGTGAAGAGAGTTCCCAGATCTTGATTTGTAAATACTAGCCTTCACTAAAGTAACCTTTTCCATTCTGGGGCAGGGAAAGTACGAATGAGCTGGGACATCATCCAGGGCCAGAAAACAAGGAAACCTCAAAGGCTATGGAGGCATGTCAAGAGGACAGAGCAGTCAGCTCGAAGAGGCTCACAGTGACCAAATTTGGGACAGTTTGGATATTTAGTATTTAGGGGTGAAGTGCCGTGATGTCTAACTTACTTTTGAATGGTCAGACAAAAATAGATGGGTGTGGGGTGTTTGTGGATATGTATATATATAAAGAAAGCAAATACAGCAAAATGTATATTTGCCACTTTTCATAATAAAAAGTAAAGAAAAAGGCACAAGACAGTGAGTATAGGAGGTATATTACTGATTCTATTAAACAACAGAGGGAGAGGAAAGATAATCATCCATGTATGGGAGGACTTGGGTTGGCACAGAAGAAGACGTTAACGGCTGCCGTGGTGAAAGGGGCCACGAGTAGGAAGGAGGTTTAATATTTTCTGCCTGCTCTTTTACCATTTGAAAAGACATTTTTGCATTGTCCACTGAATTTTTTTCAAAGGTGTGGGGAGATCCTTTTAAGCCTCTGGTCTTCTCCCCAGTTACTGGTGATGGGCCGCACAGTGTATTTTGTGTGTCCACTGCCCTTTGGGTGAATGTCTGGGATGGGCTCAGGCAGGAACTGTGCATCAGGGAATAAATGGTGGGCACATCCCCCCAAATGGCTCCAGCACAGGGACCACGTCAGAATGTTGACAGGAGGAAAAACAGCTCGTCTTCCTCTGGGGGATGGGAAGGAATCATGCTCCTGGTTTGATAATCTGACAAACTCCAGCTCAGTGGAGCTGAGCTCAAGGTTCAAGCCATCAAGTGACTTGAGGAGGTTTCCTGCTTGTAATAAATTTGTATCTATAATTGGGAAAGGAAGACATTTTCTCTGCTCTTTGAAAGCACCCAATCAAACTACCCTCAAATAGGCCTGGTTACTCCAAGGGAGGTGCTGCCCCACCCTGCCCACCCACAGAGTGAACCACATTAAAGGGCTGCGGACACACTACCCTGGCGGCATAGTTATTCTTGTCAGGCTGGATAATCTTTAGGTCCAGAACGAGCTCGGCGAGCACCAGGAGGGCATCCAGAACGACCAGGCAGATGATGATAACCTGTGGACCAAGGGAAGAAGCAAGAAACCATGAGACCTAAATGGGGACCCTCCTTTCATCTTTAAGGTCTGGAAACATCTGAGTGAAACCACTGGGGAAAGATGCCAAGGATGGTAGGCCACTGCCCACAGCCCAAGCACCCTGCAGGGAGCCCCTCCTTCCAGCCCTGGGCAGTGCCTGTCCTCCTAAAGCCTCTGTGTGGCTCAATGACTGACCCTCGGTCACCACTGGTCTTTCTCTTACTCGTAAATTCACTGCTTCTCAGCATCTCTCCAACCAAACTGCTAATTCCTGGGTGGCAAAATATACTAAAGTTTCTAAAAGCATTTATTTTTCTAGTTCTGGGGATTGCTCTTGCCAGGGTACGACCAGAACAGATGCTCAATAAGCAATTTAAAATTTAAAACATCCAGCCTCAGAGATATGGCCTCCAGGCAGCTGGGTTAGAGTGATGTCCACTGTGCCCACGAAATAGCTTCTGGCTGGAGCTGTGAGGTACCCACCCCAACTCCCATGTGCTCGCTGGGAGTGAAGGGGGAGGGAGTCCTGCGTCTCCTGGAGAACAGAGAAGAGCTGCTGTAGGAAAGACAATCCGGTGGGTTTTGTGACCTGCTGGAGGGGGGAGGAAGGTGGGGACCAGGGTGAAGTGAGTGGGTGGTCTTATCAATGGCAGTGGGGGTAGTCATGGTGACGGAGGTGGTGATGATGGTGAGGACATTAAAGGTGGGGTGGAGGTGATGGCATTTGGGGAGACCCTGGGGATGACATGGTGGTGGTGGAAATGGCAGCAACGGGAGGAACCCCAAAGGACACTGTGTGACCCTTCTCTTCCCTTGGAAATACTGGACCATCACTTACTTCCCCCAGGGCCTTGCCTCTTAACACACTCAGGTAGGTAGATTTTGATCTCTGAAAATTAATCTGCCATTATCTTGGCAGTTTCTACAGTTTCAGGGTGAAATTAAACAAGTTCAGGCCTATAAAGAATGGACTATTAAACCTTTTGACCATTTCAACCTGTAGTAATTATTTCAGTAATTAAAGTATTTGATGACATGGTTTATTGTGAAAATTGTATGGCAAAGTGCTTTGTAATGAAGTTTTCAGACAAATCCAAATTCAGTAGCTTAGTAAAGGTTCAAGGGACTTCCCTGGTGGCTCAGTGGTTAAGAATCTGCCTGCCAATGCAGGGGATGTGGGTTCGATCCCTGGTCCGGGAAGATCCCACATGCCACAGAGCAACTAAGCCTGTGCACCACAACTACTGAGCCTGCGAGCCACAACTACTAAGCCTGTGTGCCACAACTACTGAAGCCTGCACGCCTAGAGCCCGTGCTCCGCAACAAGACAAGCCACCGCAATGAGAAGCCCGTGCACTGCAACGAAGAGTAGCCCCTGCTCGCCACAACTAGAGAAAGCCCACGCACAGCAACGAAGACCCAATGCAGCCAAAAAAATACTCAAGCCTCAGGTGAGGTCTTTCTTTCCTTCTTTCTTTCCTCCCTCCCTCTTTGGTTTTTAGACCTAAAGGGATCTAAGAGCTCATCTGGTCTAAAACCAAGGCACAGAGTTATTAAAAACTGACTGAATATAATATATATATATATATCCCCAGTTTGGGAAGATCCTACATGCCGCGGAGCAGCTGGGCCCACGAGCCATGGCTGCTGAGCCTGCGCGTCCAGAGCCTGTGCTCCGCAATGGGAGAGGCCACAACAGTGAGAGGCCCGCGTACCGCAAAAAAAAAAAAAAAAGAATGAAAGCACTTACACATGCTACAATGTGGATGAACCTAGAAAATATTATGCTAAGTGAAAGAAGCCCAACACAAAAGACCACATATATCTTATGATTCTATTTACATGAAATGTCCGTAACAGGCAAATCAATAGAGACAGAAAGTAGATTAGTGTTTATCAGGGATTGGGGATTATTGTTTAATGGGTACTAGATCTCTTTTTGGGGTGATGGAAATGTTCTGGAACTAGATAGTGGTTAACAGTTGGACAACATTGTGAATGTACTAAATAAATGCCACTGAATTATTCACTTTAAAGTGATTAACTTTATGTGAATCTCACCTCAATTTTAAGAAGTGAGAGAGAGACCCAAGGTCACAAACTATAATGCCCAGGTCCCAACCGCAGCCTCTATGAACTAATCCCTAAGGCCCTGAATTTGCCAGTTCACAAGGCAGTACTAGTTCTGAAGGGAGCCACATCACAAAGAAAAATGCTGAGAATTCAGGGAAGCTGGTTAATTCCAAATCGTCACGGGAAAATGGCCGTGCCTAGCCGCAGCACGCAGCAGCGCAGAGCGTGGACTGTGGGGCAGCCAGTCCTGGGCTGGCTCCCCCGTTAGCCTGGACCTTGGGCACAGCTCTCAACTCGGCTGAGCCTCAACGTTAACTCTAAGCTTCAGCTTCCTTCAGGGGATAATGGGGTTGGCCACATTTTCTACCCTGAGTGACAAGGGGAGCATTGTGTGAGATAAAGTGTGAGGAGCGCTCAACAGAGGGCCCAGCCCCGGTGAGCAGGTAATAAAAGTGAGGCTCCTGGCCTTCCTGGCCATCCTCCCCTAGCCCAGCTACCCTGTCCGTCCGTGGTTTCCACAGAGGCTTGACTCACCCCAAATTCTCTCCCTTGGTTGGTTGTGCCATTCTGTGGGAGAAGTGACAACAGTTAACTATATATCATGTCACCTTGGTCACCTCAAACCATGGGAATAGGTGGAGACTGCACCCAAGAAAGGGATTCCAGAATCTTCCTGTATGCTGATTTCTGTCTGCAGAGATCAAACCCTTAAACCCTCACCCCTACTCCAAGGTGGCCTCCCTGCTTCTACTCTGGGCCCCTCTACAAACTGTTCATGTCAACCCCTCCCCACCCCCATACTCAGAACCTTCAATGGCTGTCCACTGCCCACGGATGGCCTTCCAGTGCCTCCTCTCCCTCTACTGGATACATATAAGCCACGTGGACCCTTCTCAAATTCTTGAATACTGAAGACCCTTTCTGACCCCCGGCCCTTTGCAAACATGGCCCCTTCTGCCTGGGAAGCTCCTCCCCTCCCATCTACAGAGCTCACTCCTGCCCAACCTTGAGGTGTCAGGTGAAATGTCACCTCCTCTGCCACACGTCCTCCACCTCACATCCTAGGTCGGATCTCCCCCACCCCCAAGATCTCTCAGAGCCCCCTTCAGTTTCCCTACAGAGGACTTCTCTCCACTTGATTCCAGCATCTGTCTGATCACTGGAATGCCCACCTCTTCACGGACCATTAATCCTCCAAGAGTGAGGGAAGGGACATGCCCACCACACTCACTGCTATACCCCTGGCACATAGTAGAAGCTAAGAAGCGACTGCACTGCTGAGTGAATGAATAAACATCTCTACTCTGCTTTCCCCCAGAGCCACGTGCCCCTGGGGGGCCCGGTCAGGAGAGGTGGGACGTCCCAAGGGCTCCCCTTGCAGCTGGAAGGAAGCTGGCTCCTTCCTTCTCTCCTGAAATTGAGGGTTTGGGAGTTCAACACCAACAACTTAACACCACGTCTTCTCTTCTGTCAGAGCCACAGAGGAAAGCACTAAGCTGTCAGGAGTGCTGTGTTGCCTGCTTTGTTTCTCTAGGTCACACGAGAGTGGAAAAAAAAAAGACTAAAATAATTCCTTCTTTCTATTTTACCATGGAACAAAGTCAGTGACGGGAGAGGCAAGGGCTGCTTCTCTCTGCTTCCAGGGGGGACATTAGCTCTAGGGAGGGGCTGGATTATCGTAGTTATCCCTGCAGCAGGGACCCCAAAATGGCTCCATTCAGGGACTGGGCTGACAAGGAGCCTCCTGCTTTCTCCTGGGACTCAGAACATGCTTCCAGACACCTGCCTGCCCACATCGGGGGCGTGGGGTGGGGTTCAGACAGGGCTGGCCAGACTCCACCTGCGTTTGTCCTTCAAAATCGGCAGATGTTGGGACAGACATTGAACGCTGTAGAAGCCCCATTCCCTTTGCTATTCTTTGAAGTCTGCGTCTCCCTCTCAGGGTCTCCCCATAACCACACCTGGAGGCTGGCGGTGGGTTAAGCAAGGCAGATATTTTTGGCATCACTTCACAAAAGAAGAGACTCCCCCCCCCACCCCGGTCTCCTTTGTGTGTGTGTGGTAAATTTTGCATAACATAAAATTTACCATTTTAACTATTTTAAAGTTGGCATAAAGTTCAGAGGCATTAAGCACATTCACAAGGTTGTGCAACCATCACCGCTATCTAGTTCTGGAATGTTTTCATTTCCTGCAAATGGAAACTCTGTATCCATTAAGGAGTCACTCCCCCCACCCCCCACCCCGTTCCATTCCCTCCAGTCTGCCGTCTCTGTGGATTTACGTGTTCTGACATTTCATATAAATGGAATTATAAGACATGTGGCCTTTTGTGTCTGGCTTCTTCCACTTAGGATCACGTTGACAAGGTTCATCCGAATTGTAGCATGTGTCAGTGCTTCAGTCCTTTTTATGGCTGAGGACAGGTAGATCACATTTTGTTTATCCATTCGTCAGGTGATGAACTTTAACTGACTTTTGGATTCCCCAGACCACGTGGGACCTGCCCAGCACATGGTCAGTGCTCCGTAGCTGCCTGTGGAGTTAAGAAGCTGGTGGCAGAGAAGGGCCTCCACCCTGCCCTCGTGACTCTGCTGATGGCTCTGCCCCACCCCAGGCATCTCGGGCCTCTGCCCACCTACCTGAAACCTGTGGGCGCTGAAGAGCTTCCTCAAAGTGGTCCTGAAGTCGAGGCGGGGCCTGGGCCCGGGGGCAGGGGCCGCGGTAGGATCGGCATCTCTGCCCTCCGCGTCCAAAGCTGGTGTGGGCGGTGGCTCCTCCTCCTCCTCCTCTTCATTCTCCCACTTCTTGTAGTTGATGTTCCACGCGTGGCAGTCATCCCCAACGACGGTGAAGTGCTTCAAGAACTTGCTCATCCTCTCAGCGGGAGCCACCTTGGCCCTGCGGGTGACAGCCTGAAGGGAGGGGACAGAGAGGAAGCGCTCAGGTGGCCCGTCTGTCACTCTGGGGGAGCAGGGCCCCTGCAGGGCCCAGGCCACGGGGTGAAGACAGTCCCCGTGCTCAGAGCACCATGCAAGCACAGACCATGAGGTCACAGTGGTTTCTCGTGCATTTATTTTTGGAATCCAGGGTCTCAGGGCCGGTGAGGCAACAGGAAACCCCAGATTCCGTCAGGCCTGCCACTGTGGTCTGGTTGGCAGTAACCAACAGGAGAGGTACTGCCACGCAGTCGCAAAACACCCACCACGGGCCCTCATGTAAATACTGGAAGAGCAGCCCATGGTTCAGAGACATCACAACCTAAAACCCCAGAGGTGAGAGTTGGCAGGGCGGGGAGAGGGCAAAGGCAAAAGTAAAAGCACCCAAAGTTTCACACAAAAGTGAAGCCACCCTCCCCGCCTTCCATGCCACAGATCAGTCCTGGAAAGGTCTGAGCAGCAAGCGGATTTTTCCTAAGTTCAGCCAGTGCTGTTTTAAATACATTATGGACAGCTGTTTAAAGACGGATGGACTTCAAAGCAAAAAAGCAAATATCCTCCCATTCCTTTGCCCAACTTACCCTACCAGACATCAGATTTTTTATAAAGTTCAATAATGAAAACTTTCAGGTATGCTTACAAGAATAGGCAATATGATGAGCATAACAGGAAAAAAGAGCCCCAAACAGACCCAGGTCCCTGTGGGAACCTGGATGTGATGGCAATGGCAGTACAGATCAGTGAGAAAACACTGGAGAGGGTAGGATATCTGGCTTTCCCAACAGGGGAAAAAAAAAAAATCCCTACCTCACACCACACACAGAGTAAATTTCAGTTGTGTTAACTTATATAAATGTATTTTTTAAAACTTTAAAAGTCTTAGAACAAAATACAGACAAGTATCTTTATGACCTCAGGTCTGGGAAGGATTGCTTAACTAAGACACAAAACACAAAAGAAATGGATAGACCTAACTCATCAAAGCTAAAAACTTTTATCTCTTGCTCTCCCTTTCTCACACACACATCTGTACAAAGTCAGATACACCACAGACTGGGAGTAAATATTTCCAATGTATTTAATAGACAAAGATTTTAGTGTCCAGAATATGTAAAGAAATCTTACCCAAAAAATACAATTCCATGTAAAATTAGGTAGCGGATATTAACAGGCAGGTTACATGAGAGGAAACCCAGATGGCCAAGACACTCAACTTCACTAATATTCAGGAAAATGTGAATTGACGACACAATCACACAGCTTTTTGTTCCTCACATTGGCAAGAATTTAAGTCTACAATAGCAAATGTTGGTGAATGTGTGAAGCAATGGGGGTCTCCTGAACCCTGAAGACAGGAACAGACACTGGCACCACTATTTTTGGAAGCAATCTGGCATTGTTTTGTCAAGATGAAGCTGTACTAGTTAATGATCTAGTAATCCCACCCCTAGATAGGCTTCAAAGAGAAACTCACCCACATGTACTCAAATCAGTAACATGTTCAAGAATGTTCACTGCAAATGTTCACCTAAATGGTAGGAGACAGACAAGTGAATTTTCTCTATTCATGTGATGGAATTTTATACACAGTTAAAATGAATGAACTATG
Source organism: Lipotes vexillifer (assembly GCF_000442215.2). NCBI lineage: Eukaryota > Metazoa > Chordata > Mammalia > Artiodactyla > Lipotidae > Lipotes > Lipotes vexillifer. The sequence goes on from NW_006774065.1 coordinate 3,987,357, forward strand.
TCTCTGTGTATCACTGATGACATCCACGTGTACCCCCTCAGCAGTACTGAACACAGCAGATCACTCCCTTTCTTCAAAAACTTCCTTCATTGGCATCTGGGATTCCACACTCTCCTAGTTTTCTTCCTACGTCAATGGCCGCAAAATATTACTATATATTGTTTTTGGAATGTGTAAAATGTGAGAACAAACATACAAAAGAATGCAATTTCTGATTCTGACCATGATACAGTAACTGGTATAAACAACTATACCAGTTAGAGCAACTGCCATAAAATTAACTATACCAGTTAAAGCACTGCCACAAGACTAGATAAACTATAAAACTGGATAAAATATATGAAATTTACTGTGATCCCTGAGAGAAGAGAAACAAATGAGATGAGCCCCACAATCACCTGCCTGGAAGTACTTTCTGGACTCTGGAGACAAAGATTATAGTTCCGGGCTATTGAACTTCCTCAGGAATTTGTGTGTCAAGGTACCAGAGAAAAGGAAGTAGTGCGGAGAAGAAACTAAAAAAATTGGACTTTAGCTGAGTCCTAAAATTCACATGTGCAGAGCAAGACTCCCCGAGGCAGGGCAAAATATAACTTTCAGGGAAAAAAAAAAAAAACTCTTGGGGAACTGTGAGCTGAACTACTACCAATTACACAGGGCTGAGTTAGGAGATCTGAGTTCCAAACAGCTAGAGTAGAGAGATCTTGTTGAACATTCTGAGCATGCAGTAGAAATTCCAAAAAAGCCATGCCTTATAAGTAGACCTAATCTAGCCCTCCAGTCAGGGCTACCTTAGACCTCTCCTAACTAAGCTTAAAAATAAGGCTTTTTCAAAAGATCAAACTTATCCCTAAGTAAATTAACTGCCCGTTGGAACAAAACTCAAAAGTGCTCTTTTGAGGAAGACAGCAAAACACCCTCAACAACATAACATTCATGATGTCCAACATATAATAAAAAATTACTAGGCAGATAAATAAGCAGAAAAAATGTGGCCATAACCAATAGAAAAATTAGCTTAATAGCTCAAGAGGGACAGAGATATGGAATTGGCCAATGGAGACTTGAAAATAGCTATTCTAAATATGTTCAAGGATTTCAAGGAAAACATGAACTTAATGAGGGAACAAATGGAGAATCGCAAAAGAGAAATGGAAACTACAAAAAAGATCCAAATGGATACTCTAGAACAGAAAAATACATATATGAAATGAAAAATCACTGGATGGGCTTAATAGCTGATTAGATGCTGCAGAAGAAAAGTTCAGCGAACTAAAAGATAAAAAATTGAAAATATCCAGTGAAAGCATGGAGAGAAAAAAGACTGGGAGTGTGGGGAAGAATAGAGCCTCAGGGACAATATTAAGTGGCCTAATATACATGTACCTGGAGTACCAAAAGGAGATGAAAGGAAAAATATTTGGAGAAATAATGGCTGAAGAAAATTTCCAAATTTGATGGAAAAATATAAACACGTAGATACAAGAGTCCATGTCCCCAGAGTATCATGTGACACCTGACCTAGAACAGAAGCCCATCAAGTGCCTGTTGGCTGAGGGCACTGGTGCCCTGTCTCCCATGCCAGCCCTCCAATTGCTGGGTTCCCAGGGCTGGCCAAGGGCCAGGCCCACAGATGTCCCAAATCTCTCTGGGTGGCTACTGGCCATAATCGGCCCCCCTCAAACACCTCACCTAGCAGATGGAAACCTCCCGTACTAGTTCTCAGCATGGTGGGAACCTCAGGGTGCTTTGCAAAAACCACATTTTATATTTCATACAGGAAAGGAAATCTTTTTTGAAACTTTGCACCCAGTAAAGAGGCAACTTTCAGTAATTTGGGATGAAAATATTTATGGCACCCAGCAGAGCACAAACCAACTCTGGTTTTAAGTCAAAAATCTGTCATTCCGGAAGCAGAAACGTTCCAGAAAAGGGCAAAGATCATGAAAACGTTGTGGGCCTCAGCAACTTCACCACCCACTCTGGACTCTCAGCTCTTGGGATCCCCCCACCTTGCCTGGGTGGGACGGAAGGACTGACTCAGTGAGCTACGGGGACCACTGGCCTCAGTGCCTAGCCTGGAGCAGCCCCTCTGTAAGCACCAGCTGGTATCATTATTCCTCAACAACAAAAGCTCTCACCTCCACTCCTCCAACTTCATCATCACCCGTGGATATCTCGTTTCTCTGGTTACTAGCCCTGCTGCCTGCTCTGCAACCCCCAGACTATTTAGTTACATGAACTGAAAGATTCCTTTTCTGGCTGAAGCTATATAGATTGAGTTGTTTCTTTCACATGCAACCCGGAGAATCTAGATCAGTGGAGGCCCTGGCACTGGACACCCCCATCTCCATCTCCCCTGCATTAACCCTTGCTGTCCCAATATATCCTGGCATTGCTCTCTCTGGGGTCACCTTTCCGTATCAAAGCCCACAACTATGGTTCCAGCTGGACTGGACTGTATCCTCTCACACTGTGGACTTGGTTCTGTTTGACAACCATGCCTCTTGATTTTTCTCCCATCTCTGGCCTCCCTTCCTGTACCATGTCCCTGCCCCCAAGCCACCGGAAGTCCTCAAGTCCCCAACCCTGAGCTTGTCCTGGCACAGGGTGTCTCTCTCCCTTCGGTGGTCTCCACACACCTGTGTTTTCAATGCTGCTCAGGTGCAAATCAGCCTCCAGCCTGCTGTCTGATATCCTGCCAGGTCATTAGTTGCTATGACCCAAACTGAACTAATTTCTTATCTTTCCCCCCCAAATCCACTCTTCCTTACACGTTCCCCTAGGTCATGGTGTCACATCCACCCTGCTGCTCAAGCCAAGAACTAAAGATCGTTCCTGGCTCCTCTCTCTCCGTCAGTCTAACCTCCTAAACACCACTCATGCTGCACCTTCTCTTCTCCATCTCTCTCCTACCGCTCTCACCTCTTGCCGGGATGCCAGCACCAGCCTCCTCACTCAGCCTCCTGCCTCTGACCCTTTCTCCACCCAGTGGTGGCCAGGGTCACCTTTCTCCAAGGCTGGTCTGGCTGTGTCCCTGCCCTCGCCTATCCTCCCCCTCTTCCCATTACCTTCAGTCCCTCCACCCTCACCCACTGCCAACCGCTGCCTTCAGGACAAGGTCAAAGCTCTCTTGGTCTCCTCCCCAGCCTCTGCCACACTCCAGTTACACCAACTGCATTGCGGTTCTAGAATAATCCATGCTCTCTCTTGCTTCCAGGACTTCACACGGCCTGCCCCCTGCCTGGAATACCCTCGCCTGTCTCACCCTAGTTCTCTTTCAAGTCTTACAGACGTCGATTTTACCTCCCCTGGGAGGTCTTCCTTAACCGCCGCCCGCTGGGTAAGGGTCCTTCCTCTACTTCCCCATCAAGCCCCTCACTAACAAACACTTTGACATCTCAAGGTTGTCTGTCTCCGGCACTGGTCTGTGAACTCTGGGAGGGCAGATGCTCTTCCTCCTCCAGTCACAGGGAGGGGCTCAATAAGTATTTAATAAATGCATTAACAGCAAAACCGCAGGCGCTATCCATCAAAGGCAATCGCCTACTTCTGGTTTACACATGACAGGTATTATATCTGAAAAATTACTACCTGGGAAAGAGGGGGAAAACGAAAAACAGACCCACGATTGATGGAGAAGAAGACGTTCTTGTGAATGTCTATTCTTACAAACTCTGAAGCTGCCATCTGTAGGAGGGGGAAGTCCCTATTTCACGGTCCTCCAACAATCACTGAAAAAGGTACTTTTAAAGAAAGTCCGCCGACTCTTGATTGCCAGGGCCTAATATCCCCTAAGTCCCCATTTCCCCGTTCCCTCCCACAGCCTACTTTTAGGGACCTGATTTGCTTATTAATCAATACTCGTACCCCAAACAAGACACAACAGCAGCAACATCTATTATTGTTGATTGTTTATTATTTGTTGTATCAGCACACCGGTAAATTCCTTAAATGCACCATTTCATTTTAATTCCTAACACCCTTCTGAGGTCGAAGCCATCATTTTGGGTCTGGGTGAAAAAGGTGCCTTGCCCAAAGTCATACACTCAGAAAATGGCAGAGCCAGGATATGCCCTTGAGCTGTATGACTTGGAGGCCCTGTGTTAGAAGACATGGCCGAGAAAAAGCCAGGCAGCCCGTGACCGGAGATCTGCCTGTTAGGAGGGTGCAGTGGGATGAATTGTGGCTGCCCCCAAATTCATGTCCATCTGAAACCTCAGAATATGACCTTGCTTGGAATACAGGCATTTGCAGATGCAATTAGTTAAAGATCTTGCTGGGAATTCCCTGGTGGTCCAGAGATTAGGACTCTGTGCTTTCGCTGCCGAGGGCCTGGGTTCAATCCCTGGTCAGGGAACTAATATCCCGCAAGCCACACAGTGAGGCCAAAAAAAAAGATCTTGCAATAAAACCATTCTGGATTTAGGGTGGACCCTAAATCCAGTGACTAGTGTCCTTATAAGAAAAGGAGAGGACACACAGAGGAGAAGGCCACGAGAAGATGGAGGCAGAGATTGGAGTGATGCATCTACAAGCCAAGGAATGTCAAGGATTGTCAGCAACCACTAGAAGCTAGGAGAAAGGGATGGAACAGATCCTCCCTCTGAGCCTCCCTCTAACCCAGCCAATACGCTGATTTTAGAACTCTGGACTTCAGAACTGAGAGAATAAATTTCTGTTGTTTTAAGCCATCTGGTTTGTGGTCATTTGTTATGGCAACCCCAGGAAGCTAATACAGAAGGTGTGTGTCCGAGTCAGCCCGAGGGTACTACAGACCATGTGCTCTCTCATTCTCTCTCTCTCTCTCTCTCTCTCACATCTTCGTGGGCCAAACATCCATCCTGCATTCCTGGGAGAAAGCAGGCTCCTTTGGAGGTCACAAAACCACTCGTTTCTTTTTGTTTGCTGCTTATAGGCCACCTCCATCCCCTCTTGCTCTCACTTGATGCTGACAAAAATCCTGAGAAGTAGGTAGGACAGGGAGGTATGGTCTCTCCATTCTACAGAAGGGGAAACTGAAGTTTGGGGAGGGGAGACCTACTGCCCAAAGTCACCTGGTGTGGCAGGGTGACAGAGAAGGGGGGGAGGAAGGCACTCCCCTATACCACCTGGTGGGCAAGGAAATGGCTACATCCTTCTTAGGAGGGCAATGAGGCAGTTTCATCTTTTGAATAAATATTTGAGTCTCTCCAGTGTGCCAGGCACGGGAGCAAAGGAGGATCATCCTTAAACCAGTTTCTATCAAAATTTTAAATGTCATTGTTTGACCTGACAAGGGACTCACACATGAGCAAAAAGACACTCACGTATAACGCTCACTGCAGACCTGCTACAACCTCAAGGTCCATGGTTAAATACACTGTGGTAGACCACACTATGGAATACCACACAGCTGTTAAGAATGCAGTACGCCAGTGTGGCTGTACGTACTGACATAGAAAGGTGTCTTTCATCTATGATCAAGTAAAAACCAGCATATTACAGATCAAAATGTATAATGTCATTTTTGTTAAAATCAACAACCCAAACCAAGTGGTTACCTCTATGAAGGGACAGGGATTGGGATTGGGTTGGAGGGTGAAGAGAAACTTTCTTTTTTTTTTTCCTATTAGGTTTAACCATAAGAAATAATCATTTATGTAATAAGATCTAACCTGCAGAGAATGAAGTATTTGGGTGGCATGGGGAGGGAGGGAGAATGAAAAAAATATATATACACACACATACAGACACACACACATATATCTAATGTATACAACTGGAATCCCTGAATAAGAAAACCAAAACAATGGAACAGAATGGTTCAAGATATAGTTCAAGAAAACTTTCCTGAAATAAGACTTTTTAAAAAATGACCATTTTCAGAGACTTCCCTGGTGGTCCAGTGGGTACGACTCCACACTCCCAATGCAGGGGCCTGGGTTCGATCCCTGGACAAGCAACTAGATCCCGCATGCATGCTGCAACTAAGAAGCCCATGTGAAGCAACTGGGAAGTCCGCATGCCGTAACTAAGACCAGGTGCAGCCAAAATAAATAAATATTAAAAAAAATTTTTTTTAATGACCATTTTTGTAGGTCAAAATTGGTAGAAACTGACAATTTCATGTAGTTCAACCTAATATATACTGTTTGTTGTTTTAATTTCTTACACTGAGAACTTGTTTGTGTACAGTTTTTAAAAACAAAGAAACATAAGTGGTAAAGCTGGCATATGAACTCAGGTCTTCTAGCTTGGTTCTTGGAAAACATGCCAAAAAGCTGATATTTTTAAAGCAACAAGAGCGATGATATTGAAAGAGGCTGAATCAAGGTTCTGAGATGCAATCCTCCCTCCCTTAACAGGGGAAACTGAGACTTGCAACATGGCAATTGCCACCACCCAGTGGACAGTCCATGAACTTGCACCTGTACCTTGTCTTCTGGGCCCAGGGATCTTCAGACACACTCAGCCAGGGTCAGAGAAGGTGTCCCCAACCCCTGCCTTCCATCTCCCTCCCCTAAAGCCCACCTATCACTAAGTCCTGTGCATTTTAGCATCTAAACGACCCTTGAATTCATCATCTACTTCTCCCATCTTCTGCCACCTCCCTGCCCCAGCCTCCACCTTTTACTTGGAGGATGTACCAGCTCTTCACTGTTCTCCCCATCACTCTTAGATTCTCGTCAGCAGCCTGAGAGCACTTCTTGAAACATAATCATGTCACACTCCCTGTGCAGAAAAGGCCTGGGGCTGCTGCCCTTAGAAAGGCCTGCTTGACCCTTGGCTGACATCTGGGAACTTGGATTTTGGGAGGGTTCCCACCTGGTAAGGACAGCTCACTGTGACCGGACTGTTTGTAAAGACAAGTGGTTTATGTAGAACACCTGCTTTCCTCTGGGTAGTCTGGAATTTTTGGAGTTTGGAAGGTACCCATGTGACCAGCCCCCAAATAAAAACCTGGGGTGCTGAGTCTCTAACAAGCTCTCCTAGCATGTGTTGTCACAATTTGCTGCTGGAGGAATTAAGCAAGTCCCATGTGACTTCACTGGGAGAGGAATCTGGAAGCTTGTCTGGTTTCCCCTGGATTTCACTTCATGTATCTTTTCCCTTTGCTGATTCTTCTTTGTAAAAGTCTTAGCCATGAGTGGAACTGTATGCTGAGTCCTATGAGCCTTTCTAGCGAATCACTGAACCTGGGGTGATCTTGGGGACCCTAATGCACTCCCTTATTTGAAACTCTTCTTTGGCTTCCCACTGATCTTAAAAATAAAGACCCAGGGAATTCCCTGGTGGTCTAGTGGTTAGGACTCCACGCTTTCACTGCCAAGGGCCTGGACTCGATCCCTGGTCAAGGAACTAAGATCCCACAAGCAGTGTGGTGCGGCTGGGGAAAAAAAAGACCCAAGTGCCTTCCAGAGACCTATAGCCATTCTACACTCTGTGGCCTCTGCCTGCCTATCCAACCACACCTGTCACCAGTCTCTCTGCTCTGGCCACATGGTCTCCATTCAGCCCTTTGTACTCAATAGGTTCCTTCGACCACAAGGCCTTTGCACACGTGATTTCCTCTGCCTAGAACGCCCACTCCTCTTCCACCTTGTCATTTTTCTTTCCCTCCTTCAGGAGGTCTCCCTCAAGCATCCCAGCTCCAGGAAGCTGACCGTGTACCTCCCCTGTTGCATTCATGCATGGCCCACATGCCTCCCCAATGGAGATGGATCCACCTGCTTGTGTAACAGAGTCTGTTTCCTCCCCCACTCCCCATTAGGGGACTGGGTAGGTGGGTTTCTGCTCATGCCATATCCTCCGTATTCTTCATGCCTGGAAGACCACAGGTTCCCTCCCACTAAACATACCTGGAGGGTGGAATGAATCCCTCGAGCAAATATCTCCTCTTGGGGGACTCATGTACCCCAGAGGCTCATGTACTCTACTGCCACCTCCCCCTACCCTGTCCCCAGGGATTTATGTTCTGAGGAATGCCTATTTTTAAAATCAGGGAAGTCTTTAAATAAGCGTAGCAGCTTTTCCTTCTCTAGGGTGGGGAGGAAGTTTGAGGTTTCACGAAAATAACCACCGTGACGGCTGACTAGTTTGGGCAGGGGGTGGTGCTGCTGGTAGACTGAGAAGCCTGACTGGTGGCCCAGGTGCCCCAGAGACGTATTCTCCAACTTTTCTCTCCATTTCCTGTAGGGTCAGAATCCCTCATGACTTGATGGAAGAGTCTGTTGACCTGGCAAGTTGATCAGGAGGCTGGGTGGAGACGATGTGGGAAATAATATTTAAGGTAGTAGAAACTGTAGCGATTGTAACTATCCCCAGAGCACCTGCCATTTTCTGAGCTCTGTGCAAAAGCCCTTTGTAACATACAGCAACAACTCGACAAGGTGAGGACTGAATTCTCTTCATTTACAGGTGAGGAAACTGAGAACAGTGAGGCCAAGCAACTTGCCCCAGCTCACACAGCCAGTGAGAAGCAGAGCTCAGACTCTGACCCAGGCTGACTGGCCCAGAGCCCTCTCCCTCCTGCACGACCTCTCTGAATGCCGCCCTGGACCCAGCTCACAGCTGGTGAAGGCCAATGCTGGGCGGGGAGTTCAGCCCAGTGTTACCCAATAAGAAACACATTTTATATCCTGCCACTTAGTACACATTGACATATATACATTCTATAACCAACACTAAAGTTAACATGTGACAGACTTATGTTTTCCACTTTATTCTATTTCTTAAAAGGCTGATGACAGCCTATTAATGGATTTCAGGAATCACTAATGGGTTGAGTTTGAAAAACATGGGTATGGTGGGATGTACTCTGCCTATTTCTCTGGGGGAGGGAGAGGATGATTGTCAGAGAGGTGGCAGTCTTGCCCAAAGTCTGTGAATCAGCCATGTTAACTGGGAAGCATAAGTCAGGCTGCTATTTGTGTTAACAAAAGCATAGAAAGAAATGAAAGCATAGAAAGAAAAATATAGTTACCCAGCTAGAAATTAGGACCTATCACCAGTACAACTGAGTCATCTGGGCCACCCCATCCCCCAACATCTTAGTGATGCTTCAGCCATGGAAAAGATGGGATAAACAAGAATTCAGGGCTCCCCTCTTTCCTGCCCCACTGTGGCTCGGTCCTTGGAAGGAGGCCAGTGCAACTGCAGTTTAACCAATGGCTCTCAGCTCTGGCTGCATACTGGAACCACCTGGATGCTTTTAAAAAAAAAAACCCAGTGCCTGGGTCACAGGCCCCAAGATTATGATTCAGTTGGTCTGGGGGTGGCCTGGGTGTTGGGATCTCCAATGTACAGCCAAGGTCAAGAACCAGCATCACAAATGAACCTGGTGCCTCCAAACACCTTGTGAGAAGTGTGCCAAAGGGCCACAAGGATTTCTAAGCACACCTGGCAAGCAGGTTCTCCAGATGTAGCTGGTGACATTCAATCATCTGAGCTGAGGACTAGGTCAGCTGATGGGCTGAAAACCCACTTTATCCTCATGATGGCGTCAATAGCTCCTGTGTTTCAAGCGTTTGTTGTAGCCCGGCACCCTGCTAAGTGCTTTCCAGTCACTATCTTGTTTAATCCTCACTGTTCTCATTTTACAAAAGAGGAAAACGGAGGCTCAGGGAGGTGGGAAGGGGCAGGGAGGGCCCTGTTGGGGGCCCCTCTGGGCAGGTCTCCTGCTGGGGGCCCCTCTGGGCAGAGCTGGCTACAGCAAATCAGGTCTGAGCCACGGCTAAAAACCCCACCAGTTTCTTCTACGACAGAGCTGTTTTCCTCTCCAAAATTAGAGCTGGACAATTAAAAATCTCCTAAAAGCAATCCTATTAAAACAGTTTTTTAAAAACATAATTAACTTCACAAGGTAAATTATTAAAAGGAACTTGTTCTCTGAATCAGTAAGAGGCTTATTTGCTACACGTGGCCCTGCTGCAATTTCCCCAGCTCCCCAGCAATGCCGCTGGGGCCACCCCTTCTTTTGGCCTCTGTTTGATGACAGACAGCCTCCCGCCCCCAGGAGTCCCCCGAGGTGTGTCCTTGGCTCTGCATTCCAACACTCTGCTTGCCCTGATGTTTTTGTGTCCTCACCCCCACCCTTGCGACTTGTCCCTGCAGCCAGACCCCCTGACGTACCCGGAATCCCCAGCTTTACCTGCTGTCATTCACCCCAATGAGCAGACCTTTACTCCAGATCTATTTCTTTCAGTATTACTATTGTGAAAACATGAGCAAAAAGAAATAATAACCCCAACACACCAAATTTATCATCTACTTATCCACCCATCTCACTCTAATCTGTCTTTTACAATTATAATCGAAGACTGCAGACAACTTTGTATCTTATTTTCTCCCCACTACCTATATGCATCAGACTTATGTCTTTTTAATGGCCAAGAAATTTACCAAGGAGTCAGTGCTCATTATTGCATTTTCTGTTCATTTTTAGCACCTCTATCACCAATTCTAAGGCCACATTTTCTCACATATTAACATTTCTGAAGTCTGTCTTACAATTGACCAGTGTCAGTGTTGTGTCACATTAGATCACAGTAAATGGCGGCACTTTTTCTTCTTCGTAGCACATAAAATAATGGTGCATCTACAATCAATGGCATCTTACATGCTAAGAAACACATAAATTTGTGTTTCTAAACTGTGCTGTAAATTATGCTCTTTCCTTTTTATGGGTTGTTTCCTTTCCCGCAAGTAAGATGACCAGGTTTGATTATGACAATTTTCATGACTCTTGATACACCCTGTCAAGTTTTTTTCCAGCAGTCGTGTGGCTTGATCCAGCCCCTTGTGAGATGTAGGAGTGAGCTGGTTACACCACAGCATAACCACCATCGAGCGTGCGTTTCCGCTTGTTTTTTTGGTTTGCCTAGTAGGGAGCTATAAATGAAGGAAACTGTTCCATTTGCCTTTCTGTGAGTATTAATGATAACTGGAACTCACGGAGCTCCTGTTATTGGGTGGCAGGCACTAAGCTTCCCATATCTTATCAGGAATTGACACAACTCTACAGAGGGCGATTGTCATCCCGCTGCTGGAAATGCCACCATATTTCATTAATGCAAAGTTGAACATTTTCCCACATTTCCGAAATCAGAATTGGTGGCATGCTGTAAGTGCCATTGGTCACTTCCTCCTCCCACATTGTAAAGAGCTTTAAATCAGAAATACTCTTACAGTTAAAGGGGCCATCAATTTGACGAAATGCAAGATCACCACCATCATCATCATCTTCATCATCATCAACATCCCATGGTCCTCTGACCCTCACACTTGCTTCTCCAACTCTGCCCCATCACTCTGCTGCTACCCTGAGCTTCTGGCACTGCCCTGACAGCTCTACCTGGCCAGGCCCCCAGAAGCTCCAAGTGAACAGCTGAAATGGAAGCCAACACTTCCTCTTCACCCTGCCCCACCCTTCACAACTAATGTCTCCCCAGATCCAACAAGCCTGCACCCCAGATATCAAGGACAGAACTTATTAGTCCTACTCAGGATGGCCACACAGCACAGGAGGCAGAGCATTTGCTTTGGAGTCAGGCTAGGTTGAAATCTCATTTCTGCCACTTCCTGCCTGTGTGATTTTGAGCAGGTAACTTTACTTCTCTCTGCCCAAGTGTCTCTATCTGTAAAATAAGCAGTTGGGAGAAGCTCTTATGGGCTCAGTATTGGCCTAGCATTCTTTTTTTTTTTTTTTTTTTTTTTTTCTTGCGTTATGCGGGCCTCTCACTGTCGTGGCCTCTCCCATTTGCGGAGCACAGGCTCCGGACGCGCAGGCTCAGCGGCCATGGCTCACGGGCCCAACCGCTCCGCGGCATGTGGGATCCTCCCGAAACGGGGCACGAACCCGCGTCTCCTGCATCGGCAGGCGGACTCTCAAGCACTGCGCCACCAGGGAAGCCCTGGCCTAGCATTCTGAGACCACTGTCTCCTCAACTCCTCCCTGTGAGCCTTCAGGAACGGGGGTGGTTAAGTAACTTTTCCCCATTTTCCAGATAAGGAAACTGAGGCTCGGGGAGGTGAAGGGCGTGACCAAATGATACAGGGCTATTAAAATGCAGAGCTGGGTTTTGAATGTTTCCGATTATCAGGCTATCTTGAGGTTCCTTCTATAGCTTTCACCTTGGTGACTTTTAACACTTTGGTATGGTGGAAGCACCCTGAACATGTGTTTTTCCTCTATCTTGTTAGAAACACCAAACAGAATTATCTTCTCAAGGCTGGGAGGTCCCTTAACGCTGCTAGTCTTCCAGAATTAATTTACCTTTTCATCCCAGGTGGCCATTTTCCTGTCGTCTCCAGATCTGGAAAATAAGAAAACATCTGTCCACATCTATCATCCTACTATCATTCGCCGTAGTATGTGTTTTCCAACACTTTCTTACAAATTATTTTTAACTTGCTTAGGTTAACAGTGTCTGAAAATCGTAAATAATAAAGCTCAAAGCATGTGGAGGATGTACATCCTGAGTATATACTCAAAAGAATTGAAAACAGGCACTCAAACAAATACATGTACACGAATATTCATAGCCAAAGATGGAAACAATCCATGTCCATTAACATATGAATGGATAAATAAAAGATGTTATATCCATACAATGGAATGTTATCCAGCCATAAAAAGAAATGGAGTACTTTTGCAATATATACAAATATCGAATCACTATGTTGTACACCTGAAACTACTGTAGGTCAATTATACCTCAATAAAAAATAAAAGAGATATGAAGTGCTGACACATGCTACAACATGAAGGAACCTCTAAAACATTATGCTAAGTGAAAGAAGCCAGACACAAAATGTCACATAGTACTTGGTTCCACTGATGTGTAATATCCAGAATATGCAAATCTGTACAGACAGAAAGCAGACTGGTGGTGGCCAGGAGCTACAGGGAGAGGGGAATGAGGAGTGACTGCCTAATGGGGACAGAGCTTCCTTTTGAGGTGACGAAAGTGTTCTGGAACTAGATAGAGGTGGTAGTTGCACCACATCGGGAATGTATTATATGACAATGAATTGCTCACTTTAAAAGTTAATTTAAAAAAATTTAATTTTATGTTATGTGAATTTCACTCCAATTAAGAACCAGACAGACATATGTTAGTGTTGAGATTGCCCTGGAAAGCAGCAAAGAATCTAAATGTCCACCAACAAGGGAGGGTCTGGTTGAGTCACTTACAGTACATCTGGGAGTGGGAGACTCCAGTGCTGTTACATTTCCATATGTGGATGAGGAAAGATGTAATATAACAGGTGCCCCCCCATCACATTATAGCATAGTGTAGCATAGCATAGCATAGCATAGTACAGTATGAGCCCATCTATGTGAAAAAATGATATATGCATTTTTTTAAAAGTCTGTAAGGATACAGCCAGACTCTTTACAGTGGTTATTGCTGGAGAAAATGGGAGTGATTTGAGGGTGGGGTGGGTATTTTCTTTCTCTTGGCTTCTGGAAGGTCTGAACTTTTACAATGATTATGTGTTACTTCTTAAAACTTATTTTTAACATAGGTGACATATGCAGTAAAAAATTTAAATACAAAAAGATATTATGACAAATAAGTCTTCTTTCTACGCCTGTTCTTCCCAGAAAGCCTCTCCTACCAGTTTCCCACATAGCCTTTGGAGGTATTCTATGTCTTTCCAAGCACAGCCATACTTATTCTTTTTCTTCCCCTTAAACAAACGTGAGCCTTCACACTGCTCTGAACCTTGCTTATTTCCCTTTAGGGTGTGGGAGGCTGAAAGATAGTCCCATCAGTCCTAATCCCCAGAACCTGTGAATAGGTCAATTTACACGGCAAAAGGGACTTTGCAGGTGTGATGAAATTAAGGACTCCAAGATGGGGGGATTATCCAGGTGGGCCCAGTGTCATCAGAAGGGTCTTTACAAGTACAGCAAGAGAATCAGAAGAATAGGAGATATGACTACAGAAGCAGGGATTGGAGTCAGAGTGAGATCTGAAGATGTTATGCTGTCTTGAAGATGGAGGGATGGGGTCATGATCCAAAAAATAAGGGAAGCCTCTAGAAGCAATATAGCCCTGCCAACACCTTGACCTTGGCGCACCAAGACTGATTTTGGGCGTGTGACCCCTAGAACTGTTAGATAATAAACTTATGTTGTTTTAAGCCATCAGATGTGTGGCCATTTGTCACAGCGGCCGTAGGAGACTAACACAGTGTCCCTGAGATCGTTCTATGCCGTGTGCTCTAGAGCAAGCGCACTCTTTGGATGACCACACAGGATTCCCCTGAGGGGGTGTGTGTAGTTCCCATTAGTGACCAACGTTAGCTTCCCAAAGTTCCAGTGAATGGCCTTATATATCATGTGTTATTTTTGTAATTTAAAAAATACTACCATTTTGAAAAAAAATCACGAAGACCTAAAGAAAAAAAGAGTTCTTTTTCTCCCCACAGTACCATGCTTAGGGCACAAGGGACTGTTTCTTGCTGGTTGACTGGCAGAGGAGCTTCTGCAACCAGCAGAGTTCACCTGGCTGTGTTCCTGTTCCAGCCCCTGGGGGCCCTCACCCTGCTCTCACGAGGTGGGCTCAAGTGGAACCACCACCAAAAGTGAAGGTGAAGGGAAAAATTAAGGTGCCCTGGAGATTTCCTTCCTCCATAGGACAGGAAACAGAACTAGCACATGCATAGAAAAACATCCAGGTTCACTAATTCAAGCAACGGAAAATTTAAACCCGCCATAACCTCCCCATTAAACTAGACAAAACAAAAGTGAAAAAACCCAATGCTTGTGGGGCTGTAGGAAAACTTGCACACATTGCTGGGAATAATTTTTCTAAACAGTCACCTGCTAATAAGTGGTATATGCCTTCAGGATGATCATACCCTTGACTTGAACACATCAGTTTGGAAACTGTAACTCAAAAATCATTTGAAAGCAAAAAAAAAAAGTGCAATCTGTACCACAGTGTTTAAAGCAAAGTTGGATATTAGGGTTAGAACCTGGAAGCAGCCTATAAGCCCCACCGTAGGGAAAAGCTGAGGAAGGCAGTGTGAGGCATGACAATTCTGAGGTCTATGTAGCAATGTAGAAAGAAGGCTATTAAGCAATGAGAAGTAGAACTGTGATGGTTGCACACACTGCCTGCAATTGTACAAAGTTATCAGAACTTTTACTCTGTGCAAGGGCATGGCACTGGGTTCTGGGGAATCCAAAGTGAAGAGACAAGAAAAAGGTCTGGACCCTGGTAGGCTGACATTTTAGCCAGGAAACACATAAGCAAGGTAACATCACCCAGGGCTAAGCTCCGGAAATAAAAACAGTAATGCAATAAAGGGCAGGCAAGAGTGGCTCCTGCGGCTTGGGGTGGTGAGGTAAGGCTTCTGAGTAGGTGACTTTTATGGTCGTCTCTGAATTGCAAGGAGGTGCATCACAAGAAGATGGCAAGAAAGAGAATTCCTGGGAGAAGGAAGGGCATGTGCACAGACCCTGAGAGAGCTGAGAATTTAGTATGTCCAAGAAAGAAGGAGGAGGCCAGTATTGCTGCAGTGAGCAGGCAGTGGAGTGAGGATGGGGGCATGAGAAGAGTCAGGAATCAATCAGGGCCTGACTGTGCAGAGTTCAGTAGACAGTGCTGAGGATCTGGGGGTCACGGTGGGGATGCAGAGGAGTGACCAGATTCAGAATATGCTGAGGAGTAGCACTTGCTGCTGGCCTAGATGTCCGGGACAAAGAGAGGAGCAGGTTTTGGAGCAAGAATATGCTAGGCTTCCTCCTTCTTGCAAAACTGGTGGTGGGGGAGGGCTTGGGGGCTACAGGGCAGTAATGGAATTGTGCAAGCCTCACCCCAAAGATTTTCAAAACCCACCCCTATCAGCCTTTCCCTCGGAGTCAGAGAGGGAGGAGTTGCAGCCCCCAGCCTTGGGCTTACTCAAGAAACTTCCAGCTGCTGGCGGGGCTGTAGGAAATACTGCCGATCTCAGATAGCTCTGACTTGAGGGTGAAGGACAGAGAAGTGCTTTCAGATGGGTGGGAATGGTGGAGGGGGCATGGCTTAAGTCACGCACTAGGCTGGGCCTTTACACCAACCATCTCATTTAATCCCGGCAACCCTCTGAGGCATGAAGCATGCTTAACCCCGAGGTTATGGATAAGCAAAGGAAACAGACAAGGAAATTGAGGGACGGAGAACTGAAGTCCCATGGCTAAGCCTGCAAGAGCCCCCCTGTGCCCAGCGGGAGTGCTGGTACAGGCCCGGGAGTTCCTGGACAGGGGCTGCACCACCCTCTCCTCTCTGTCCTGGAGTTTAACCTGGCCCCAACCCACTGTTCTTACTCCTTGGCATCCCCTACCCAGGCGAAGGATTTGTTGCTGTGGAGGTTCTTCCTGCAGGGATGAGCACTGGCTCATCTCGGCCTCCTCCCCTATTCCCAGCACTGGTTTCTCCCTGCCGTCTCCCTAGGGGTGCAGGACAGGGCGGGGCAGGCATGATGAGTAAGAGGACTTAGGGGTTCACACCGACCTGGGTGAGTTCTGGCTCTGCCTCTTTTGGCTGTGTGACCCCGGGCGAGTGGCTTGGCCTCTTTGAGTCTTGGTGTCTTCACCTGGAAGAGGGAGACAAGGATGGTACCTACCTCACCTGTTGCTGCTGCTGCTACGAGGCACATGATGAAGTGAAGGCACCTGGCCCATGTAAGCACTCCATACAAAAGTGTAGTTCTTCAACGCTTCCGTTTTCAAGGGGAGATGCGCGTGCTGTCTCCTGTCCTCCTCTCCACTGGATTCTAGAATCCGTGGGCCAGGCAGGGATTCCTGAGTTATCACTGCCTGCCCGCGTTCCCCCAAGCTGGGAAACGCTAGAACCCAGGGCAAACCGGGGCCTCCTGGGGTCCCGCGGGGGTCCCTGGCAGACTCGGGCTGGGAGAGCTCGGAGAAGGGCAGCGCGCCCCGGGCCTGCCCTGGAGCACTTACCCTGCGCCCGGCCCGCCGGCGGCCACCGCAGCAACTGCGAGCTCGGCGCCTGCCCAGCAGAAGCTACTCACCCCTGCAGAGAGAAGGATGCAGTTCACATCGTGCAAACTGCAGGCGCAGGGCTCTTCACATCCCAGAAGGCAAGCCTGGCTGGAGGACAGAAGAGAAAGCAGCTTCTCTCACCCCGGAGCCTTAGCCAAGGTTGTCCTAAGAGGGACCGGCAGCCACTGCCTTCAAAACAGTCCTCCCTCTAAATGGTCCCTCCTTGGGCCTCCCCCCCCCCCCCCCCCCCCCCCCCCCCCCGCCCTCTAACTCAGCCAGCTGCTGGTCTCGGGCTCTGGCCCGCGTCTGTCCCGTTGCCCTCGTTCTTGCCTGTCTGTCGGTCTCCCTGTTGTTCTCTGGCTTCGCCCCACCCGGCCCCCTCCTGCTCCGCAGGCCCGAGCCTGACCTGGGCCTCCTGCAATCCCGCAGATGGACAAAGGTCCCGCCCGTGGGAGCCAATCACGAATCATGAGAATCCTGGCCCAGGCGACCCTAAGGGAAGGGGTGGGAGGAGGGAACCACTTCCTTCCTCCAACGGGACGTATTGGCAGCGGGTCCAACCCGCCTCCCCACCACACACACTCAGGGAAGCAGGGCTGACTCCTGTTCGCTCCCCCTACCCCCTGCCAACTCCTGGTTACTTAAGGGGGGCCCTGAGTGTCCCCTGCACAGTATCTGCAGGCAGGGGTTGGAGGGTGGGCAGAATGCCCTAAAGGGGTGGCCAACCTCGAAGCTGTCAGGACGCCCCTGGGGGGGAGGGTGTAGGTGAGGCTGGAGGTGAAGAGGAGGTGCCCTGCAGCTGGGCTGGTATTGGCACGAGGGAGGAGCCTTCCAGCCTCGAGGCAGAGCACACCCTTGCTCAGGCCGACTAGGGCTCCCCTTCCCCAGCTTTACCGTCACTCCCCTGCAGGCCCTCCTTCACCCAGGCTTCCCCAGCGCTCTGTCCATACCTTATTTCTGGCACTGTTCGCACTGGTCTCAGTTCTTCCGGTAGCTTCCATCTTCCCCAAAATACCACTTGTCCCAAACTTCCAAGGGCAGAAGCCATCCATCTACACACCTCCCTGCTGCTTCTGGTTAGGCTGGCGGGGGGGGGGGGGG
>NW_006774065.1:4005448-4036990 GCF_000442215.2 Lipotes vexillifer
TAGTTTTCTGTGGCTGCTGTACCAAGTTACCACAAAACTAGTCGCCTAACACAGCACAAAAATAACACTTAAAACAACAAAGCACTGGAGGTCAGAAGTCCAGGGGGGGGGTCTCAAAGGGCTAAAATCAAGGTGTTGGCTTGGCTGTGTCCCTTCTGGAGACCCGAGGGGGGAATCCATTCCTTGCCTTTTCCAGCTTCGAGAGGTTGTTTGCATCCCTTGGCTCCTGGCTAATCATTCTGACCTCTGCTTTCATCGTTAAGTCTCCTTCTCTAGATCTGACCCTTTTCCCTCCCTCTTTTATATGATTTTTTAAAAAATTTATTTATGATTTACATTTGGTTGCATTGGGTCTTTGTTGCTGTGCGCGGGCTTTCTCTAGTTGCAGTGAGCGGGGGTCACTCTTCATTGCGGTGTGCGGGCCTCTCATTGCAGTGGCTTCTCTTGTTGTGGAGCATGGGCTCTAGGTGCGTGGGCTTCAGTAGTTGTGGCACACGGGCTCAGCAGCTGTAGCTCGTGGACTCTAGAGTGCAGGATCAGTAGCTGTGGCACATGGGCTTAGTTGCTCCGCGGCATGTGGGAACTTCCTGGACCAGGGCTCGAACCCATGTCCCCTGCATTGGCAGGTGGATTCTTAACCACTGCACCACAAGGGAAGCCCCTCCCTCCCTCTTTTAAAAGGGCCCTTGTGACTATATTGGGCCCACCTGAACAATCCAGGATACTCTCCCCATCTCAAGATCCTTGACCTAATCACATGTACAATGTCCTTTTGCCATGTAAGGTAGCATATTCATAGGTTCTGAGGATTCAGACTTGAATATCTCCGGGGGCCCAGCATTCTGCCTATCACAGAGATACTGTCTCCATTAGCTTCTATTGAGTCCGCTCCTCCCAGTCCTGCCTCCTGCCTCCTGCTGGGTAGGGGGCTTTCTTAAAACATGTCTGATCTGACTCCCCAGTCACATTTTGTTCTTACAACAGTCCCATTCTGGTCCCTAAGGCATAGTCTGGTCCATTCTAAACTTCCACTTTATATTTTATTAGAAACTCCCTTCCCGCCCCCAGGGCCAGCTAGACAGAGTAGAGAAGTGTGGACTGTTCTTCCTAGCCCTCCCCTGCGTTCACTCCCTGAGGGCTGGGGAAGGGAAGAGAGTGAGGGAACAGGATCAGGTATTCCTTCACCTAACTCCCACCTCAAAGCTGCAATCCTCTTTCTGTTTTTTTTGCAGTGCGCGGGCCTCTCACTGTTGTGGCCTCTCCCGTTGTGGAGCACAGGCTCCGGACGCGCAGGTTCAGCGGCCATGGCTCATGGGCCCAGCCACTCCGCGGCACGTGGGGTCTTCCCAGACCGGGGCACGAACCCCTGTCCCCTGTATCGGCAGGCGGACTCTCAACCACTGCGGCACCAGGGAAGCCCTTTCTGTTGGTTTTAACAACTAGTCCTGCCTGTAGTTTTAAGCTTAGTACAGACAGCCGGTGATCTCAACAGGCCCTACCAAGGAAAGGCTCAAACACTGCCCCTGGCCTGACCTTCTGGCTGACCCCTGCTGGAGGCACCACTCATTATTCTTCCCATGCGCTTCATCATTGACCTACACTGCAGTGTTCCTGGGAAAGCCTGCAGCTGCCAACCTTACCTATGCCGTGGAGGCTGGGGCCACCAGCAGGGACCTATTTCCATACATTTTTAGGAATCAGGATCCTAAGGGAGCTGGTCAGCAAGTCTGGAGAATTTGGTAATGTTCTCAATACTGCTGTCTTCACTGGAATCCCTGCACTACTTAGTCTTCTCAGTGGACAGGAAAACATCTCAGTTGTGTTAACATCTTTAGCAGAGAGTCTGGCACAGCAGGTGCTTTACATTCCATTATGTAATTATGCAACAGCATAAATTAACAAATGAGTACTGAGAGAAATACAGTAAGGGTGCCCACCATCACTGCTTCTCTTCAGCATTGTACTGAAGATCCCAGCTAATGCAATAGGACAAGAAACATGAGGTACAAAGATTGAAAAGGGAAAAGCTAATATTTGCAATCAATGTGATTGTCTACCTAGAAAATCCAAGGGACTCAACAGACTGGCACTGGATACCAACTGTGTGGCAGGCCTTTTCTAGATACTTAATATGAGATGAAGGAGCACCTCTGTTCTCTGAGAGCTCCTATTTAAGTAATTGAGGAGATGAGGCGAACAGTCCTTATGACAGAGTCACCCTGCGGTCCACAGAAAGAATCCAAGAGGTCCATAAACTTGGATGGGAAAAAAATTACATCTTAATTTGCATTAACCTCTAACTTAAATTTAGTACTTCCTTCAGTTATGAATGTAGGTAACAAACCACAGTTGTATTAGCAGCACCCATGATTTTGTAGTCAGTCAAAATCACAGATGTTTCCACGTTACAATATAGTATTTATAGACATCTCAAAATATAACTTACATTACTTCAAAATTACAGTAGTTATTAAACTAGTTCTTATAGTTTAATGTGTTAACAAAGAATTTCATATATTACTTTATCACAGTTAGAAAAATAACTGCATTTCAAGATAACTGGAGTCCTTTGTAAAATGATGTGTTTTCTTTTATGCACTTGAAAACATTACCCTGAGAGGAGGACCCACATTACAAAAGAGATTAGAAATTCCTGCCCTTTTTTTTTTTTTTTTTTGGTACACAGGCCTCTCACTGTTGTGGCCTCTCCCGTTGCAGAGCACAGGCTCCAGACGTGCAGGCTCAGCGGCCATGGCTCATGGGCCCAGCCGCTCCGCAGCACGTGGGATCCTCCCGGACCGGGGCACGAACCCGTGTCCCCTGCGTCGGCTGCCAGACTCTCAACCACCGCGCCACCAGGGAAGCCCGAAACTCCTGCTTTAAATGAAGGCCGTGTTTTCTGGTTTGGGCGATGCTGACACAGTTCTCTTTCACAAGGGAGTCCCTGCCGCACCCCCTATCCTTCACATTTCTTATCAAGCAGTAAGCCCAGCTTGCTCAAGTATGTGTCAGTCATTGTCCCAGAAGCTTTCTGGGTGTCCTGCCTTTTGATGTTAATGGAGCATTTTGGGAAGCTCTAAGCTTTGGGTCTAGGCTGCTTGCGCCCCTGAAGAGCCAAGACAGTGACAGTTCTGGTTTTACCCAGTAGGAAGAGAGAGGGCTTCTCTGCTGGTTTTGGTTCCTTCGCAGTTGACCACTTCCCTTCCTCGGGGAAAAGCCAGGCTCCAGGAGAATGTATGAAAATGGAAAGGAGGAGAGAGAAGTCGATGCGATCTCAGCCAGGGCCGGGGGCAAGGGCTGTTTGGATTTCCCAGAGTTATATCTACCGCCTGGGTCAAGAGATTCCTTTTCCAGCAGGTATGATTCATCTATACCAGTGACAGCCACACAAGGATACCTATGTATGACAGGTGTGGGTACCTACATAAGATAATGTAGCTACATGAAAAGGTCATGACTATCTTTGACCCCCTTCTCTGATACTTGGCTTGAACTTCTGCTTCATAGTTCAGAATCATATGAAAGGGTAGTAAGAACATAGGAGTTGGCATCCAAGAGACTTGGGTTTAAATCCTGCCTCCATCCCTTCCCTTGCTAGCTGGGTGATCTTTCATTAATTTAGTAAATAATTTCTGAATGTCAGCTATGTGCTAGACACAGAATACAGAGGTGAATGAGACAGGTTCCACCTCCTCTCATCAAACTTACTCCTTAGAGGAAGACACAAAGAATAATAGTGGTGGGGATAGAGATGAGGCCCCACCAATGTAGGACAGTTGGGAAAGGCCTCTCTGTGACATTTAAATTAATACTGAAAGCTGATATAGAGCTGACCATAAAGAGAGGGGAAAACCTTCTAAAGGGAGGGAACAGTATGTGCAAAGGGCCTGAGGTGAGCATGAGCTTGGCCTCATGAGAAACCAAAGGTGGCCAGAATTACTGAAACATGGTAGGAGGGAAAGACAGTGGTGAGAAGTAAGGTCAGAGAGGAAGGCAGAGGCCAAAGGGAAGGCTGCAGTTCAAAGTACAATAAGCAATGCCAGTTCTAAGCAGAGGGAGAGTCACAGTTTGATATATGTACTTTTTTATTGTAGTTAAATATACGTTAACACTTTAACCATGAGCAAGGGTACAATCAGTAGCGTTTAGTATGTTTATAATGTTGTGCAAGCTTCACCACTATTCAATTTAAGAACTTTTTCATCATCTCAAAAAGAAACCCTGTACCCATTAAGCAGTTACTCCCCATTCCTGCCTACCTCCAGCCCTAAGTACCCACTGATCTGCTTTCTGTCTCTATGGATTTGCCTATTTCAGACATTTCATATAAACGGAATCATATAATATGCGGTCTTTTGTGTCTGGCTTATTTCACTCAGCATGTTTTTGAGGTTCATCCACGTTGTAGCACGTGTCACTACTTCCTTCCTTTTTATGGCTGACTATTCCACTGTATGGACAGACCACATTTTGTTTACCCTTTCATCCACTGACATAGTTTGATTTTACAAAGGTAACTGCTTGCTGGGTGGGGACTGGATTATAGAGAAGGCAAAAAAAGCAAGTACAGGTGAGAGATAATGATGGCTTGAACTAGAATGTTGAGAAGAGGGAAGGAAAAAGGGCATGGGTTCAGGATCCATTTGGGATATATTGAACAGATGAGAAACTGAGGGATTGGACATGGAGGGTGAGGAAGAGGCTGGAGCCCCTGAGGGCACAGTGGTGCCCTCACTGAGATGGAGAAGGCTGGGAGGGGAACAGGTAGAGGGACGTCCTAGTTGGTTTTGATAATGTTTGGTTTGAACTGTTAAAGTGGCAGTGTCATGAGGGCAGTAGGATTTGAGTCAGAGAGTTAGGGTGTGATTTTGTGATAGAAGAACTATATATTCCGGTTTTTGTCCCTGGGCTCCTGGCCAGAGCTCCTAAAACTCTTGTAATTTCCTAAGTGATAAGAGAAATAGGAGCATCTTTTCTTTCTTTAAAAAAAAATTTTTTTTTCTTCTTCTTGGCCACACCGTGTGGCACATGGAACTTCCCCGACCAGGGATCCAACCCGTGCCCCCTGCAGTAGAAGCGCAGAGTCAACCACTGGACCACAGGGGAAGTCCCAGGAGCATCTTTTATTTGGTTTTGCCCCCAGCTCCTGAGATGCTCTAGTAATTAAGGTTAAAGGAGCATCTCTTGCTTTTCAAAATGAGCCCCTTTGAACCACACCTGAGTTTATATTAATGAAGTGACTTTGGAAAGCCCCCAAGGATGGGGGGCTGGTTGCCAGGGGAACCAGCTAAGGGGTTAGACGGTTGGAACTTTTAGTCCCCCACCTCTCTTGGGGAGGGGAGAGGGGCTGGAGGCTGACTTAATCACTGGCAAGGAAGGATGGCATCACCCAGATTGGTCTAGATACTGGCAAGGAGACCAGTGATTTAGTCAATTACACCCTACATAATGAAGCCTCAGTTAAAAATCCTAACTGAAAGGGTTTGAAGAGCTCCAAGGCTGGTGAACCTGTGGAGGTGCTGGGCGAGTGGTGTGCCTGGAGAGGGCATGGAAGCTGTGTGTTCCATCATCCAATACCTTGCCCTATGCACCTCTTCCATCTTGCTGTTCCTGAGTTGTATCCATTTATGGTAAACCCTAATTTGGAGTAAACCATTTTCTAGAGTCCTATGAGCCATTCTAGCAAATTATTGATTGAGGAGGGGATCAGAGGAACCTCTGATTTATAGGTGGTAAGAAGCACAGGTGACAACCTGGACTTGCAACTGTTGTCTGAAGGGTGGAGGGCGAGAGAGGGGAAGGCGTATGGGGCTGGGCCCTTAACCTGTGGGGTCTGTGCTAACTCCAGGCAGTTAGTGTCAGAATTGCTTGGTGTGCAAACCCCACACACTTGTTGAAATGAAAGTACTGAGTAGAGAGAAAAACATGGAGTTTTCCTTTTAGGTGGTCATGGGCACACAGCTGGTGTTGAAAACCATGGACCAGGCTGAGATTTCCCCCTCCCGAGTGTAGACAAAGTGGCCCAGGACTGAGCTAGAGATGGATCAGGTGAGGAAGAGGCTGCAAGGGAGATAGAGTAACCGGGAGGTGGAAGGAAAAACCCAGAGCATGTAGGATCCTGGGGACCAAGAGGAGAGTGTGTGGAGGATGGAGGAGTGAATGGTGTCAGATGCTGATAGGAGTGGGCTGAAGAGTGCAGAGAGGGAGGAAGTGGAGGGAAGGCACTTGAGAAACCACTCAAGGAAGAATGAGCGCTCATGAAAAGGAGCAGAGAAACAGGGCAGAAGTGGGAGGGCTGGTAGGGCCCAAGCCGGAGTCCCCCTGGCCTAGCACGGAACCTGGAATGTAGGAAGCTGCGTTTATTCAGCTCTTACTGTATGTCAGGAGATGTGCTAAGCATCTTCACAGAGAAGACTGTGAGTTACAAGGCCACGCAGCCGGTAAGAGGCAGAGGTGGAGCACGAACCGTGCCCCAAACATAGGATCCTCAGCGGACTTCTCCACCTGTGCCAGGAGCAGTGGGCGCCAGCGTTCAGGGGTCAGGTTCTCCAGTTCTCTGGAACCTTTCCTGTAGAAGTGGGTGAGACTTTTACACTGGGAAGAAGAGGACAGAAGGCACTATAAATACTTTCTCTCACTGTGGTGAGCAGAACCTCAAACTAAAAGATTTAGCAGCATCACTTTGTTCCACCTGCTGGTTACTCATGGAAACTACTCTCGCCCATGGTTCGGCCCTCCTGGCCAGCTGGAGAAGGTCCAACCAGATGGATGGGTCCCACGTTAGTCCAAAGGTAGACTGACTCCCCAACTTCTCTCCACCCAGGAGATGAGTCTAGACCAATCTGGGTGATGCCATCCCTCCTTGCCTGTATCTGTTTCAGGAAAGGGCATATGACCCAATGCTCTGGCCAGTGAGACCTGAAGGGAAGCTTGCTCTTTCTAGGAGCAGCGCAGGAGCCTGCTGCCTTTCTCCTTCCTCTGGTCCAGGTCTGGACCTAACGCCTGGACTGCACTCCTGCTCCCTGCTTGAGGAGGGCAGAGCGAGGGGTGGAAAGCACCCAGGCCCCCGATGATGCTGCCGAGCCACCAATCTACTCAGCCCACAGCCACCTGCATAATTCTGCTTTTGAGAGATGACACATTTCACTATTGTTCGGGCAAGGATTTCTGTTACTTATTGCCAAGAACATCCGGCGCTTGTCCGCACTCGGACACTTGTTGGGTTTTGGCCGCTGCTTAGCACCCATTCCTGTTAAGGGAACTGACTCACCTGTTGGGTCCAGTCTGATGAAACTGTTCAAGGTGTCCCCCTCTTCTAGCTGAGAGGTGGGCACGTGACCCAAATGGAGCCAATGGGAAGGAGACAGATAGCTCACATCAGGGCAGGGTCTGCAGTGGAGAAGTTCTGGGGTTGTTGGTGCCTGTCTGTGCCAAGCCTGGGTCTCCAGCCTTCCCTTCCACCATGTGGGTGTCTCACTGCCTTCCAATAAACTCCCTGTTTTTTTCTGTCTGCCAGAGCTGGTCTCTCTCATTTGCATCCAAGGAACCCAGGCCAGGAGCTGAGGGAGAGAGATAGGGGAAGTTCCTGCTGTTAAGGTACAGTGTCCTCAGTGTGGGAGGTGGAGCTGTAAACATCCCACTCGAATGTGTGGCAGAACAACAAGGGCAGGGAGCATGGTAACCGGGAGAAAATAACAGCTACCTGCATTGAGTGCATGCCTACTGCATGTCAGGCACTGTGTGGGCACATTCAACACATCTTGTTTAATCTCTGCAACAACCCCGTGAGGCAGGAACTCTGATGAGTTAGGATTAGGTCCTGCTGTCAGAGAAAGTCCGAAGTATCAGTGGCTTAAACAAGTCAGAAATTATTTCTTGTGCCAAAGCCTGGAGGTGCCTCCATTCCACAAAGCACCTTCTAGCTCGCTGCTCCACCTTCATTGTCATGGTCAAAGATGGCAGCACCTGCGCTTCAGGCAGGAGGACGGAGGATAAACAAGAAAAGGACACGAGATGGGTGTATGCCAGCCATCTCTTCAGAGCGGCTTCAGAGCACTGCTCCCACCCCATGGGGAGCCCTTGGTCCCAGGACACCCAGCTGCAAGGGAACATGGGAACTGCAGTCTTTATTCAGGGCACCTTGTGCCCAGCTAAAAAGTCTATGGTTGTTGAAGAAGTGGAGAGAGATCTTTGGGAAACGGCCAGTAATTCTACAGATGAGAAAAACAAGGCTCAGCCAGGTAAAGTCACTTGTCCAAGGTCACCCAGCCATGGGTGGCAAGGCAGGACATGAACTCACTATCCACGGGAGCTGTGGTTAGTCACACAGCGGAAAGCAGAGTCACAGGGCAGCTGCAGGGAGGAGGCCTCTCAGGGGAAGTGGTGTTTAAGCTGGGTCTTCTCAGTTGGGAAAGGGGGAAAGAAGGACATTGTTAAGAGCCAAGGTCTAGAGGAAAGAAAATCATTTCTCGGGGTAGAATCTTATAAAGTGCACCCTGGTCACAGGTGGGCTGTCTCCAGCAATGGGGAGCTCATTACCTGTGAGACAGCTCATTGTATTTGGGCGTATTTCTAATCAGACTTCTCCCTTAGAAAGCGTGGTGGCTATCTTTAGTGTTTTCCTGCTCGGCATTGTCCCCCTCCTTCTGGTAATGTCAGCCATGCCATAATTTCAATCCAGGTGGTTTGAGAGAGGCTGACCCAACCAGGCCAGTGGGGTTCCATAGAGGACTCTGGCTGGAACTCTTCACTGAGAAGTCCTCTGCTGGGACTGCTATTTGCAAGGATGGGTGAGCCTGGACCTGTGGGCCATCATGCGGAGAAGGCCTGCCTGGGAGTTAGGCCAACACAGAGGAGAGCAGAGGTATCTGATGGAAAAATGGAGGCTGCATCCTGCTGATCTCATTTGAGGCCCTGCATCCAGCTGTGCTCAGAGCCCTGGTCATGTCAGTTGTACAAGCCAACGAATTCCCTTTATGCTACAGCCAGTCCGATTGGTATTCCTGTCATTGTCAGCTAACAGAGGTAGAAATGTCAGCCCTCTTTTTATCAACACCTAGGAGGAGGTGGGGAGTATCTGTGTATTTTATGAAAGTAGTAGGGCTTACAGCAGAGTTTCTGCAAGTGTGGTCCATGAACCCCCAGTATCTGTATCACTCTGATACTGAACTTGATGAGTGCACTTTCCTGGGTCCCAATTTCCAAATCAGAATCTCTGGAGGTGAGGCCCAGGACTCTGCATTTTGTCGAGCACTCCAGGAGGTTCTCGTGTCACCCAATTTGAGAAGCAATGGTTGAAAACAGGTGATCTGGGATCCAACAAAGATCCTGCCACCAACTTGGACGTTACAACAAGTCTCTTTAGATTTCCAGTAACAGCCAAACAGAGCCCTTCCCTTGACTCGTTGTTTCACAGGTGCCCAGCACAGTGCTGTGGAAATGCTTTATGTGTGCACCCCCCATGTAATCCTCACAACCACTGAAAATCTTTATTTTAAGGAAAGGACTGGAGGTTCAGAGAGGCTTATTGACTTGCCTAATGTCACTCTGTTGGTGAATTTAAAACCAGTTTCTGTATCCATTCATCTGATGATGGACACTTAGGTTGTTTCCATCTCCTGGCTATTGTAAATAGAGCTGCAATGAACATTTTGGTACATGACTCTTTTTGAATTATGGTTTTCTCAGGGTGTTTGCCCGGTAGTGGGATTGCTGGGTCACATGGTAGTTCTATTTGTAGTTTTTTAAGGAACCTCCATATATACAATGGAATATTACTCAGCCATAAAAAGAAACGAAATTGAGCTATTTGTATGAGGTGGATGGACCTAGAGTCTGTCATATAGAGTGAAGTAAGTCAGAAAGAGAAAGACAAATACAGTATGCTAACACATATATATGGAATTTAAGAAAAAAAATGTCATGAAGAACCTAGGGGTAAAACAGGAATAAAGACACAGACCTACTAGAGAATGGACTTGAGGATATGGGGAGGGGGAAGGGTAAGCTGTGACAAAGGGAGAGAGTGGCATGGACATATACACACTACCAAATGTAAAATAGCTAGCTAGTGGGAAGCAGCCGCATAGCACAGGGAGATCAGCTCGGTGCTTTGTGACCACCTAGAGGGGTGGGATAGGGAGGGTGGGAGGGAGGGAGACGCAAGAGGGAAGAGATATGGGAACATATGTATATGTATAACATTCACTTTGTTATAAAGCAGAAACTAACACCATTGTAAAGCAATTATACTCCAATAAAGATGTAAAAAAAAAAAAATTCCTCCTTGCTCCACCCCCTGCCCGCCCCAACCTGATAACTCCCCTGAAGCCCATTTCCGCCCCCCTGGTGTCTGTCTTCTTTCTGTCCTCACTGTAATCCATCCTGGGCCATGTCATCACCACCTGCTGCTTCCAGCAGTCTTTCTACTTTCACTCTTGTCTTCCTACTTTCACTCTTGTCTTCCTCAGACCTGTGCTCCCCACCCAGTACTGAGAGCGACTTTCACAAAATCATATCTCTTAAAAAATATCACAGACATTCAAAAATTATACAGAATACTACAAAAACAGCCATGTCCTCACCACCAGGTTAAGGAATAGAGTATTTTTCTTGAGTCACAAAGCTCAGAAACCTTCACTGGTTTTCCCTTGCTCTTGAGATTAAAATCCTGTGGCCAAGAAGGCCTTCCCTGCCTGGCCTGGGCCCTGCTCCACTGAGCTTCGTCCGCACCCTTCTACTCTGCTCCTGCTGCCCTGCCTTGATTTCCTCTCCTGCACCAGGCTCCTCACTCAGGGCTGGCATGCCTGTTATTCCTCCTGTAGAAACGCCGGCCTGCCATGTGGTTGCAGCCAGCAGTGCCTTCTCACGCTCAAGTCTGTTGCAATGGCACTTCCTCAGGAACTCACCCCCAACCCCCCAAAGCAGGCCGTCATCCCCCCGCTCACACTGATCCATACTATTTAGTTCTCGGCTTAATGCCTGTCTCTTGTACCAGACTGAGTTCCTTGAGGGCAGGACTCCTGCCTTCCCAGAAACTATTGCAGAATAACTGCTATAGTACCTGGATGAAGAAAGGTATTAATGAAGTGTCAGCCTTTTGCAACCCCGGTAAAATATGTAACACGTATTCACCTGACAAACGTTTACTGAGGGCCTACTATGTATTTGGCTGATCTTTATTTAAAAAAAAAAACCAGGGCTTCCCTGGTGGCACAGTGGTTGAGAGTCTGCCTGCCGATGCAGGGGACGCGGGTTCGTGCCCGGGGCCGGGAGGATCCCGCGTGCCGCGGAGCGGCTGGGCCTGTGAGCCATGGCCGCTGAGCCTGCGCATCCGGAGCCTGTGCTCCGCAACGGGAGAGGCCACAACAGTGAGAGGCCCGCGTACCGCAAAAAAAAATAAACAAAAAAACAGGGACTTCCCTGGTGGTCCAGTGGTAAAGAATCCGCCTTCCAATGCAGAGTACACGGGTTTGGTCCCTGGTCAGGGAACTAGGATCCCACGTGCTGTGGTGAAACTAAGCCTGTATGCCACAACTACTGAGCTCGCATGCCACAACTAGAGCCCACGAGCCCTGGAGCTCGCGTGCTACAACTAGAGAGAGAAAACCCACACGCCACAACTGGAGAGAAGCCCGCCCACCACAACTAGAGAGAAACCCACGCGCCGCAACCAAGAGTCCGCGCCCTATAACAAAAGATCCCACGTACCGCAACTAAGACCAGACGCAGACAAAAAAATAAGGAAACTAAATGTTAAATAAATATAAAAAAAAAATGAAATAATGCCATTTGCAGCAACACGGATGGACCTAGAGGTTATTATACTAAGTAAGACAGAGAAAGACAAATATCATATGATATTGCTTATATGTGTAATCTAAAAAAAAAAAAGATACAAATGAACTTATATACCACAAAGAAATAGACCCACAGACATAGAAAACAAACTTATGGTTACCAAAGCGGGGGGGATAAATTGAGAGTTTGGAATTAACACACTACTATATATAAAATAGATGACCAACAGGGACCTACTGTATTGCACAGGGAACTGTACTCAATATTTTGTAATAACCTATAAGGGAAATTAATCTGAAAAACAATAGATATATATGTATGTATAACCAAATCACTGTGCTGTACACCCGAAACTAACACATTGTAAATCAACTATACTTCAATAAAAACACACACACACAAAGTAGTTTAAAATAAAAACTTTACAAAGAAATAACCATTTGAGATTATATATTTATCATCTGTAAGCAATGTGAGAATGAGGACCATAGCCATATTATTCACCACAAACCCTAGAAACCACAAAAAGGAGTTTAAAAAAAGCTACTGTATAAGGATGAGAAGGGAAGTATCTGGTACTCATTTCTCAGTCTCCCAGCAGAACAGTTGCATTTTCTCAGAACAGCACATTCAGGAGTTAAACCTCACAAGTTTTCAAACTCTTTATAGTTTTCATGTTCTTCAGAACACATAACAACAGCACACTTTGAGCACCTCGTACCCTGATCCAGTGGTAAGTAGTGACGTTTCCTAGCAGGCTCTGGCCTGGGAGTCGGGAAGAATAGGTCTTAAGCTCAGTTGGGGCACTACCCGGCTGTGTGACTGACATGGCATAAGATAACCCCTCTGGGCCTCAGTTTCCTCTACTGCATGAGTCTTTGGACTAAATCAGGCATCTGCAAGCTCACTAGCCTACTGTTTCCATACAGCCCAAGAGCAAAGAATGATTTTTACATTTTTAAATGGTTGAAAAACTTCGTGACACGTGAAAATTACATAAAACTTACTTAAAATTCAAATTTCAGTGTCCCTAAATAAAATTTTATTGAAACACCACCACTCTCTTACACACTGTCTTTGGCTGCGACCACAGTACTCAGTACAGTACAGCACCAGAATACTTATACTATTATAAGTATACTCATACTTACTATAGCCACAAGACATAATACTATTATAAAAATCATTATATCTACAACCAAAGTTTGCCGACCCCTGAACGAGACCAATCCGAGGATACTCCAGTTCTAAGAACGATTATGAATCACCCAGAAGGAAG
Organism: Lipotes vexillifer; assembly: GCF_000442215.2. NCBI lineage: Eukaryota > Metazoa > Chordata > Mammalia > Artiodactyla > Lipotidae > Lipotes > Lipotes vexillifer. The sequence goes on from NW_006774065.1 coordinate 4,018,527, forward strand.
CCCAGCCGCATGGAATCCGCATACACAGCATGACCTGTAGTAACCCAGGCCCCCAAGGGTGGAGGGCCCCCAGAGCCCCTTGTGCAGACACCTGCCAGCATCAGGAAGCTCTATCCGGCCTAGGTCCGCCTCCTCGGGGCGGTGGGGCAGGCAAGGCTTGCAGTTTGGAGCCAATGGCCCGCGGGGGAGCCGGGGACTCGGGACAAGCGGCTGCACGTCCTCTCGGCCTCAGTTTCCACACGTGAGGGGCGCTCACCGCGCAGCGCCGCCGTGAAGGTGAAGTAGAAGGACGCGAGGCGGTGATCAGCGCGGGGCCCGGCACCGCAGCCACAGACCGGACGGCGGCTCCCGCTGCGGCCACTGTGATCCCTGCCCGCACGCGGAGCCCCTCTCAGCCCCCCGGGACGAGCAGGAGCCGACGAGAGGCCCGCGCGGCAGCGGGGCCCAGCCGGGCCACTCCGGGTCCCGGCTTCGGTTTCCCCACGAGGAATCCCAGCGTCCGCCCGGCCGGACCCCGCGACCGCCGCCCCTCAAACCCCCGCCCCCGGCAGAGCAGAGCCGCGCCCCCACCCGGGGCCGCCCCAAACCCGCTGCCAGCGAACTCACCAGGCGTCTCCACGGCAACCGCCTGTCCGCCAGACCCCCGCGCCTGCCGGCTGCGCGCCTCACAACAAGGCGCGCTCCCATTGGCTCCGGAGCCGGCTCCACCAGCCAGTCGGCAAGCGCTCACGCGCCGCCCCGCGGAGCTGGCGCTCGAGGACCCTGCAGGTGGCGGCGCAGCCCTGCACTTCGGCCTGAGTGCGGCTGGGGGCTCCGCGCCCGCTGCTGCCCGAATCCCGCCCGCTCCCTCCCCACCGCTTGTCGTACCAGGGAAGCACCGAGCTCGGGCCTGGCCCGCAGCAGCTGCCAAGTGACGGCCGCACTACTGTTACAACCAGCGACAGGTGTTCTGAAGGCCGTGGAAACCTGGGACACTTGGAGGGAACCGGGGCCGGAAGAGCATTCGCACATTACCTGGACCTCACCTCGTTCCGAAAAGGATTTGAAGCCTAAAAGTCACAGATACAAGCAACTACTGAAGCAAAAGAAAAAGGGGGAGGGGGAGCGGGGGATGAACGTACCGGGGAGGACGTGACAGAACAGAGCCGGAAGGAGGGCCCAGCGTTGACGGGTTTCTGACAAGGGCCTGGGACACAGGGGTAAGGCTCTTGGGAGCTAAGCGTTTTAGGGAAGGGCTTCACACTGGTTGACATTCATAGCGGCTTGAGTCCAGCAAGAATGACTTAAAGAACGAATGTTATGGCTTTTTCTTTGACTTTATTTATAGACAGTGAGGATCCCGCGTGCCGCGGAGCGGCTGGGCCTGTGAGCCATGGCCGCTGAGCCTGCGCATCCGGAGCCTGTGCTCCGCAACGGGAGAGGCCACAACAGTGAGAGGCCCGCGTACCGCAAAAAAAAATAAACAAAAAAACAGGGACTTCCCTGGTGGTCCAGTGGTAAAGAATCCGCCTTCCAATGCAGAGTACACGGGTTTGGTCCCTGGTCAGGGAACTAGGATCCCACGTGCTGTGGTGAAACTAAGCCTGTATGCCACAACTACTGAGCTCGCATGCCACAACTAGAGCCCACGAGCCCTGGAGCTCGCGTGCTACAACTAGAGAGAGAAAACCCACACGCCACAACTGGAGAGAAGCCCGCCCACCACAACTAGAGAGAAACCCAAGCAGACCACGCACTGTAACGAAAAGATCCCGCATGTCTCAGCTAAGACCTGATGCAGCCAAAAAAAAAAAAAGGAAAATAAATAAAATAAATATTAAAAAAAACCCCACATCATTTGCCTCAATAACAATCTGTGCTTCAGTTTCCTTATTCATTAATAATATGGGGATCTGAGTACCTACCTTGGGCATGGAAAGACAGAATGAGCTAATGCAGGGACAGGGCTCAACATGGTGCCTGGCACACACAGTAGTGGGGGGTATGAGGGCCAATATCGGGACAGGCACTGTTTTTTTTTTTTTTTTTTCGGGTAATATCAGACATAATTATTCAGTTCTGAGCTGCGATGGAAGTTTAAGCAGGGGACCTCCATCTACCAGGATCAGTGTCTCCTTGACAGTCCTTTAGAGGACAGGAGGATGGAATGAGGCATTTCAGGAGCTGCTAAGGTAGTAACTTTTCTAGTTCCCGGTCTGACCTGATGGACCATTGGCCAAATTAAACGGTGATGCTTCCCACTCGTCGCTAAAGTCTGTGCGTGGACTGGGGCCACGTGGTGATTATGGGGAAGATCCCCAAAGAACCGAATCTCCTTTACTTAGGAAAATCGATCGCTGGACTCTCAACCACTGTGCCACCAGGGAAGCCCGGCACTGGGTTTTATACCAAACAAAACATGGGCATCACCCAACACTTGCTGGGTCTTTTCCTGGGCCATGGATAGAATGTCCAGTTTCCCAAGCTGCACCAGTTTGTGCTGGCAACACTACCTTCTTCTCTGCACTCCCCAACTTTAGGCTTGGCTATTCCTCTGGCAGGATTACAAAAGCAACTTCTCTGGAAGGTGCTGTCTTTCTACCAATGTGGGGGAATTCACTCCTCCACTGGTTGTTAATTCTCGCTGTTGGAGAAGGAAGTAGAGGGGGAAACAAGCACATTAAAACAATCTTCTCATACAATTCCATCCAGTCTGCCACCGGAAAGTATGGACTGGTCCGGAGCACAAAAATTTATGAAGGTTTCTTTTGGGAAACCCAAATATGTAAGTATTTGAATGATACAGCTGTTGATATCTGGTAGCATTTTAAAACCATTCTGTTGAGAAGCTGCTTTGTTTCCTATCATTGCACGAAATAAGTCGATGGAAAATCCAGAAGCCCATTTTGGCTGCAAATAACAGAAAACTCAATTCAAACAGGAAATGTGTCACTTAACTGAACTAGTCCAGTGGTTGTACAGGCTTCAGGTATGGTCTAATCAAGGCTCTGGCTCTGTTTCTCTGCTGTTCCTTGGCCTTTCTTTTCTCCTTGGGTTGGTTTTTGTCCTCAGACTAGTTTCCCTCCTTGTTGCAAAACGTAGCAGTTCTAGACTTCACACTGGCATACCACAACTTAGAGGCCTTCTTGCCCCACACCCCCATCACAGAATGGTCCTGGGCCTCCTTCTGTTCTGACTAAACCAATCTGGATTGTCTTTCTATTCCTGAACAACACACTCTGGCCAGGGAAATACCATGTGTTAGGTGGCTTGGGTTGGGCTGACCATGACTAGACCAATTTTTCTGCCAATGAGTAGTGGGATTAATTCTGTCCCACTTTGGGCTCTATATACAGGAGAGGGGGAGGTGCAAGTTGAGAGGCAACTGTACTGTCCAAAAGTTGGGGAAATTTTTAAGGGTGAGCAACAGTTTCCCAAAGTAAACCTGAGAAGGGATACTTGAGCCCAGGGATACATCAAACACTACTACCTCAGCCTGAAATTCCCATCCAGAACACCTGTGGGGAAGGCCCTGTTGTTTTCCAATCATGTCCAATTTACCCTCACAGAAATAACCCTGAACCCCAGGAAGGATGAAGAATCTGTTCTGGGACCTCTAATGTATGCTGAGGACATGCCAGCCATTCAATTAGTATATTTTTTAAAGGAAAGAACTAAGGATGTGTTGACTTGTAATCAGAAGGCACTTACTGACAAATCATTGAAACTTGGTGTCTGACACATGCAGACATGCACCCACGCACAAGTACACATGTGCTCATAAATAAAAATAAATGATCTAGAAGAACACAAGGGCAATGTAAGACCATGGAAGATTTGGCATCTAAATGGCCCTGGTTTTTGGTTTTAACACAGCACAGCACAGCCACCCTTCCTTCTCTGTGCCTGGTCTATGTGGCCCTGAGTCTACCTCCTGTGACATGGTGACTCATCAGGGCTCAAGGGGTGAAGCAAGGACACCTGTAACACACAGGGACACTGAGCTGGATGTCACTGCCATGCAAACAAACATTTCAAACCAGTCTACTCTCAAAGGATGTTGGTGGAAGGCAGGCAGTGCTCTCTTTGAAAGGCAAGTTAATATATCAAATTATTTAAAAAATGCATATACATTTACCCCTTGACTCTTCTTATGAACTTATCCCAAAGGCACCAGGCCAGTGACATGGAAAGATGTATGTGCAAGTTACTCACCACAGCGCTACTGAGAGAGCATGAGCTGGGAACCGCCCCAGCATCACTGATAGAGAACTGGTTGAAGAAACCATTCCATTCCCACCCTGGAGGACCATGAAGCTGGAAAATACTGCTATGAAATGGCCTCCAAGAGAAATTGTTAAAGAAAAATGTACGGTATGAACAAGTGTGCCTGATATACTTCCATTCTCCAAGAAAGAGGGGGTCTGGGAATATACAGATGTATTTACTTCTATTAAACTCACACATATGCACACACTTAGGAGGATTAACAAACAGGGTGAGGTAAGGACAGGGTGGAGAGGGGCAGGGAGAGAAGTTAGACTTCTCTGAATATAACTTGCTTTGTATATTTGACTTTGGGACCATGTAAATAGTTTATCCTTAGGTACAAAAGCAAAATTTAAATAAAAATAAATTTAAAGAAGCAAGATGAGAAAACTCCCTGGCGGTCCAGTGGTCAAGACTCTGTGCTTTCACTGCTGAGGGCCTGGGTTTGATCCCTGATCCCTGGTCAGGGAACTAAGATCCCACCCACAAGCTGCATGGTACAGCCAAAAAAAAGGACAAGCAAGATGAAACAAATGAACAATTTTGTTTTATTCTGGCATAATCCCACTGAGAGGAACTGTCTCAGGTGACTGTAAAACATGGTAATTTGTGCATCCAGTAGGATTTAAAAGGACTCTAAGGACAAAAAGAACTATTAAAAAATTCAGTACTCATATTATTAATAATATTCATATTTTTCTGCAACTATTATATGTAATATAGGATGAAGCAAATAAATAATTGTTACCATTGCTGGGAACTAATATTTTCATTATAAGAGAATAAGACACAAATGTAAAATCAAAGAAGTAAAAACCATGTAATCCTAAATTTGGATTGGAAATATCAGCATGAATTAATGATCTAGTTTCTCTTAAAAAATACGTACTTCCTAGCTTTGTTCACTGAAAAGGCCTAGAAACAAACTCAGTAGCAACGAGCCCCAACCCCAACACTAAATGACCAAAAGCCATTTCCCACTGAAGGGGACTGTGGCTCTGGAGAAATGGAGGAAAGTTCAAAATGCACCTAGCACCTTGTCAGAGGAGAAGGCACGGAAATCCATAGTAGAGTCACGTCAAAAGGACACAGCCAAAAAAAAAAAAAAAAAAAAAGATAAAAACTAAAGTTCTTCACTAATGTTAATGACTACAAAGACTTGGTAAACTTTGAATATGAATTGCAACGGATTGAAGCCCATGAGTTCATAATGATACTAAAACAGAGCAAAACAAAATAAATCCTGACTCTCTGGTCACCTCTGAAAGGATGGTGACACATTTATTTTGAAAACTGGTAAATAAGGGACTTCCTTGGCAGTCCACTAGTTAAGACTCCGTGCTTCCACTGCAGGGGGTGTGGATTTCATCCCTAGTTGGGGAACTAAGATTCCACATGCCACGTGGCATGGCCAAAAAAAATTTTTTTAAATTGGTAAATAAAGGGAAAGAGTCAAGCGTTTATCCTGACTTTCCTGTACACATTATAACTCAGGGTAGGTAATCATCAGAGGAAGGAAAGTTTCTCTGTAGACATATTCTTGGTAATAAATGAAGAAAGAATGTCAGAGTATGGACAGTTTCCAATCCCTAATGTTTTACTATCATTATGTCTTTCAGTGTATTTGAATGCTGACTGGGTATTAGGTGTGATAATGGTATCACAGTTATGTTTTTAAAAAATCATCTTTTAGAGGTACAAGCTGAAATATTTATAAATATGATATCTAGGACTTACTTCAAAATGATGTTAGGGGAGTTAAGTAGAAATGACACAGCTCGGCTCCAAGCTGACTGTGCAGAGGCTGAATGACACCCACATGGGGGTTCACTACTCTTCTAATTGTTTACATATTTGAAATTTTTTCAGAATGAGAAGTTGAAAAACCTGACCTCCCCTTCTGATTAACAATTTGACTTCATGGAGTCTATTTAACAGATAGCACTTGAGTTGAACATGTGTTCACCTCACTATGGACAAGGATATTTATTCAGCATTAGTATAGCAGCAAACAAGGGCAAACAACCTAAAAGTCCATCCAGTGGGGGCTGGTTAAATCAATTATGGCAAAAATATACAAATAGCTCTAAAAAAGAATAAGGCAGCAATATGTACACATAATATAAGATGATCTCCAAGATTACTGAGTATAGGTTAATATACTTACATAAACCAAAATGTAGAAGTGTGTTAAAAATTAGTGTGTAAGGAAAAAAGATCAACTTACAAATACACAGGATTGGAGATTTGCTGTCTCTGAGGAGGAAAACTGAAGCTTAGAAGACTTTTCACTGTCTATCCTTTTTTACCTTCAGGAAAAAAAAACCTTTTTAAACACATGCATGGTCATTATCCACTACATAAAATCAATGCGAAAATCTGAACAAGATGCTCTAGGGTACATGCGCACAGGGGTAGCAGCTAATGAACCATCATTTTGAGTGAGCTGCCACACCTGGCAGGTGCCCCAGGCCCCCTTATTGTCTTGTGCTCAGCCCTTGCTTGGTTTTGGGGGTGCGGTCCCTGCTGCTTCCTTCTGGCACAATCACAGAGCTGTACTGGGGCCCGCTGAGCTTATTTCCGTCTTTTGGAACTGATTCAGAAGGCACTCATCAACCTGCACTTGAGAAACCAGGGCTGGGAACGTGGCTTGTTACAAAGAACAAATGTTTACAGGTAAATACTGTCAGTTCTGTTGGCATAAAACAGCTTTCTGTGTCTGATTGTGATAGGATTTTCCTCCCCACATTTTACTATTGTATTCCTGACTTCACACTTCTCTATTTTCCACAAAGGGAGGAAGAATGTTCTTTTAATAAGCTTTTTGAAAAATAAGAACCAGGGGTTGAGTTCAAAGAATGAGGTAGCTGTATAATATACTAATATGGGGAAATCTACCATAATAAAAACAATGTTCCAATACCACTGGCATTAAAAAGAAAAAAAACGATTGAGTAAGATTTATACTCATACACACTGGTTTAAGTAGCCATATCCATGAAAAGTGCAAAAAAAACCAGGAACAGCTTCATCTGGGGAGGGTGGCCGAGGGGCCGGGGAGAATGGAAGATTTACTTTAACCTTTTAAAGTGTTTTGGAAAATGACTTACGTGCATTACACCTTTTCAAAAAATGAATTAATTTAAAAGGTTAAAACATGCCTTAAAAAAAGAGACTTAATTAGTTGTAATTGATTTGCTGCGACTGTGTGAAACAATTGATATTTTTCCTTCAGTTTCCTGGTTGGCTTGGTGCGACTTGTAGAAAGCTTGTGGATCTTTGTAGAACAGAATTTCACAACAGTGCATTTTGCTAAGTAATTCCATTTTTGGTTATCAACTATAAGATGGCAAGGAGGCTGGGATTAGCATTTTCTGTTTTAACTGTTTTATACCTTTCATTTAATGCTACATGGTTTGGTGGCAGGATGCAGTCAAGCAATAATAGTAATGTCTCATATTTACCACACAGCTATTATGGGTCTGGGTCTCAGTTCTTTCCATGTATTAATGTTTAAAATCTTTACAGCAATCACTGATGTAATGTTTCCATCCCTATTTTTTTTTTTTTTTTTTTCCGGTACGCGGGCCTCTCACTGCTGTGGCCTCTCCCGTTGCGGAGCACAGGCTCCGGACGCACAGGCTTAGCGGCCATGGCCCACGGGCCCAGTCGCTCCGCGGCATGTGGGATCTTCCCGGACCGGGGCACGAACCCGTGTCTCCTGCATCGGCAGGCGGACTCTCAACCATTGCGCCACCAGGGAAGCCCCTCCATCCCTATTTTTTAACCAAGGGAAACACTGAGGCACAAAGAGGTTAAATGACTTGCCCAAGGCCACACAATCAGCAGTGGCAGTGAGGATTCCCACCTCGGCCCTAGGGTACAGAGTCCATGCTCTAACCACTGCCCAGTACTGCCCTTAGGAAGGGGAAGAGCTGCGAGCTGCTGCATATGTGGGCTTCTGCAGACTTGGGAGCTAGTGTAACTAGCTCAAGGCCACACATATCCATAAATTCATTATAGAAATGGGTACCTCTGTGTATGTAAGAACTAGCTTGAGCAGCAGTTTGCAGAAAACCCTATAATTGAGTTACTTTTTCTACTTCTTTGTAACAAACGACTCCTAAAGGAATAGGAAGCTTAAATTGAATCTCATGCATCTATATTGTAAAGAAACTACTAACAATTCAGAAAGTTCCCTTATGGCTGTAAGATGTATGATTCTACTGTTTTTTTCATCAAAATGAACACAGATCTGCTCATCGTAAATACTAAAGGTATTACCAACAGGATTTCTGTTACTCCTGGCAAACAAACCATGAATGAGATAATTACTAAAAAGAGTGCATAAATACCATTTTAAAACACGAGATATAAAGAAAAAAAAAGGGAGAACTAAATTCTAGGCCTGGAAATTTTCTTTGTATTTTAGAAACCCTCTCTAGAATTAAAGTAGTCATCGTGAGAATGGCTACCTTCAAACCAAATGAAGTCTGAGGTAGGACCCTGGCCCACTCACTCATTCAAACCAGCGCTTACCCCCTCTAAACTATGCAAACTTGATGAAGCTATGAATCCTTTCCTTAGAAAGATTCACAGGTAATATACTGCACAGAATTTCAGGGAGCTCACAGACCCAGATCAATAACCGCAGAGGCTGAACTGTGGAATTATGGAGGAACCTCTGCTGCCTGGTCTTGCTGCTCAGTTCCTTTGACCTAAATCCTCATAGTCTTTCCACCACAGCCGCTTCACTTCTGGTGTGGAATCCAAGTGTATAATAAATTCTTATAAAAGGAAAACTGCATAGCAAATCAACGTGGGTCTTTAAAATAGTAGTAAATACACCCACCCAGTAAATTATTTCCTACATCAAACCCTGATCTTAAAAGGATTTGCAGGTGGAAACTTCAAACAATTTAAATATAAAGTAAAAAATACTTCCCATTTGAAGTGGCATCCAGGATCAAAGAAAGGAACTATTAAAGAGAAACCTGACAGGCACCGGAATACTAAAGTCTCTGGGTTTAAGTGGTGGTATGTTTGAATTCATAAAACAATGCCAAGGATTCAACTTAATTAGATCAACTACTGAAATAGAAATGAGCTAAAGAGACTCAAAGAGACCAAAGGATGGAGAAAGACCCTGAAAGATTCTCTTGATTAAAATAACTAAAATATTAAATGAAATGTAAAAACTATCTTAAAAAATAAATTATAGGGCTGGCAGGAAAGAGATTAGCAGAGTGATGCCTAAACAAAGTGGAAATAGGAACCTTGAACTTTGGGAAGCACACGGGCACCAAGATGGCTTTGTCTTAAAGGCTTCTTCAAAACCCTGGAGACCTTCACTTCAGTTTTTATAACTCTCTAGGGGTGCTGGGGAAGGGGATAAAGCCCAGAACCTACTCAAGGCAGGGAATCTATTAGAAAGCTGCCATTTTTTTAAGACCCCAAACATGACATTGCTGAATTATGTAGGCATACCCCCATAGTTCAACCTAATTATAGTAGACCCCAATAACAGCTGGGTATATGGCATTAAAAGCAGAAGAAACAACCCTGCCATGCAGGAGATGGCAAAGAAGCATGCCTGTCTTGACCCTGGCACTGGGTAGAGGGGAGTAAAAAGCTCTTTCCTACGAATTCATTGCTAGGACCTAAACATTTGAGGCTTAATTTCATGATACCTGTATGGTGTGAAAAACATCAAGTGAGGAATTAAAGATTCTATGTTGCTACTGCCCCAGTTTACCCAGAAGGGCAAACTGCTATCTTCTCTGGGGAAACTTAACTTCGATCCAAGTTGCAGAGACTCCCCACAGATAAAGATAAAAGGACAAGTAAAACGGGCAACTCCAAGTAAAATATCACAAAACACACAGAAATGAGAACCAGCAGGAACAACAAAGAAACTCCCAAAGATTTCAGATATTGGGATAACAACCATTTTACCATATTCAGGGAAATAACACTTAAGTTTAAAAAGATTAGGAGGACTTCCCTGGTGGCGCAGTGGTTAAGAATCTGCCTGCCAATGCAGGGAACACGGATTCGATCCCTGGTCTGGGAAGATCCCACATGCCGCCGAGCAACTAAGCCCATGCGCCACAAATACTGAGCCTGTGCTCTAGAGCCCGTGAGCCACAACTACTGAGCCCATGTGCCACAACTGCTGAAGCCCGCATGCCCAGAGCCCGTGCTCCGCAACAAAGCGAAGACACCACAATGAGAAGCCCGCACGCAGCAACGAAGACCCAACAAGGCCAAAAATAAATAATTTATAATAAATAAATAAATAAAAAATTAGGAGGGAGTAAATGATAACAAAGAATAGCCAAGCAGATTTTGAAATCTAAACAAAACAAAACGTGAAATAAAAATAGTGATTAAAATTTAAAATTCAGTGGATGGATTAGATAGATTAGGCATGACTGAGAAGAAAATTAATAAACTAGAAGACAGAGCTGAAGCTATTTTTGAGAATGCAGACCATAAGGACAGAGACTGAAAAAAATGAGAGGTTAAAGAGAAATGGGAAAATGAGGTCTAACATATCTCGCTGTAGATGTCAAAGGAGAATGGGAAGAAGAGGCAAAGATAACAACTTCTAACACCAATAATTTAAATTAAATTTATTAGAGTAACCACTAAAAGAACAGTGAGTTATAAAGAACATAACTTCAAATAGAAAAAAAGTGGAGGAAAAGAAAAGCAAAAAGGAGGGGAACCCCCCACCACACACCCACAAAACCAAAAACTGGGAATCAAGCATGTCAACATGGATAAACCCCTAAAAAAAAAACGTTGAAAGAAACCATTTACAGAAGAATACACAGTGTAATTTTCATTACATAAAGTTCAAAAATTGGCAAAATTTAACATATTGTTCAGGGATATAATGAAGAAAAAGCAAGGATATGATTATATACGTACATTTAATTACACCCACACACTCAAAGAAACATAAATGGCATGGAACACCCTCAGTGAAAAACCCTGGTCTCCTAAAGGATGTTTTCTTAGGAACTGCAGGATGCTTTCCTGATCTACTGTGTCCCATAATGCAATGCTAAGAAATGAAAGCCAGCTAAATAACTCTCAAAGTGCTAACCTGTTTGACTTTCTACCCAAAGAGTACTTAGTTAGTTAGATCTTAGACATGGCATCACAAAGTTTGAAAAAGCTCTAATAGTAGAAGGTTATACTGACATCCAACTGATGCTTACAAGCCTGTAAGTATATAGAATGATAAGCCTCTGCTTCTAACAGAGGCTTTCTAATTTTATTTTACAAATGATACCTTTTGATACGTTTTTGTTTGAAGGGTTCCACCTGGCTAAAAAAAAAAAAAAGTTTGAACAGCACTGCAGGAATCCTAGCTTCCTGGAGTTGGAAGGGAATGCAGATCACCTTTCTCAAGTCTCAGTATAAATACAACTGAAAACTGTGTTAAGATTATGGATTTTAAAAATAATCTTATAAAAGCACATCATGGTGACCAAAATGTGCACTCAATAAGCAATCTGCACCGCAGCAAACTTTAGGATTGCTGGTTTTCTTTCCTCTCTTTAGTCCATCATCATTAGAAATACCCAATGGCCCTAGAACAGCAAAAGGAACACAAAGCAAATCTCAAACCAATCTAAGCAAAGCAAAATCCAGCCAACCCCTGATCCACCACACTGGATCCGTGCATCTTATTTATGATGTACAGCCTCCCGACCAGGGGATTAAGTCTACAATCTGTTGAAGTCAACTCCAGCCATCCCTTAATCAGAAAGATTAAATCTAAATATGAGAAGGAAGATATTGGTGTTTTGTCAGTGGGTCATCAAAATTTGGAAAGTGACTTTATTTTGGTAAATAAAAGGTAGAGAATTTGCCTCCACTAAAGGCTCGTGGAGTTGGTGAATGAGAACATTTCCAGCAGATGGCATGTGAACTTCTGCCAACCTCAGCAAGAACATCCTTAATCCCACCCGCTCTCCTGCCACACCTACCTAACTTGCCAGGGTTTTGCTGGAAAGGTCAAGCAGCCAGTCTGTCCCAGAACATAATGACTGGTTACTGTTCTCTTGTTCACCAGCCCTGAACAACTGGTGTGTTGTGGGCTGGTCATCTCTGGGAGACCTGGTATTTGATACTGTGCTAACTGGCTGGCTAGGAGAAAAAAAGAATACACATTTTTAAAGTGGTTCCTTAGTATTTTTTCTACAGTTACATCAAATATACATCTTGGCTGAATGATTATTAAAATTCAGTAGTGGTTACAGCCAAATATCACTGCTAGAGAACCGGTTGTTTGGGACATAAGAATGAATCTGAAATTTATCCAAAAAAATCTGTCTTAAATTATTAAAATTATCAGAATTTTCCAAAGTAGACACTAGGCAGGAACGATTCTTAGCACCATCAGTTGCTTTACTGCCCCGTGTGGTCAGCATCTGCACATCTGTAATACTAGGCAGATGCTCACGGTTACCTGAAGCTGTGGAAGTTGTCGTTTGGCTGGCCCTAAAACCAAACTGAGTGCTGCGTCCTAACAGTAAGATAATGACTTTAAAAGCACTTAAAAGATTGTTGCCACGCTGATTAATTTCCAACATTTTGCAGGCTTATAAACTTCTGTTAGCTCAGAGAATATAAAGTGCATCCTTGGGCTTCCCCGGTGGCGCAGTGGTTGAGAGTCCACCTGCCGATGCAGGGGACACGGGTTCGTGCCCAGTTCGGGAGGATCCCACATGCCGCGGAGTGGCTGGACCCGTGAGCCATGGCCGCTGAGCCCGCGCGTCTGGAGCCTGTGCTCCGCAACGGGAGAGGCCACAACAGTGAGAGGCCCACGTACCGCAAAATAAATAAATAAATAAATTAATTAATTAAAAAAAAAAAAGTGCATCCTTATCTAGGTAACAGTCTATTTCCCTACTTATTTCTAACTTTCTTAGTTTTAACTTCTTGGTTAAAAAACTGTGTTTGTAATTAACTGAAGTGCTTTACTTAATCCTATAACATGTACTTCAAATAACTGACAATATACATACCCATAATTCTCACAACTAAAATGCTTACCTGTACTTGAAATTTTTCAGATATTTGCAATAAATCCAAATGTCATGACTGAATGACTGAAGCTATTGTGCTGATCAGATGGATAGCAGTCACCTGTGTTCACACAATCATTAATCACGTACTAATTCACGAATGCAGAAATTTTAAGTATTCATTCTATTTCTTGGGCTGAGGTTGACGGCACTGATAATACATCTTCATTTTCACTTTTTTTAAAAAATTAGTTTATTTTTGACTGCCTTGGGTCTTCATTGCTGCACGTGGGCTTTCTCTAGTGGTGGCGAGTGGGAGCTACTCTTCGTTGTGGTGCATGGGCTTCTCATTGTGGTGGCTTCTCTTGTTGCAGAGCACGGGCTCTAGGCACACAGGCTTCAGTAGTTGTGGCACACGGGCTCAGTAGTTGTGGCTCGCGGGCTCTAGAGCACAGGCTCAGTAGTTGTGATGCACAGGCTTAGTTGCTCCGTGGCATGTGGGATCTTCCCGGCCTAGGGCTCAAACCCGTGTCCCCTGCATTGGCAGGCGGATTCTTAACCACTGCACCATGAGGGAAGTCCTTCATTTCCACTCATCTGAAGTTCACATACATAATCCAGTAAAGATGAATGAAAATTGACTTTTGCCTGTACTTGTATCAAATTTTCCTAATGTAACTTTTGTGCTGCCATCGATGTAAATCTTGGAAATATTCTTTGGTGTCTTATAACTCTACAGTGAAGGCTTATTATGCGTAAGTCAAGTTGTAGGCACTTTATATGGGTTTAATCTTCACAATTCCACTATTTTACAGGTGAGGAAACCGAAGCCTGGAGCAGATGTCACATTCTTCTGGTGTAGGCTGACGTGTACATCTGATTTGCAGAACACAAAAAAGTGAAGAACCATCCTTGCAGATTCAAACTAACTGGTCTGCAAGGCTGAGTGAGCTTTGGGTCTGTCTTTTCTTAAGAGGTAGGAAATGGCATACAGAACTTGAAATCTTTTTTTTTTTTGGCTGTGCTGCATGTAATCCTAGTTCCCCGACTAGGGACTGAACCCGCGCCCCTGCACTGGAAGTGCGGAGTCTTAACCACTGGACCGCCAGGGAAGTCCCCTCTTTAACTTATTTTTGAAGGAGCTCTTTAACTTCTACATAACCAGACATGAACAAACACTGCTTCTTTGCCCTCATGCCAATAACCAGCTCTATGCCCTCTCTTCTACTACATTCATGATAACTTGGGTGAGACCCTTACCTTAGAGGGTGTTTCTGCTAAAATAAACCTAACATTTTTCATGTAGCACCTCCCTGCAATGGCTTTTGCCTTTCTCAAGTACCAAGATGCCCACCTTGTCTTAGCTGTACTGGTTGATCTTACATCTTCACTTCCCCACAAACTTGAGTTTTCTTTCAACCTTTAATCATGGCTCCACACTGGGAAACTTAGGTTCTCTTCCTTTCCAGCAGTCTAAATCCTGTGCGTTCTTCATGGATCAGCAGTCATTTGTTCCCAGCTCCCATGTCTCATATATTCCACTTATGTGTATGTTACTTGAAATGCCTCTAGTCTTAAATCAAGGTGCCTGAAGAACAAGATGCTATGTTAGAATCTGCTGTTTACTGCAGATAGATGTGGGCAAGCCTAATCCAGTAGGTACAAATCAGTAACTTCTGTGAATGGGTTTAACGTATTATGTTGACTATCTAGCTACATAAGGATGGCAATACCTGTCTTTCTGAATGGTTTTGTAATGGTGCTATTAACTTGAGAACTGAAATACTTTATAAATACTTAAAAAAAACTAGAATTGAAAAAATTACACTAATAATTGCAACAAATTCATTTCCTAGTTATTTCTTTATCCGCTGAAAATATCTATAGGTATTCTGCATGCAGTCAGTGCTCAGAAATGCTTAGCTAGGGACATCCTTGATAGCGCAGTGGTTAAGACTCCATGCTCCCAATGCAGGGGGCCCGGGTTCGATCCCTGGTCGGGTAAAAGGATCCCACATGCGTGCCACAATTAAGGAGCCGGCGAGCTGCAACTAAGATCCAGCACAACCAAAGAAGTTAAAAAAAAAAAGAGAAAGAAATGTGTAGCTAGCTATGGCTCAGTATCAGGTCATAATAGGGCTACAAACAAAAGGCAGGTGCTACTTAGAACTCAGCCAATTGAGATATTCATACACATGAAACAACTGGGATAAATTATAAGGCAACAAATAGCATATATTTACTGAATACTATTCTGAGTCAGGCATTCTTCTGAACATATCTCATTACTTCATTCAGTGATTCACAATGAGAGGCAGATACTGTCCCTGTTTTATAGCTAGGGACACTGTGGCTCAGCATTGAAGTCACACACTCAAATCACACAGCTAGGGGAGGAGCCAGGACCTGGACTGAGTACAACCACTAGTTTATAAAGGCAGATGTGACCTCAACTGCATACGGAGATAAAGGACAAATGAGAAAGTAAGGTTAGTGCAGATTGGGATTTACAAGGTAAAGCCTCGAGTTCTGTCATCACATACTAGTTTGAAATTACTTGAGTCTCTCCTAAGATCTTATGTCCTAAAACCAAAGATTGATTTTGTTCTCTACTTAACCAGTGTTATGCCTGTTCTTTTTGGAAGAATTTTAAGCTAGATAATACACTCCACACTTTATAACCCAAGCCCAATGGGTTATAAATGGCCCAATTTTACAACTTTATAGGATTTTGAAATCCTGCAAGTGATACAATTGATAATGTCCAGGGCATAGATTAAAGATTTATGAAACTGACACCAATTATTGTTCATCTTCTTCTTCTTGTAGTCAAAGAGATCTGGGAGAATATCATAAGTAAAATAATGCAAACTCTGAATTTGTCACAAACACGGAGCAGGAAGGAGCTAGAGCTCACGAGGTCATCCTCCTTCAAGTCAGGAGCACACTGGGGGTAAGGACACAGGCTATGCCTCAGGGCCAGAGCTTGTAGTGCAGACTTTGCTCTCCTCTCCACAAGCAAATGTCAGTTCAAACAATCCCTCACTTAGGAGGTCCTCTCCCAACTCCCTAAGAGACACCAGTTTTTGATAAAAGAAACTGCTTTTCAAATGACACTCTCTTCACCCACTTTAAATGTACTTGAGAGATTAATACGCATTTGACACACTTGTGATAAATGTAAAAGGACACAACACTGTGTTCCATATGAATCAGGGAAGGGAGAAGACAGCAAAGGTCTGTGTATAAAAACACTGGTGGCTGATTTACAATAATTTAAAAAGTAACTCTTGAATTTTACTGCCAAGTTCAAATGAACCCAGATAAAAAGAAAACTATTGATACAGATGATGTCACAACTCACTAAGTTCCACACCTCCCTAAATAGTAGGGGAAGATAGTTCAATCTCATTGCTCTACTTCAGAAACTTAGTTATATCCAGGTAAGAACTCAAAGAATATGAGCATCCATATTATAATCCATCTTGGAAAACAGACTATTTGAAGGAAGACAAATCCAAATTGAAACTGTGTGGTTTCCAGAGCAATTTATTCATTAAAGGCTACTCAATATGCCATCAACAGTTCTCCTGTGTGTATTGTGCTGATAAACTGACACTGAGAGAATTTAACAAGTTCATCATTTAATAAGTCTGAATTTATTTTTACCACATGGTATTGTACATGGTCATCTGTTGAAACAGATTTCTTTTTAACAGATCTTAGTTTGAAAAAGTCATAGATACTGTGAGTTCTGTATAAACTGCTGGATAGTAAGTTAGTTCCTTTGTTTTGACTTATAAGCCTCAACTTCACGGCAGAATAAAGAATGTAGGCCAAAGAAAGCATAATCAGTCACTCGTATAGAACAGTATTGTTTCTATAATTTGAAGCTTTCTGAATGGACGGGTTCAGGCCTGATGTAACTGTAAAAAGATTACTTAATGAATAGGCTATATGGAAATTGTACAAAATGTTATTAACTTTAATCATTAATAGCTTAAACAGCACTATGTTACTAATTGCTATTCAAACTCAAAAACCTGTTTTTGAATCCCCATAAAGGTGGCAGATGTACACAACCATGCCACCTTGTACTTAGGGGAGTGTCAATATATATTTCAACAGAAACTTTGGCTTCAGGAAAGAGTCACAAACATTTAAAATAATGGCTTTAATCGTCATTTTAAGTATATCGCAGGGGAAAGTGTGCTTTAATTAAATATACATACCAGTGATGCTGGCAAGGTTGAAAGTTACTCCTAATGTTGATAGCTATAAAAACTAGCTTGTACATGATAAGACAATGAGAAAAAAAAGCAATCCCTTTGAAAACAAAAAACAAAAAAAAGAGTTCACAGTGGTTTGTATCCAACAATATGCATTTTATGACAATAACATGTACACATTGAGCACCCTAGGGCTCTCTTTATATCCTAAAGAAAGTGAGCATTTACATTATTCATGGGCTGTACTGAAGTAAAAAAAAAGATCAGTTGTACACTCAACCCCTTAGAAAGGATAAAATGTCCTGGGGTGTACAGCTTTAACACCATCATTAAAGTTGTTTGCAAAAAGGAACAGAGAACTAAACAAAACAAAACATTTTTCCTTGGGAGTGGAGAGTCTTTCATTTGCTGTTATAACCAGCAAATACTATTCATTAAGTCAAAAATGGAAGGGGGGCCCACAAACACTTTTTGAGCAAGCTGACCACACATTACACTTTTAAAAATGAAGGTTATACACTATATGTTACAAGTCCAAACTAGGCAGTGTCAAAATGACATCTATTTCTTTGCTTGCTTTGTGATCATACCCCTTGGAGGTGTTACGGGCCTTGTGGCATTCGGCTTCTTTTTTTCTGCAGGTTTTAAAATCTGCAAAGATTCAAAAGACCATGCATTTTAGGAAATACACTCAACCTCAAATCTTAAATTTCACTCAAATCTTTTGTTCAGAAAGTTTTTTGTTTAAAACTGACCCAACAACTTGGAAGGCCCCACTAGCATATTAATATAAACCAAGCTGACAAACATTTTGGTAATAAATGCTCTGATGAACAGCTAAGATATATGAGCTGAACAAATTATTTTGCTTCTGGATAAAATGACAATTTTTGGAAGTCACACCTTTAGGTATCCCTTCTGATGGCGGGGGGGGGGGGGGTTT
>NW_006774065.1:4037020-4080137 GCF_000442215.2 Lipotes vexillifer
GGGGGGGGGGGGGGGAGTTCTTTAGAGTAGTGTCCCTCAAGCCCCTAGGGCAGCAGTTCCCAACCTTTCTGGCACCAGGGACCGGTTTTGTGGAAGACAATTTTTTAAAAAGGGCGGGTCTGGCGGCGATGGTTCAGCCAGTAATGCAAGCTATGGATGAAGAGCGACGGGGAGTGGCAAATGAAGCCTCAGTCGCTCACCCAGTGTGGCCCGGTTCCTAACTTGGCCCCGGGGGTGGGGGACCCCTGCCCTAGGGAATCATGTCACAATCTCTGGGAGCTGCAAGCTCTCCCTGATACTTGGCTAAACACAAAAAACACCTGTTTTAAATTCAGTTAACTGATGACTGCCACATGACTTCAGTGGCTGTACTTTTGTTATGATTGGGCTAGCCTGAAGTCATACAAGTTTATTCATAACAAGTGAATGAGAAAAAGATTGAGGTAGACTTTATGTGTAAATGATTCTTTTGTGCCAAGTGAAGGCCAAATGATGTCATGGTGACTCAATAAGAGGTTTTATAGAAATTAGACTAGAGAAAAGTGGTGGGAGAAGTGAGTAATTACATAGCACATCTGGCACATGGCAGTCAGTATCACTTTCAAGTGCAAGTGGTGATTTAATTTTAGCTGAACGTTGCACTGACACTGTAGTTTTAGACTTATAGTAAAGGAGCCATAAGCATACGAAGCTAATATATTGTGGTTTTTATGTATTTAAATAATGTAAAAACAGTTAAATTCAACACTGGAGGAAGGGTTCTATGATAATTTTTTTCCTTTAAAAGGAATTCACTCATTACTGAACTAGGACAAACACCAGTTAAGGGAAAATAAAAATTCAGTCTACTCAACATAAATGAACAGTAGGCAGAAAGTAGCACTTTAAAAAAAATCAGTAAAATTCAGACATAATAAAAGGAAACAATGCTGAAAGCATCCTCTACCTGGAAAGAACACATTAGTGTTTCGTCCACACTCATCATGGCACCTGCATTGTCAAACTCTCCACAATAATTGGGTGCAGAAAACAGAGTGACCAACTGCCTCTTTGCAAAAAATTCATATCCATCTTCAACCACCTTGGAGAGAAAACATTTTCAGTATAAGGAGGTGCAAATTTTAGGTGGGTAAAACCACTCTTCAGTTTCCCGTTGAGCCTGATATCCTGTAGGTCACACTTCCAGAGACGTTTTGTATAAATAAGCAATACCTACCCACCAAAATCAACAAGGAGAATCTGTGCTCACACACATGCTCTTAAGTGTACATGTAAAATTCAAAATCAATACCTGATGGGCTCTACATATAAGATCCAAATCATGCTTATGGAGAAATTTTGCAACCACTTCTGCACCAAATGTGAAGGACACTCCTCTGTCATTTTCACCCCAGCCTAAGACATCTTTATCGGGGTCAGACCACAAAAGATCACAAAGAAGACCTTGATCTGGCACATCAGTTGGTCGCATAATTCGCCGAATCTGCTCCATAGATTGAAGATCTGGTGATAAACCTATTAAATGAAAAAAAAAAAAAAATTGAAGGAAACAGAACTTTAAAAAGGATGTTAGACCTGCTGTATAAAAATATAAGTAAAATAAAATTAAAAATTAAAAAAAATAATAATAAAATAAAGGCTCATGTAGCAATGCTCCTTACCACTTAAAAAAAAATAAAAAGGATGTTACCACTTTAACAGCTCCATTTGTCTACAGAGACACCCAGTGACTCTTACAAAGGCTTACATTAAATCTTTGGCTACGTTTTCTTATTTAGCTTTGGTTAAAATAAGGCGGGGGTGGGGGGGCCTTCCCTGGTGGCTCAGTGGTTGAGAGTCTGCCTGCCGATGCAGGGGACACGGGTTCGTGCCCCAGTCCGGGAAGATCCCACATGCCGCGGAGCGGCTGGGCCCATGAGCCATGGCCGCTGAGCCTGCGCGTCCGGAGCCTTGCTCCGCAATGGGAAAGGCCACAACAGTGAGAGGCCCACATACCGCAAAAAAAAACAAAAAACAAAACAAAAAAAAACCGGGGGGCACTGGAACTTATTACATGCACTAATTTGCAAGGTACAGTGTGCTTAAATAGCATATAGAAAGTTACCTCAACATACAGAGCACCCTGGTGACCATTTGTAGTGACTGGGCATAGAGGATGCAGACACTCAGGTGATGGAGCTTTCTAGGAAACCGGCGCTGTCCAAGGACCATAAAATCTATCAGACCAGCTCAGATGTAGCTGACTCTCATGAGTTTAAAATCACATGCCCAACTCTACCAAAACCAGTTTAAGTATATAAGGAAGGCAAGGATAGTGGATTTATTAAAACATAGTGAGTTGGCTCTTTGATGGTTGTCTAATTTCTGATCACAGATGGAAAGAAATCCTCTTTGCAATTATTATTTTAATTACATCATATACAGCACAACCACCAAGCAAAATAACTTTTAACATCTAAGTCAAAAAATTTCTGAAAGGAAAGGATCAAAAACAGACCAAGGGGAAGTCTATTTACATTTTCAGTATCCTAGAGGATCTATGGTACAGCATATTGTTTATTTTATATTCAAAAATCCTTTTTGCTCTATTTTCAAAGTTGTTACAGAACCCTTAATTCCCTGTAACAAATCAACTGGGTACTCTGGACTTGTATCCAAATGATCCTGGATGTGCCAAAATGGACCCAAGATTTAACACAGCAATACAGGAGTTACCTAACAGAGGAAGTCATCCCAATGATAACTCATTGGGATGATAAATATCAAAGTGTACACTCCTTAGAAGAGATCAAAACCTATGTGGAATTAAAATCAGCCCGCATACCTCCATGACAGCAGAATATTTTCTCATCCACGATGGCTGCTATCGGTAAACAGTTAAAGCAGTCTGTGAAAGTTTTCCATAGTTTAATGTTATATCTTCTTTTACCTGTAAAAATTTTGGGATGGTTAAAAAGAGACTGGTGTTCTGTAGGTACATTCCCTCAGGACAAGTCCTCCAAGGCAAGGTTCTGACTACCTTAAGTAAACAAAAACTATGCTTTTATTAAAAAAGAGAATCAGATATATATAATACTTGGAGATGTCTGATTTATAAGCAACAACTTACAGTTTCATATGAAGTATTTTAAAATTCCATGGAAGTCTGAAATCAGAATTCCAGATATAATGATTAAGGATAACCATTAAACCTCAACAATTATTTGATAACACCAACTCTGTTTGAAATCTAGTCTGTTTTGTCCACTCTCAACCTGAAAGTAGGTTCCTATTTCTAAAGGCAACTAAGAACTCACACATGTGCCATTATAATCTTCCTTCTGAGGAAGCCTCTGAGAGTTAACACCAATCTCATCTACCACCACCCTCAATAAGCTACTGGAACCATTTAATTCCCAGCCCCCCCTAAATATTCTAGTAGGAAGCACAACGACTACAGAGGAATACAGATTGCTTATTGCAGGCACACCAGGATAGCCCTAACATGCTGCACAAACACTGAGAATGCCCCCCCACCAAAAATGTTACAGGGTGGTTATATTCCCACCTCACCAACCCATATATTCCATGCATTCTGGAGTCACTGTGTGCTTTGAACAGAAGCATACCTTTCAGGCACTGTTTCCACAGGTAAACTATGTTTTGAGTAAAAAACCCACTCATAAACCTTGGAAATACAAATCTTTCTGAATTGGATGAGGAAGACCCAATTGTTAGGGTGCCTTCGTCTCCTGTACACTCCATACTAAAAAACACCAAAGGTTAAAAGCACAATCTTACTCCTAAACTAAGTTTGTCCTCAGTCTCTTCTCCATTTTTATCCTGTGGATACTGAAAGGTTTACAGCTTTCAATGTACCCTTTCTTTTGAGTTCGAGAAGGGCCCAAGCAACAGGCTTCCTTAACCACATCTTCCACTCCACTGCAAATCAAGTCAGGGAGAAAGTTTAGCACAGGCTTGAAACACAATGCAAATTCAACAAACGTTTGACTTCTCCCTTTGCAGAGGAGGATTTTTGTTTTTTCTCCTAATAGTTTATGTTTCTTTATGACTGGGTATAACCCTCACCCTGGTTCACCCTGTTTTGTATTTCTTTGGAGGCCACTAATTCCCTTTGTCCCATATCTTCCTTCACTGGAGTTTTCTGGAAGCCTAACAGAATTCCTCTCTACAAAAGCCTGAAGGGGAACCTGTGCACCGCCAATTTCCAACAATGGTAATAATACAAGAACAGGGCTGGGTTGTCCTAATCCCTATGTATAAAAGTGATTTGGTTCTGTCTCCATTTTCTACTGAAGCCTGTCTCTGAACAACATTCCAATGGCTCCCCTGGATTTTTCCTTTGCTCAGATGCTGCATTTGCCAGTGCCAACAGATTCTCTTCCTTCTTGAAGTCTGCTTCACTCCTTGATTCTTTAGTTTCACAACGCACTCCAGCTATTCTTATGGATTCCTTTGCTATTTTTGTTGGCTTCTCTATCAAAAATTAAGATCCTTGGGCTTCCCTGGTGGCTCGGTGGTTAAGAATCCGCCTGCCAATGCAGGGTACACGGGTTCCAGCCCTGGTCCAGGAAGATCTCACATGCTGCGGAGCAACAAAGCCCGTATCCCACAACTACTGAGCCTGCGCTCTAGAGCCCACGAGCCACAACTACTGAGCCTGTGTGCCACAACTACTGAAGCCCGCGGGCCTAGAGCCCGTGCTCTGCAACAAGAGAAGCCACTGCAATGAGAAGCCCGCGCACCACAACGAAGAGTAGCCCCCACTCACCGCAACTAGCGTAAGTCCGCACACAGCAACAAAGACCCAATGCAGTCAAAAATAGATAAATTAAAAAAAAATTAAGATTCTTCCTCCTGTTGTCTCTGAGCATCTTAACTAAGTCCTGGGCTCCTGCTTCCTCTCCTCTCTACACTTCCTCCCTAAGGCCACTTCAGACCACTAGGAGCATCTGGCTCCAGGATTCCTAGATAATTGCCAAGGTCTCTACAAGCTTCCAAATCCTCAGATTCTGAGCCAGAACCCCTAATGCAGTTTCCTATTACTACAGACCAGACAGCTCTGGTATCAGAAAAGGATAACACACATTCACATTTTATCCAACAACAGATAGCTCAGCTTTTCCAGGACTACAGTCATAAAATTGGGGGTGGGGGGAGAAATTGTAGCACAGAGTGCTTGTTACACTTAGGAAATAAGTCTACCACATAGAACAGTGGTTTTTAAATTGTTCCATGGAAATTTCCATTTGAATAAAATTTTTCAGTACAGTAAAATTTTAACAAAATTATCAAGGTTTTTTAAAAAAGTAGGCGAAGCACCAACTGAAAGCCACCTAAGTCAAGAACACTTTTAGGCCCACAAATAGACTGGGTGGCAAATTATACCTGCCTGATGGGAGAGGGGAAAGCTGGAGTACAAGGTCATTACATCAGTCTTGAGGATGAACAAGAGTCAAAACTGATTCCAATCAGTACTGATCTTCTAAATCATAGGGCCTCACATTAAACAGAAACAAAAATGATGTAGCCAATACCTTTGGACTAGGATATATGTCACAACGAAGAGATCTTATGGATTTGAACTTCGTTAATGAAAACAACAAAATACTTGCTAACAGCTGTGTAAAAAGGAACCTGTTCTAAAAAGTAGTACCTGTAACAAATACCTAAAACAAAATGTTATAAAATTCTCTGCCCCTCATTTCATTACCTGAGGAGTAGTAACTAACTGCCTTACTAGTACTTCTCTAATAGACTCATTGTCAATATCAAGTACCTTTCCTGCCCAACTCAGGTGTCCCAGTCAGTTCAGAACCCACAGTATTTTTCTTCTTGGTAATCCCTCCTGCCTCATCCTGTTTTGTTTTGTTTTTAATTTTTTACTGAAGTATAGTTAATTTCCTCCAGCCTCATCTTATGAGCTGGGTCTCAGGGCCATAGACATACATATATAGTCATGTAAGAGGTTGCGAGTATGAGGGCCAAGTCTATAAACATAACCTTTCTAGCAATGTACTTCTAACAAATGCGCTAGCTGAACACATCTATGTGAAACTGAGATGGAAAAACACCATACCCTGAGAGACTACAGGTTATTATTACAGTCTAGGGGAGGGTCACAGTGACAATGCTTTACCAGCCTTGTTATAATTACACTGGCAAGCGCTAGTAATTCAAATTCCTTTTCCTCCCAGCCTGAACCCTCCTGCTGGCAGAAATGATGAATACAAAAGGAAGATGGAGGTAAGGATTTTTTAAAATTAAAAAAAAAAATTTTTTTTTAATAGTTACTTAAAAACAGCAGCATCAACAATAAAACTCTCCACCAAAACTGATTATTTTCAAGGCTTTAAGAAATTTGTTTCTGGGACTTCCCTGGTGGCACAGTGGTTAAGAATCCACCTGCCAATGTAGGGGACATGGGTTCGAGCCCTGATCCGGGAAGATCCCACATGCCACGGAGCAACTAAGCCCGTGCGCCACAACTACTCAGCCTGTGTTCTAGAGCCCGCGAGCCACAACTACTGAAGCCTGTGCGCCTAGAGCCTGTGCTCCACAACGAGAAGCCACTGTAATGAGAGGCCCGTGCACTGCAACGAAGAGTAGCCCTGCTCTCCACAACTAGAGGAAGCCTGTGAGCAACAACGAAGACCCAACTCAGCCAAAAAGAAACAACAAAAAAATAAATTAATTAATTAAAAAAAAAGACTCTTGTAAAAAAAATTTTTTTTTTGCGGTACGCGGGCCTCTCACTGTTGTGGTCTCTCCCGTTGCGGAGCACAGGCTCCGGACGCGCAGGCTCAGCGGCCATGGCTCACGGGCCCAGCAGCTCCGCGGCATGTGGGATCTTCCCGGACTGGGGCACGAACCCATGTCCCCTACGTCGGCAGGCAGACTCTCAACCACTGCGCCACCAGGGAAGCCCTACAAATATTTTTAATTAGCTCCCCCCCCTCAATTTTGTTGTCTCCTTTCAGCACAATTTCAGATAGTAACTGCTATTTTACCTGGGGTGCAGATGTGCCAGAAGGAAAAAAACTACATTACAAATTACAAAAAGTAATTATTTGTATATTGCAAGTTTCCATTTATATGAAATGTCTAGAAAAGACAAACCTATAGAGACAGAAAGTAATCAGTGCTTGCATAGGGCTGTTGGTGATGGTTGTATAACTATGAATTCACTTAATCACTGAATTGTACACTTAAGATGGATGAAGTTTACAAAATGAGATTTTATCTCAAAGTTGTCAAAAACGAAGCTAATTATGTGGACAGATTCTCAGAGTTGTACTAAGAATTAAATTATCTGTGACTATTCATCACAAAAATTATCTTAAAGAAATCACCACTGTGATCGCTACTTCCTAATCTAATCATCACATCATACAAGAATCCAGGGGATTATTATATGGCAATGAGTGCTATTTTTTACACCAAGAAAGAAAAACAAGGATAAAAACAAGGTAATGAAATAGTAAACGTGAGAAATTACAACACTACATCTAAACTCGCAAATCCTAACAGAAATATGTTCAGTTTATGACCAAGAATCTCAATTTGAGTAAATCTTCCTTAGATGTAGAAAGTACTTACATTCATCATAAAATCCATAAATTCTATTGATGCTGGCACATTCATGGTTTCCTCTGAGAAGAAAAAAATTCTCGGGATATTTGATTTTGTAAGCCAATAAGAGGCAGATAGTCTCCAATGACTGCTTTCCCCTGTCCACATAGTCCCCAAGAAACAGGTAGTTGCTTTCTGGCGGGAAACCACCATACTCAAAAAGTCGAAGCAAATCATAGTATTGTCCGTGGATATCACCTAGAAGCAAGAATTCTGTTACATAGTGTCTTCATACAAATAGTCCAAGCCACTAACATTACTAATTTCCAAACTTGTATCATATTTAGTTCAAGTGAGCTTAGTGATAATTTTAAGTGTATGTGTGTATCCAGACTCTCACACAAAACTCAACTAATTGAGAATTTATTTTATGGAAAGGATTATTAATGCCTAGGCAGGGCTTCTTGCCAAGTAACACGGTTTTCCTTTCAGGTTGGCTGATCAATATCAGATCTCCGACAGCTCAGTCTCTGGGGATCGTGTCAGCATAAGTGCTGCACTCTTAACAAGCCCTGGCCCAGTGTGAACAAAGGTGTACACACAGTACACCCACCAATGCATCTGGCTTTCAATATCTCCCTGCTAGATAATGCCAAAGAATATTTTACTTAAAAACAAAAACAAACACCACAAGATTCATCAATGCAGTCAAATATGTTAGAAGAATAAATATAGCATTTCTCAGATAGAGTTTAGTTTTTATAATGGTTATCTGTATCTATCATGTAGAAACAGAACTACAAAATGGCATATTTTTAGGCATAACCAGTGTTGCTTTAAGCTTAAATATAATCCCTATATACTCATAATTCAGGCCTTTTTTTAGCTCTCCATTCTGTTTCATTTCTTTCCTTTCTTCTGCAATGTTTATATTCGTTTAGTGAAATAATTTTAAGAAAATGCGAAGCACATCTAAGCACATTAAGTCCATTAGAGGTATTTATTCTAAAGCTACATTAATTTTAAGTAGTTCCAGGTTACTCATATATAGTAAATGATTTTGTTGGCTAACACAAGGTCATCTATATATCCCTGACTCAGTCAATCAAACACGTAACCAAAGATAACTGTGTTCCAAAACTTACCACATATTTTGAGTGGTGCTTCAAGTTCTAGTAGGATAGGCTGACTGAGAAAGATCTCTCTGGACTTTAAGCACAGTCCTCTGATTTCATTCTCCTGTAGCTGGACATTCTTACCAGGCTTGGACCCTCTCACTGTAGGGGAGAAAAACCCCAATTCAGTCAAGAGAAGTCAAAATAAGATTTAACGTAAAAATTAAAAATATCGGAAAAGGTACAAGTTTTAAATAAAGAGGAGGCAAAAATACAGTTTAACTACTTTCTGGCTAGGCTTTATTTTCAGGACATTTATAAAGAACATGATTTTAATGCCTAATTACAATCTTAAAATCTTAAGACAGGATTTCAGAGATTCAGTTGCATTTTCTACACCAAGGTAAGACTTCTTTACAGTATCCTGATCAAGGGGTCATCCTCTGTGTATGAATACTGTTAGAAAAGTCTTATCGCTTGTGAAATCAGACTCCCCTGGGCACAGCTCAAGGCCTCAGTTCTGCATCCAAGACATACAATTGGCCTGGTTCACCTATAACCCGCCCACCAGGCCAGCTCTTTTTGCCTCTCTGTCTTGTCTTCCCTTCTCCAGCCTTATAAATGAATTAGTATTTGTGTAGCAGGAGATTTTAGAGATTGTCATGTTACTGAGCTGGTTCTAAGAATTCCTCGTTTTAAAATGTGAGATTGGAAATGCTCAGATCTCCCCTCTCAATCAGTGTTTTTCAGAGGTCCACAGGTCTCCCAAGGGTCCCAGATTTATCTATGAACAAACTTAAGTGTTGTTTTCATTTCATTAAAACACACTGTGTGCTTGCTATGCATATTTTGCTGTGCAACTTTCTGGGCCTGCAATACAATCATGCCTCTACAGGGCAAAGGATGTCAGCGTGTGCTGTGAGAAAGGTTTCCTAGTAATTTGAACAGATAAAAATTGAGAAAAGGCAAAAAGAAATCATGGCACAGCACCAAGTGTCCTAAACTCCCAAGTGCCCGCATCAGAGCACTCTGAGTGCTACTTACTATCAAAGTGAAGTACAAGATATCCTCTGGCCTTATAACAATTCATCTATCAGCAGGTAAGTAGTAGTAGGAAATAAAATTCTGATTTGATTCCAGTTGTAACAGACTAGACAGTTATTAAATACATAATAAATAGCACTGAATTGCTAAATTTACCTTAATTTGAGTTATGAACTGGCCTGCTTGCCAAAAACTCACAATCAAAATCTTAATACTTGTTATGTACAAAAGATTTATGAAAGCAAGCATTCTCCAAATTAGAACTGAAGCAAAAATTCCGGACCAGACTAAATACAAAACTAAGGCTACATCTTTCCACCATTAAACCCAATAAAAAGTGATGAGCAGATTAAATCAATGCTGTTAATTTAAATTTTATCAGTTTTGGAGGCTTTGTATTCAAAATCACAAAATCATTTGGCCTAATAGCTGAACAAAAGCAACAGGTTTAACTGGTTTGTATCTAGCTTTGTTCTGTAAACATCTAAGTAACATTACAGAGTAATAAAAACTACAAGTAAAAAACTCTGATGCCTGTTGAGAATTTTTTTCCATTAAAAAGGGCTGTGTCCAAGTTTGAGAAATATTGTCTTAGGGAAAGCCATCCTTCAGCCTGAATAGCCACTGAAACTGAATTCCCTGAAGAAACAAGTTTTGAGCAGAAATGGAAGGGTGTTATTTGTTTTCAATGAAAGACAATAAATAAGAAAGGATGACATGTGAGAAGAGTCAAACTCTTGAAGGGCACAAAAAAAAGAAAATGTTGAGTGCACTGAATCGGGAGCCAGAAGCCCCAAGTTTCTGTCTTGATTTTATAGCTTGGGAAAATCACCTCTTTGGACTCCAAAATATGTAACTAAACTAAATGACTGCCAGTCTCATTCTGATCAAATATAAAGAAACAAGAAGCAATTAAAGGGAAAGCATAGTAAGGATAATCTTTTGAGGGAATTATGCAAAATAGACACATATATAATATTTACAACATCAACTGAGCTATTTGTACAACAAAAAATGATTTTTTTTCCAGAACCAAAGTAATTTTTTCTCTCTAGACACACCAAGGAGAGAATTCAAGAAACACTCCCAATGGAAAGATAGTGGGATCCCTGCTTCACTGGCCAGAAAACCCCAATCATTAGTGATTTTACAACAAGTCAGCCAGACGCTTGGGCAGACTGCCCAACAGGAAACTTTATTTTTGGCTAGGGGACTCCTAGATGCTTCTGGTTTCAACCGGAATCTTTTTCAGAAGAGCCCCCACACCTGTAAGTGAATAGCCCACTCTAAGTCTTTTGGGAGAATATGTAATAACTGACTTACACCTATAAGGAACACACAGGCTACTCTTTTAATATGAATGCTATCATATTACACCAATGCCATCAGATTAAATCAATGCTGCTAATATAAATTTTACTGGTTTTGGAGGCTTCCCACTACCACCATTAGACAGTTCATGGTAATTTTAGTTCTCTTATTCTGCTTGTCTCTCAAGTGGGAATGTACAGAGATTAGTAAAGAACAATACTAACAATTTAAAAAGTATTCCTAATGTGGAGTGAGGATTTTTTTTTTAATTGGGGTACTGCTGTTTTACAATGTTGTGTTAGTTTCTACTGTGCAACAAAGCGAAGTAGAGAACCCTGTGCTATACAGCAGGTTCTCATTAGTTACCTGTTTTATACCTATGAGTTAGTGTGTATTTGTTAATCCCAATCTCCCAATTCATCCACCCCCACCCCCCACCCCTTGGTGTCCATAGTTTGTTCTCTACCTCTGTGTCTCTACTTCTTCTGCCTTGCAAACAGGTTCATCTGTACCATTTTTCTACATTCCACATATATGCATTGGAGTGAGGATTAAACGCAGTTTTTCCAGAACAAATCAAGATATATATTTGATGAACAGCACTCACTAAAAACAACATAGTCCCAAAACTTCTTAAATTCCCTACAATTAGCTCAAAAAATAAAATTATAAAAATAGAAACTGCCAAAACCATCTACCAACTGGCGAATACCTGCTCATTTTTCGTGACCGCTTAGATATCACTTCACTCTGGAAAACCTCTCTTAGCCATCTCCTCTGCCCTCAACAAGCCTGCTTTATGCTTTCTGAAATGCTCTCACAACACCTGGTCACCGCCCAGCACACACTGTATTATAATTGCCAGTCTGCTTCCACCTATTCATCTGGACCTCCTGGTAGAATGTAAACGCCAGGACCACACCACTTGCTCTGCAGTGTACCTGCCCATGGTCAGTACATGGTAGGTGCACAAAATCTGTTACATGAATGAAGTCTGAATAAATCTGTTAATTTGTGGCATTACAATTAGCATGCATTCCAAGCTACATACTTTTTTTTTTTTTTTTTTTGGGATTCCGGGGGCCTCTCACTGTTGTGGCCTCTCCTGTTGCGGAGCACAGGCTCCGGACACGCAGGCTCAGTGGCCATGGCTCATGGGCCCAGCTGCTCCACGGCATGTGGGATCTTCCCGGACCAGGGCACGAACCCGTGTCCCCTGCATCGGCAGGCGGACTCTCAACCACTGCGCCACCAGGGAAGCCCCCAAGCTATATACTTTTGATTAGCAAAAAACAAGAACAAAAATTGTGTCTGTGCCTTAAAATCACAAAGCAATAGTGTCATTTCCCCATAGGCTTTACTAGTTTCTAGTTGTGAAAATTTAGGATTACTCTTAAATTTCAAGTTGAAGATAATTTATGCAACAGAAGATAAAGATTTCAAAATGGGTTTTGGCAGTCTGAGTGAACACTGTAGACATTTCTTAAAAATGGCCTATTGGCTAACAGCATAAAAATCTACTTTCACTATTTTCAGTGTCCATCAAATAGAATCATGCATTAGTTGTAGCTAATACGAACCGAGCACTTCCCAGGCTTTATACTGCCATTCAACACAACAATCCCATGATGTTAGCACTGTCATTTCTTTGGGTTACAGGCTGGAAGAGGCTCAGTAACTTGGTCCAAGATCACAGAGCTTGTAAGGAGGACACCAGGCCCCGACTGATTCTAGGTCTGAAGCAGTGATTCCAGCAGACCACCCTCCCAGTTAAGAATTTGTTCTTCATCTTGAAAATAAGTTTAAAATATATGGTATTAACTTAGAAACAAAACAAATGAAAGCAAGTAAACTAGCACATAACTGTTTTTTTTCATTTTACAAATTCATAAGCAATAATAAAGATGAAAAAGTGAAAAAAAAGGAATTTGTTCTTCATTAAACTTCTAAACCAAAGGAGTTTTTATAGGACATACTGAAACTCCAACATACATTGCTCCCTAAGAAAAATTTGATAAAGGGATATAAAATCATAAAGCATCCTTACATATAGGAAGCATTAAAAAAGAACTAAATGATGTCATCTGTTTAAGACTTTCAATATTCATTTTTACCATGCTTCATTCAAATATTCAACAAAATAGTTGCTAGGCACCACTACATGCCAGACCCTGTGTTGGATGCTGGGGATACCGGGCAACAGGACAGACAACTCTGTCCTTTTTCTTGAGAGGTTTACATTCTAGTGGAGGATGAACAAAATAAGACAAACTAGGTAACCACAGATTATTATAAACACTGTAGCTAAAACTAGCCATTCATAAAAACTATAAAACTAAAAGTTTATCTCAGGGACATCTTCAATACCATTAAAAACACAAAGGCTTGAATATCTACTTTATCGCTATTAGCTACAAAGAAAAAATGCAAACAGTACAGCTCTGCTCAATAAAATCAGTCACTACTGCATGGTTTAAAACCCTCACTGTGCTCTATGCATGATGGGAGAAACCTACACAAAAAGGAGACCCTAGGTGGGAAACTCAAGGGCTGTCTCCTCATGATACCTTCCTAAGTAGTAGTCCAAATTGCATGTATCAAATTATTTCAACAATTGCCAACAGAATCCAAAATATTCCAACAAATAAGAATTCCATTTTCCAGGTGGAATGTTTCTCATAAGTCCAGGTGCTAGGCACTGCATGGAAATAAAATCAGCAGGCACAGTGAACATATGTAGGTTAGTGACTGATATATCAAAATGGTCAACTTAGATCTTAAACTTAGATCTTAAATGTGTGACTTCTCTCTCTCTCTTTTTTTTGCTGCACCGTGCGACTTGTGGGGGAACAGCTTATGGGATCTTAGTTCCCAGACAAGGGATTGAACCCGAGCCCTCGACAGTGAGAGCTCAAAGTACTAACCACTGGACCGCCAGGGAATTCCCAAATGTGTGATTTTTGAGCGAAAACTTTTATCTGGTTAAAATGGTAGATTCAGAAAAAAATGCACTATGGCTGTTACCAGCAAGGGCTGCTCTGTTCTGACTTACCTGATCATTTATTTATCTGGCAAATCACTAACATGAGCACATGATAAAAACTCCCGTGCAATTTTACTGAAAACAAACTGATAAAAACCTGATATAATAAAATAATGTCATTGGTGATTATTTGCAACGCCAGCTTTTTCTCACAAAACAACATTAACTTTTCTGACAGCCTGGTAACAAAGCAGAGATGAAAACCATAGAGGGAAATTTAAGACTACTCTGGGATTATTTATGAGGAATAAGCAAGTATTCTTCTTGCCCCTTAACTGTTAAAAGAAGATCATAGAAAAGGAATAGCATACCCACCAAAAAGCCTCAGCTGAACTATAATCAAGTTTTAAAACCTAAAACTGGCACAACCGGTGTAAAAATAAATCAACAGACATTTTGCTAATAAGATAATCCTATTAAAGTAGGTGGCAATCTTAACAATATGCCACATCATATTCATTTCAGTGACTATCAATAACCTCACAATATCTGACAGATTTAGGAAAATAAAATCTCAAACCAAAACAAACAAAAAACAGTGAATATTTGTAACATTAAAACTTTCCTGCAAACAATCTAGCCGCAAATTCTGATAAACTACCACTGATTAGACTTCACATCTGAACCTACGTTTGTAATGAGTGGTTTTCATTTTCATAAGCCTTAATATCAGTGACATACACCCTCCTCTAGATGAGGGATGCCAGTAAACCCCAGAGTTGGGGTGAAATTGGAGATTTCAGATAAAACATCAAGACCATTAAGTAAATCATCTATTTTTACATGCTTTGGATACAGTGGTCTGATCCCAAAACATAAAAATTTGTCCCAGAATTCTATAAACTCCAAAGAGATTGAATCCTTCCTTTTTCTTCTTGAATAAGATTTTCCAGCTTCCTCATTTACAAAGCAATTCATATCAGAATATTATCTCCTTCACAATTCAATCTCCTTCACAATTCAATCTTTAAGGTCTACTAACAGCCGTGATGGTAAATTAAGTGAAATGATTTCCCTGCTTCAAGATCAGTAATCCTCACCCTAGTCAAGCAGACTGACTGGCACTGGCACATACTTTTGCAGAATAGGTTATTATAGGACTGCAGTTTCCCAGATATAAAACAATCTCATCAACCTCTACCGCAGATGGGCTACCAATGCATGGTGCAGCATGGCATGCATTTCCCCAGCTTGGAGGAGGAAAGCCTGGCCTCCTGCTCCTAGGGCTAACTAACATTCCCTCCCTCAAGCACAACAGAATGACACACACCATCCCATTAGATTCCACTGCTGGGTCTAACATTCCCTCCCTCAAGCACAACAGAATGACACACACCATCCCGTTAGATTTCACTGCTGCCTCCTGCTACTGACAGGCGAGGAGGCACTGTGGGCACAAGGAGAGTAATCCTTTCCATGCCATGGTTTAGGATTGGTGCAAGCTGCTGATCATGCCTCTAAAAGAGCTTTCTTGCCTTACCTTATAGGAGAGGACGCGGCATACAACTGACATGCGGGAGGGGTGGGAAGAGCAGGGGGCTCACAACACGGACTTCTTGTAATTTAGAGTATTAGTAACACATTACTTTAATATTACTGTCTTTATCAGCAAAATGCCCTATGATCACTGATTCCAAGAAAAGCCTCTAATGGGTGAAATTATCTGATGTGTAAAGAAAAAATAATTGCAGAGGTCTCATTAGGAAAGATGATTTTTGTTTTCTTTGGTCAGCATTTTAAGATTTTTTTTTTCTTTTTGCCATTACGATTGTCCTTTATTATCTTCAGGACCCCTGTCTTTTAAACATTACAATATAAACATATTTCATTTCACACCGAATATCTAAACACATGGGTTACTTTTACAAGTCAGAGGATTAAGTTAGTAAACGCTGTCTGAGGGCCAGGGCTGAGGTCATATTTAAATCACTAAAGCAAGTCAAGCAATTGTGCAGAGCTTGGCACAGTCTTTCGGTTTGACAACCACCATCTTCAGAGCCAAGATGCTTCTGGCAAATCAGGATGTGAAAATAAGTTACAACTGCCTGCTCTGCAAGAAAATAGCTAGTCATCACCGCTCCCCGAACGAGATCACTTACAAAGTTACTCTGCCTCAAACCTCACTTTTATCCAACACAGTAGGACTATGAGACAAATCAGCAGCTGGCTTATTCTCTAAATCCAAAGTTTTACTGTGCAGTTATTTAAATAAGTGAACATGAATGGTACGAAGGAGTGACAACCTTAAGGTTTTATCACCCACAAGGCAGAGATCTTCTGAGGTGGGTCGCAGAAGTGATGCCTCCTTAAGGAAAATCCACTAAAAAGTTTAGAGTAGAAAAGAACTGCAAAGCTGTAGTGACTAAAATCTAAAAGCAACACGGTATTCTCTTAAATAAGACTTCACTTTTGAATGGTCTTTTTAGTACTATTACCGAACTACTTCTCACTTAGCTTGTACAGTCCTCCACCTTAAAAAAGGAGACAATCTCTAACATGTAAACAATTCTAACAAGGCCACAAAACTCACATTTCCCTCCATTTTCAGATATACTCAAATCTTAATTAAAATTTTTACAGGAAAAAGTTTGTGGGGCATTAAAAAAAGGAATCACAGAACTTATTATCAACCTTTTCTACCTTGGATTATATATATACTCAACGGATCATTTTCAACCGTTTCCCTGCCAATTTAACACTGACTAGAAAAGAAGGAAATTTACATCTGTTGAGCAGCTAGCTTATTCCCGAGGAATTAAATCACAATGCTTTATTAATTTCAATGAAAAAAAAAGAAATGTTAAAAAAAATCTGGTTTTCAAGTACAAAACATGTATAGAAATTATTAATAAAGACTGATCTCATAAATAATCCAAGTTTATCAAGGCAAATTTCTTGGCACAATTTAAAAAACAAGATTAAAATTAACAAAATGTTATATGAATACAGAGTTATGGGAAACCCTGGACTTAAGATTTACCTAATCTTAAAATTCTAATGTTTCTAATCCACAGATTCCATTTTTTCCTGCCTTCTCAACGAAATAAAGCCAGCTCTTAACTAGTCGCATGTGTCCCTGCAGAGATATGCAGAATTTACAATTTTTGAATGAAAAACAAAATTTTAAGTTCTTTTCTTATTGCAAACTGTTTAATCCGTTTCTGACCCACTGCTGCCTCACATAAATCGAAGAACTGTAGTAACTAGTATTAAAAGTGTGGTTCTTCGGTTTGCAGGGCAGAAGTTGAGACACAGATGTAGAGAACAAGCATATGGACACCAAGGGGGTAAAACCCCACGGGGTGGGGATGGTGGTGTGCTGAATTGGGCGATTGGGATTGACATGTATACACTGATGTGTATAAAACTGATGACTAACAAGAACCTGCTGTATAAAAAAATAATAAAAAGAGAAAAGAAATACATTCATGAAGGTGCAAAAAAAAAAAGTGTGGTTCTTAAATAAATGCCAGGTACTGAACAAAGAAGGTTTTCAGCCACAAATGGCAGCAACATTTCAGGGGTCTATTTAATGGGTTTTTCTTTTAAGAAACTGTAAATGAAAAAACCTTACAGAGATTAAGAAGAGATATTTTTAGGAGTTTCATTCTAATGACTTAAACAAAAGATCTGCAAATTCTAACACTAGAACTGTCCAACTGTTTATGCTCTCGACTCCATCTCTCACAGCATTTACAGTCCAACAATACTCAGAAATGTACAAAGACAAAAAGCAGTTAAAACTCAGCCAAATCTACATGATCCAGTATTCAAATTAAGAAAGGGATCTGAATTCTTTCAAAGTATGGAATTAGATGTTAGTATTGATAGATGTGCTCTGGAATTTGGGGGGTGGTGAGGGGTGATTTCATTTCGGCATCCCTCCTTAAAATCCGAACTTCATCCGTCTCCCACATCAATATAAATCAATCACCAGGCACCTCACGAGTCTTAGATCAGCCAGTATTTAAGATTTTTTTTAACCTTTGCTTAACCACTTAACACCTCCTTCCTTCATACATAGGGTGACTTGAATGACTTCTAGCTCCTGGCTGCCTGGGTTTGAAACTTGACTGTTACTATGTGACCTTGGTCAAGTGACTTCACTTCTTTGAGTCTTATCTTCCTCTGAAAAACAGTTAAATATAATAGCACCTACCTCGTAAGGTTACTGGGAGTATTACATGAAATCTGTGTAAAGTGCTCCAAAAACTGCCTGACACACAGTAAGCGCTTTAGAAGCGCTGGCTAATATCATGACTGTATTTATCCGATGAATGCAAAGCGCTTACAGAGCCTGGCACATTGGAAAGATCCTAACGAAACTGTCATCACTGCTGGCTTCTCGGTTCAGAGCCACGTTCAGAAAAGAGCGCGGAGACCTCTTCAAGATAAGGACAACTTAAAAAGAGTATTTAGAAGGGCAGGAGAAGATGAGTTCCAACATCCCCTTGAGATGTGAACGTTCGTCACCAAATAACAAGTAATGGGACCCTCGACCCCAGCCTCACAAAAAATAAAAATGAGCAGGATAGGAAAGAAGCCCCCAAGCCCGGTGGAATCCATATCCCCATCATGTTGCTTTCCAAGAGAACGAGGACCAGAAAGTTCGTAACGTGCCGTCCTGTAAGTTGGACTGGGGCCCCCAACCTTCATCCAAAGATTGGTCGGGTGTGCGGGGCGCACTGGGGTACGCACCGGAAACGTGGGGGTGGGGAGCGGAGTTTTCAAATTTCAAGGCCAGTAGGAAGGCAGCACCCTCGTGCAATGAATGAGTGGAGCCAGGAGTGCCCGCGGGTTGGCCCAAGTGCGGAACCCCGGGCAGCCTCCCTCCCGCTGCAGCCCCCAGCCCGCGGGCGAACTCGCGGGGCTCACTCCTCTCGGTGCTGCAAGTCCAAAACGCCTCCCAAATCCCCCTTCCCCCGCGAGTCCCTGGAGCCGCCCGCCGCCCCCTTCACCTTCCAGCAGCCGTTGGATGATGCTGTCGATGTTGAGCTTATCTATATCCGCCATCGCCTTCCCACCGCCGACCCTCCCGCAGTGGCGCCGCCGCCGCCGGCTCGCGCCCGGGATTTACACCTCCTTTCCCACGCCACGAGCACAGAGATGGTGGTGGCGGCGGTGGCAAAAGCCGCGGCGGGTCCCCCCCAACCGCCCCACTCCCTGCTTCCTCCTTCTCTCCCCACTGGAACCACGAGAAGAACAAAATGGCCGCCGACTCCTTAGCCAGCCTCGGGCGGCGCACGGATGTGCGCGGGGAGTGCAGCGGCACGGCCGGGACTTCTTTATGGGCCATAGGGCACCCAGGAGGGGGCGGGGCCAGAGCGCGGGAAGGGGGCGGAGACAGTTGACGTGACTGCAATAGCGCGCGGAATCCTTCCGCCAAACGGGCCGAGCAAATAGGCCCCCTGGCGGGAGCGTGAGTTACAAAGTTGCACGCAGAAGTCGGGGTTGGAGGGGAAGAAGCAGCTGTGTGCTCGAGGATTGCGGGCTCCGCGGGACGCTGTTCACTGGGGCCAGGTTTTGCAGACCTGGCCATGTGAAAAGCCCACGGAGGGGATTCGGAAGCCCTGGAATCTCCCCTTAAGTTAAATCTGGGGTGGAGGTGAACAGGGAGGATAATAAAGAGTGGTAGGTTGACTTTATTTGGTTTCAGATTTGCTGGGATTTGGAGGAAAGGGAAAGGTTTATTTGATGACTAATAAAGAAACTCTTCTCCTAGGTAAATAAAAATGTTAACAGTTATTCTTTCTGAGTGGTGGAAATATGGGTATTTGTATGTACGTTTTTTGTGCGCTCTGTAACTTACATTTGGGGAAAATTTTTTTAATCCACCGTCAAAAAATTTTTATCATCCCTATCTTTGGATTGTCTTTCTTGAACTCGGGAAGTTATATAATCATCGGAACGGTTACCCTGATTCCAGCCAGAACGAAGATGAGCGAGCGTGTGCAGCAGATAAAGGGAGAATTTGCAGATTTCGCGCGTCGGAGCTCGAGACCGGAAGAGAAGAGCGAGTGTGCATCCACGGGCATTCCGGTGGCAAAAGCCGCGGCGGGTCCCCCCCAACCGCCCCACTCCCTGCTTCCTCCTTCTCTCCCCACTGGAACCACGAGAAGAACAAAATGGCCGCCGACTCCTTAGCCAGCCTCGGGCGGCGCACGGATGTGCGCGGGGAGTGCAGCGGCACGGCCGGGACTTCTTTATGGGCCATAGGGCACCCAGGAGGGGGCGGGGCCAGAGCGCGGGAAGGGGGCGGAGACAGTTGACGTGACTGCAATAGCGCGCGGAATCCTTCCGCCAAACGGGCCGAGCAAATAGGCCCCCTGGCGGGAGCGTGAGTTACAAAGTTGCACGCAGAAGTCGGGGTTGGAGGGGAAGAAGCAGCTGTGTGCTCGAGGATTGCGGGCTCCGCGGGACGCTGTTCACTGGGGCCAGGTTTTGCAGACCTGGCCATGTGAAAAGCCCACGGAGGGGATTCGGAAGCCCTGGAATCTCCCCTTAAGTTAAATCTGGGGTGGAGGTGAACAGGGAGGATAATAAAGAGTGGTAGGTTGACTTTATTTGGTTTCAGATTTGCTGGGATTTGGAGGAAAGGGAAAGGTTTATTTGATGACTAATAAAGAAACTCTTCTCCTAGGTAAATAAAAATGTTAACAGTTATTCTTTCTGAGTGGTGGAAATATGGGTATTTGTATGTACGTTTTTTGTGCGCTCTGTAACTTACATTTGGGGAAAATTTTTTTAATCCACCGTCAAAAAATTTTTATCATCCCTATCTTTGGATTGTCTTTCTTGAACTCGGGAAGTTATATAATCATCGGAACGGTTACCCTGATTCCAGCCAGAACGAAGATGAGCGAGCGTGTGCAGCAGATAAAGGGAGAATTTGCAGATTTCGCGCGTCGGAGCTCGAGACCGGAAGAGAAGAGCGAGTGTGCATCCACGGGCATTCGGGTGGGTCCCGGGTTCTACAGACACCCCGGGAAACTTTGGCCCATTTCCTTTGGCTTCCCAGTCTCCCCAAGTGCATCTCTCTCTAGGAGACCCCTCCAAAACGTGCCACCTCTGGGGACTATATGTCTCTTCTAGCTTGGTTTTGAAGTGCAGTTTACGCTCAGCAAACACATCTGCTCTCTTGCATCCTGACTTTTTCATTTAACTGCTTTTTCCTGCAGCGCTTCACAGTTTGCAAAGCCCTTTCCCTCCCCCTAGAGAAATTAATTTTGTTTCTCAAGACACGCAGGATGCACGAATTCCCATCCTGAAATGCCATCGAGGTGATTGCATCCAATCTCAAAATCGGTGTTCCCCCCGCCCCGGGGGGGCCCAAGCGGTGGGGGCACCCAGGCTCCTTGCACATGGACCTATGGCCTCCCTGCTGCCAGCTTGGGGGCGTTAGGGTTCAGAGCTCCCCTTGCTTGGCTCAGCTGCTCACTCCACTTTCCCCAGTCACCAACTCACTCTCCCGCGCTGCAGCTCTGTTCACCAGAAGACACACAAGTGTCATTTGTCAGCCCAGGGCACAGAGCCCAGTTGGTGATATCAGAGTTGATGCCCAGCGCCGCTGTGAACAGCTGGCTGTCAAGATCAGGGTGGCTCTCCCCGGAGTCCATGAGACTTTGGGCTCCTCCAAAGCGCATTATGGTAATGGCAATTAGAGCAGGAATATCAGAGACAGCGGTTCATTCAGCAAATATTTATGGAGCACCTATTCTGTACCAGGCATTGTTCTAGGCGGAGAAGCAGGGGTGAGCGAGAAAGACAAGGCCCTTCTCTCATGTAGAGTCATCTAGTAAGCCAGACAGACAAAAAAAGACTCAAATAAAAATAGCAGCTTCTGATAAATACTAGTGGAGAAAAACAAACACTGCACTTGTTTTCTTTGTATGTGTCAAAAATTATCTCACTGAATCCCCAAGATAATCCTAGGAATTATGTACTATTCCTAGCACACCCATTTTACAGATGAAGTAAGACACAGAGGCTAGGTTGTTTGCTGAAGGTCACACAGCTAGTAAGTTTCAGAGCCACAGCTGGAAGTCAGGACAGCCAGAAACCAAAGCCCTTGTTCATATTTAATAAATTCCCATTGCAAACCCCCAGTACCTAGCGCAACTCTGGCACACACTAAGCACATAACAAATGTGGGAATGGTCTAAACATATCTCTATGGACAATAAGAGTACCATAAATTTCCACGCTCAAAGTAGCACGTGTGTTAACCTCTGCTGACATCATCAGGGCTGGAGGAGAACTTCAGACTGGACTGGGACACGGGGAGGGCCTCTGTCCACATGCCATTCTCTGCCAGGCAACTCCCCTCTAGAGTCCAGTTTTGCTGAAACATGTCTAAGAGAATTAGCTGGTTCTGAGCCTGAGAGTGGCTCAGAAGAATAAGAAGGAGAAAGTTATAGGAAGAACACTGTAGGGGAAAGAGGATTCTCAACACAGGGAACAGCAAGTGCAAAGGCCCTGAGGCACGAACAGTCTTCCAGTGTTGAAACAGTGGAAAGAAGACCAGAGTGGCTGGAGTGCAGGGTGAGAGGGAGAGTGTTAGGAGAGGAAGCTGAAGAAGTGGGCAAAGGCCAGATCACTCAGGGCCTTATAGGTCACAGGAAGGCACTTGGATTTTATGCTAAACCGAATGGGAAATCACTCAGTTTTAGGCCAAGGAGTAATATGATCTGATTCACTTTTTAAATAAGTTTTTTATTTTAAAATAATTCTAGATTTACTGCGAAGTTGCAAAGATAGTACAAAGATTTTCCATATACCTTTCACTCAGTTTCCCCTTAATGTTAACATTTTACACAACCATGGCCTTGCTCTTAATTTTTCAAGATATTTAAATCATAAAGAAATGTTGGGTCATAAAATATCACATAACATCATTACCCAGAAAACATCTTCTCCTAAATAAGATCTGACTTCATTTTTAAGAGATTCCTTTGGTGTCTGTGAGGAGAATGGACTGTAGGTGGGCAGGAGTGGAAGCTCTGAGGGAGGGGGCTGATGAAAAATGTGGCATCACTGCTCTGAGCCTCAGTTTCCTCATCTGCAATATGGGAATGATATATCACCCATCTCAGAAGGTTGTTGTGAGAATGTACCTTACCCTGTACCTGGGGAGATAAAAGTAATAATGAGGACAATGATGATAATGATGATGATAATAATAGTAATAGCTAGCATTTACTGAGTGCTTACTGTGTGCCAGTTTTTGTGCTTCAGGCCCTTCATGCAGAATCAGGAAAGCAGATTCTCTGGGTTGTTCCCAGAAGCCTTGGAGAAGGGGGATTAAGATGGGTCTTTCAAACCATCCTTGGCCCTCATAGAGTACATGTTGATGTTGGGTGTTTCTCTGTTTAAGAAGACCCCAAATATATTTCCATCTGGACTTACCTAACAGAGAAATTAGGATGGTTATTGCCTTGCTAAGTGTTCCTTAGCTTCACAGAATGACTCACTCCAGGTTGGGAAAGTAGCAAGTTGTCCCGATATCTAGAGGGTGGATGACACTGTTGTTTGGAACTAAGTCTGGCAAAGGGAAGCTCATTTTGGTGCAGGGCCTCTCAACCTGGGCACAGCTGACCTTTGGGGTCAGATCGTTCTCTGTTGTGGGGCTGTCCTGGGCATTTAGGATGTTCAGCAGCATCCCTGACCTCTACCCACCAGATGCCAGAAGCATTCAAAAATGTTTCCAGGTGCCACCAAAAACCACCTTCCCACTCCTAGATGAGAACCACCACTTTGCAGCATCTGGGACCTGTGGCAAAGCGGCTTTGAAGTTGCTCTGTTCTTCTGTCAGTCTTAACCCTGTGTGGTAAGTGCTTTGCCAGAGTAACTCCTCAACTACTAATACTAATATAATAGCCATCATTTATTCAGAGTTTACTATGTGCTAGGCATTGACCCAACTCTTGCTTTATATATCTGTCTATCTATCTATCTGTCTATCTATCTTCCAGCTTTATTCCCACTTAATGCATAAGTCATTATTCTCCATATATAGATGGAGAAACAAGGTTCAGAGAGGTGACTTGACAAAAGACACACAGCTAAGAAGCGACAGAGCCTGGATTTGAACCCAGATTTATCCAACTCCAGGGGCCATGCCCTTTAACCACTCTGCTACTCTGAGCCTCTGGAGCCAGAGGTGTTAGAAAATCATGTGGGGAAAAATATTTTATAAACAGTAAAGTGCCATTCTGGTATCAAGTAGGAGAAGCAGCATGGAGAGAACTTGTTCTGGACTCTCAGGTTGGAAAAGCCAAGTTCTAGTGCAGAGTTCACACGTGACTCATTGTGTGGCCTTGAGCAAGCCACTTGACTTACTAGGTGAAACAAGCTTAATAAGCCCAGCCCCGCCTTCTCCCACTATGAGTGAGATGGCACTTTGAACAATGATGGTATCATGGAGGCACAGTGCTGGGAGCTTTGCATATGTGTTCTTTTAAATTTCATCCACAATAATTCTAGGAGGCACAAGCCCTCCCTCCACCCCCTTTTTGAATTGAGATGAAATTCACATAACATAAAACCATTTTACAGTGTACAATTCAGTGGTGTTTAGTACATTCACATGTTGTGCAAACATCATCTCTATCTAGGTCTGAAACATTTTCATCACCACAAAAATAAACCCTGTACCTATTAGCAGCCACTCCCCATTTCTTCTTCCTCCCAGTTCCTGGCACCACCCACCTGTCTCCTAACTCTGTCTTTGCCTATCCTGGATATTTCATATAAGCAGAATCATACAATACACGACCTTCTGTGCCTGGCTTTTTATTTATTTGTTTATTTATTTATGGCTGCTTTCGGTCTTCTTTTCTGCACGCGGGCTTTCTCAAGTTGCGACGAGCAGGGGCTACTCTTGGTTGCGGTGCGCAGGCTTCTCATCGCGGTGGCTTGTCTTGTTGCGGATCACGGACTCTAGGCGTGGGGGCTTCAGTAGTTGTGGCACGTGTGCTCAGTAGTTGTGGCACGTGGGCTCAGTAGTTGTGGCTCGTGGGCTCTAGAGCACAGGCTCAGTAGTTGTGGCGCACTTGCTCCATAGCATGTAGGATCTTCCCGGACCAGGGCTCGAACCCGTGCCCCCTACATTGGCAGGTGGATTCTTAACCACTGTGCCACCAGGGAAGCCCTGCCTGGCTTCTTTTACTTAGCATCATGTTTTTGATGTTCATTGACATTGTAGCCTGTGTCAGTACTTCCCTTTTACGGCTGAATCATATTCCATTGTATGGAGTGACCACATTTTGTTTATCCATTTATTCATTGATGGACATTTGGATTGGCCCAGCCCTTTTTTTCAGATGAGGGACACAAGACCCAGTAAAGTTAAATGACCTCACCAACATCACAGAGGAATTGACAAGCTGCTGGCTCTGGATTTTAAACTATGAAGACCGAACTGTCTTTTACCTGTCTTATCTATACTGGAAATTTCCTAACACTGGTTGATGATGAAAAAATTTTTAATGAACTACTGAAAGCTGAGAGCAAAGCTTGGATTACCCTG
Organism: Lipotes vexillifer; assembly: GCF_000442215.2. Lineage (NCBI taxonomy): Eukaryota > Metazoa > Chordata > Mammalia > Artiodactyla > Lipotidae > Lipotes > Lipotes vexillifer. Next base: position 4,062,633 of record NW_006774065.1, read on the forward strand.
TTCACAATCCAGAGTTAACAAATGCTAGCATTTGGCCATATTTGACTTGGACTTTTTTTAGGTAACAAAAGAAATAAAGCATTATAGCTGAGACTCCCTTTGAACCCCTTCTCCCTTCTACTCGCTTCCTCCCCCCTCCCCAGTGGACCTTGCCTGAGATGTTGTGTAGGTGATTGTGTTCTTACCAGTATACTGAACAAACTAACAATCAACAAGGAACTAACAACAACCTTACTACCCAGCGGGTAAATGAAATGCTCTTTTTTTTGGCTGTGCAGCATAGCTTGCAGGTCCTCTGCAGTGAAAGCACCATATCCTAACTACTGGACCCCCAGGGAAGTCCCTCAAATGCATTTTTATAAAGCCGGATTTATTCCATTAAAAAGACCATCTTTGACTCTGAGAGTAGGGTTTTCCAATTGTATTTATATTAAAATGTCCTTCCTAAAGTGAAATGGTGGTGATAGTGACAGCTATTTTTTGAAATGTTCCATTTGGCAAAAGAAAAAAATCCTATAATGGGAGGATGGAAAAATAACTTGTGGCATGTTTATGCAGTGATGGAAATTAATGAAACCAAGCTACATGTCTCAATATGGATCCATCTGGAAGCTAATGTCAAGTGAACAAAAGCCAGCTGGGGAAGGATTAGGACTGTACCATACTATTTACATAAAAGTTAAAATGACAAAATATCTTATGGTATATATTATATATTAGGACAGTGTTTTTTAAACTTTTTTGGGGCCACAGTGCTCTGTAAGAAAGATATTTTAAAAATAGAATTACTATATGACACAGCAATCCCACTACTGGGCCTATACCCAGAGAAAACCATAATTCAAAAGGACACATGCACACCAATGTTCACTGCAGCACTATTTACAATAGCCACGTCATGGAAGCAACCTAAATGCCCATCAACAGACAAATGGATAAAGAAAATGTGATACATATATATAATGGAATATTACTCAGCCATAAAAAGGAACGAAATTGGGTCATTTGTAGAGACGTGGATGGATCTAGAGACTGTCATACAGAGTGAAGTAAGTCAGAAAGAGAAGAACAGATATATTAACGCATATATGTGGAAACTAGAAAAATGGTACAGATGAACTGGTTTGCAGGGCAGAAATTGAGACACAGATGTAGAGAACAAACGTATGGACACCAAGGGGGGAAAGTGGCGGGTGGTGGTGGTGGTGGTGGTGTGATGAATTGGGCGATTGGGATTGACGTATACACTGATGTGTATAAAATTGATGACTAATAAGAACATGCTACATAAAAAATAAATTAATTTTAAAAAAAGATATTTTATGTCTCAACCCAGTACACATATATACAGATGTAAAACTTGAACAAAAATTTCGCAAGACATATTTACCTTACTATGTATCATACACTCTGATTATTTTTTAATCCTATTCTATCCTTATTATTAAAATGCTGGTTGTGACCGTGTAAACTGATTTTGAAAAATAACAGTGTAGGAATATACCCCATGCAGTAAAAGTATAAAGACAAATGAGAAAGAAACATACAACATTCAGGAAAGTGTTTCCATGTAGCGAAAACATAAAGACACATTCATGAAACACATCATATTTAGGAGGAAGGGAGAAAGGAGGAGATTGGGGAGGGGTACACAGGGGTGCAATTTCCTTTCTAATGTTTTGTTTCCTGTATTGGAGGGTGGGTATGTGGGAGTTTGTTACATTACTTTTTTAAAATCAACTTCATTTGAGGTACACTTTGCATATGATAAAGACAACCATTTTAAGTGTACAGTTTAATGAATTTTGACCAATGAATATGCTCATGTAACCACCTCCACAATAAGTTATAGAACATTTCCAATACCCCCAAAAAGTTCCTCCAAGCCCTTTTGTAGTCAGCCTCTCTCCACCCCCAAATCCCGGTCCCAGGCAATGACTGATTTCCTGTCTGCGATTATAGACTATAGTGATCTTTTCTAGAGTTTTAGATAAATGGGATCATACAGAGTGGGCTCTTTTTGTGCCTTGTTTCTTTCACTCAACATAATGTTTTTAAGATTGGTACATATTGTATGTGTCAGTGATCCATTCCTTTTTATTTCTGGGTAATAGTCATAGTATGGATAGGTAATAATATGTCTATCTCTTCACCTGTCGGCAGTCATTTGGGTGGTTTCCAGTTTTTGGAAAATTTTTTAATAATGTTCATGTCCAAGTTGGTTTAATAAAAAATAAATATACAATTTGAGATAGTTCCAAAATAATAAGAAGAAAAGGGAACCACAAAAAACAAACAAAAAATAATAAATATAATCTACAACACCCCCTCCCTGCACCTGCCATGTTATTCTGGCAATTTTTCTGGTGTCACATCCCCGAGTCAACGCTTCCTCGCCAGCAGTCTGGAAAACCACTGTAGGCCACCTGCAGTGGAAGTTAATGATGGGCCACTGGGCAGAGAAACCGGAGGTCCCTAGAGCCCATCTTGGTTTTTTGCTCTGGGCTGGCCTTTTCTCCTAGGAAATATCGATCACAGTAAAGGGGCTGCTGGCTCGGCTTAGAAGCCTTGTGGGGATCTCGGATCTGCGAGGAGGTCTGGAATGCCCAGCCCTCCAGCTCTCTTGCTGAGGCTCTGAGCCACACACTGACAGTTTCTGGAAGTGCTTTCCACCAGCCCTTCCATCTGCCCACACACTGGCCCCTACTCAGCCCAGCAGCAAAGCTCCATCCAGATTTCCAGGCCCTCCAGAGCCAAACCAGATCAGGCTACCAGGGCCTGACTCAGAGCAAATTGTCTTTTTTGCCCGTGAGTGTTCAAACCTCATCTCCTCTTCACAGCCCTGAAATTACAGTAATGCTGTGGCCTTGGACATAGTTGGGAAACAAAGGATAACCCTGGGGAGGGCAGAGGGCTGTGAGTGAGCTCAGAATAGCCAGTTCTGTGCTGCTGGCTGCCCCCTCTCTGGGTTCACTTCCAAAGGCCATTCTCTGCCACCCCCATATCTGTTCCACCGGGTGCTTGCCTGTTACCTGGAATCAAACTCCAGCTCTTTCCCCTTAGAAGCTGAGTAGCTTTGGGCAAGTGACATCGCTGAGCCTCAGTTTTGTGAAGTGAGGTTAGTGCAGGATTGAATGAAATGATGTATGTGGGCTGCTTAGCATGGTACCTGAAACATAAGGTAGTGGACTGTATTTTCTAAAATTGGCCATGATGATATTTCCGGTCCCATTTGCTCTTCTATAACCTTACCACTCCCCTATCAAGAGACGGAATCTAGGTTCCCTCCCCCTTGAGTCTGGGTGGGAGTCTCTACAGTGGAAGTGATGCTATGTGGCTTACCTGGCTGGGTCTCAAAAGGTAATGTACACCATCCCATTCTCTCCTGGCCTGAAATAAGTCGGACAGAGAAAGACAAATCCTGTATGTTCTCACTTATTTGCTGAGTCTAAAAAAGCCTAACTCATAGAAAAAGAGAGTAGAATGGCTGCCAGGGACTGGAGGTTTGTGGACGGGTTGGGGAGATGTTGGTCAAAGGGTACAAACTCCCAGAGATAAGATGAATAAGATCTGGAGGTCTAATGCACAGCATGCTGACTATAATCAAAGAGGCTGTATTGCATACTCACAAGTTGTTAAGAGAGTAGAGCTTAAATGCTATCACCACACACATACAAAATGGTAATTATGTGAGGGAATGGAGTGTTAACCTAACTGTGGTAATCATTTTACAATATACACATGTATCTATCTAATCATCACATTGTATACCTTAAACATGCATATGTTACAGGTCAATAACATCTGGATAAAGCTGGGGAGAAAAGGTAGAATGACTCCCCCAGCTCTCTCTGGTGACACTGGCTCTGGGAACCCTGCCACTGTGCTGTGAGGAGGCTAAGGCCACATGCCGAGGGTCCAGGCAGGTGTTCTGGCTGCAGCCCCAGGTGAGGTTCCAGTTAACAACCAGCATCAACCATCAGACATGCAAGTGAAGAGTTTTCGGAAGATCCCAGCATCAAGCAGTCCTTCCAGGCCCCTTCCCTTACAGCAGTCACTTCCCTCCACTCTGGGCAAAGATGAACTAAGTAAATGATCGCTATTGTTCTAAGCCACCAAGTTTCAGGCTGTTTTGTTGTGCTGCGATGGATAACCAGAGCACAGAAAGGCCACAGTAAACCTCAGTGTATCATTATTGCTGTCTGTCTTTTGCTCACACTCCATGTTCCCCGTTTACAGCAAATTCAAACACATCCCAAATCCAACCCTTTCAAGTTCAAGCCACCATCACCTCTGGCCTGGAGGACTTAAAGTAAACTGTTTCTACTTTGCCTTCCTGTTGTCTCTTCTCCACCCAGCCTGCGAACCAGCTCTTAGAAACAAAAGTATGATCATGCCTTTCTCTGCTCTGAAGCCTCCAATGGCTTCCTGTCACACCTGGAATAAAATCCAAACCCTGACTGTTGCCTACAAACACTGGTGTGCTGGTAAGTGGTATGTCTCCTCTCAAAAAAAAAAAAAAAAAAGCCCTGATTTATAGCATTTGCCAGCTCTTAGAGTCCATATGCACAAGTCTATGATACACGACAGCTGCCAGGCCCTGTGTCACACTCCAGCCTCAGACTCTATCTACCAACTTCCGCCTTGCCACTGGCAACCACTCTGACCTCCTTGCTATGCCTCAAACATTCCAAGCACGTTCCCATTCTGAATCTGTTCCTTGGATAGAAATGCTTCACCCTAGGTATTTGCTCCCTTTCTCCATTCAAGTCTCTGTTCAGCTGTCACCTTGTCAGAAGACCTTCCCTGACCACCATAGCTAAAATAGCCCTCTCTCCTCAACCCTTCTGTCACCCTTTCTCCCCTCACCTTCTTCTATTTTTCTCCATGGCACTCCTAGTTATCTGCCATTGTATTATGTCTTTGTCCATCTATTTTCTTTCTCCACGTGGGCAGGGATTTTGTATGCTTGGTTCACTGCTATATTCTGGGTGCCTGGCACATGCAAGATGCTCAGTAAAAATTTGTCAAACAAATACATAGAAGCTATTGAAACAGAGAAGAACAAACCTGACTCCATATTGAATCTATTCCTTTAGCTCTAACCTTTGTGCTTTGTTGCTTGTGCTGAGTCATGCTGGCTCTGCACCTTTTGTAAAAGAATGTTACCTATAGACTGAAATATACAGGATAGCCCAGTTCTCAAGGCTCTGACCTTTAAAGCTATAACACTTTCTCATGCATATAGAGATAAAAAGTGGCAGAACTAAGAATAACGTTTGTCTAGTTGGAGGTTTATAAGGAACATTGTGACCAGACCTACGTGGACAGCTCTAAGAACAAAAAATTCCAGCACCAAGAAATTTGCAAAAACTAGCTACCTAGGAGGAGCCACCCCCTCCCCTTTTAATATAAAAGAAGCCTGAATTCTAACTCTGGCAAGATGGTTCTTTGGGATACTAGTCCACCAACTTCTCCGTCTGCTGGCTTTCTAAATAAAGTTGCTATTCTTTGCCCCAACAACTCATCTCTTGATGTATTGGCCTGTCCTGAAGAGAGCAGTGCAATCTAGGATTTGGTAACACTGTTAATAATATAGCTGCAGGACTTCCCTGGTGGCAGTGGGTAAGACTCCGCATTCCCAATGCAGGGGGCCCAGGTTCCATCTCTGGTGGGAGAACTAGGACCCACATGCATGCCGAAGCTAGGAAGCCCGCATGCTGCAGCTGAGAAGTCTGCGTGCCGCAACTAAGACCCGGTGCAGCCAAAATAAATCAATAAATAAAATAAACTGGTTCCTTTAAATAATAATAATATAGCTGCAAAATGGGGATAATAATAGTTGGGGGCAGAATTCAATGAAATGATGCAGGTAAATGCTTAACACAGAACTCTAAGTAGGAGTGTGTTGTAAGGTTGTTATTTACCTCACATCACAAGGCTGTCTGAGGCCTGGGGGACAGTACCTGGGGACAGTGAGGAACAGTGGTCATCTCTGCATTTCATGTGGCAGAGCAGGCCTCTGCCAGGCGCTAGAGTGTCCGTCATTGCAGGGTAAGAGAGCAGTCCCTAGGGCCAAGGACACTCTCTCTGGCCTCACTGCTTTATAGGCTAAGGATGGAAGAGCACCAAAGGGATTCTTTGGGCTTGAGAAACCTTGCTTATTTTGATGGTAGGAATGGAGGTGAAGGACAAATGGCTCTTTATTGATTTTATTTTCCAAAGTTCCAAATCAGCATTGCAGTATCATCAAGAGAAATAAAAATTAAAAGAATCATCATCTCCCTTCCCCAAACCACCACCTCTATTCTTACTCCGGTTTTTGTTCGTTTGTTTTGTGGTTATGTTTAAAAATAAAAGCAAGGTCCTGATCTTTGGTAATAGTTACTGAAATATTTATGGGTGAAATGACATGATGTCTGAGATTTACTTCCAAGTAACTTGTTTGCAAGCTGGGTTCTTTGGAAGCAGGCATTGAGATGGAGGTTGAGGATGCAAGATGTATGTACTGCTTTGAAAACAGACAATGACTTATCTATTGTTTGGTGTAAAAAGCAAGTTGCAGAGCAGTAAATAAAACATCATCCTGCTGTGCACAATAAAAAGCATGAAGGTAGAGGACGTTTCTGGAAGGATATGCAAGAAACTGTCAACAGTGGGGTAAGACTGAGTGGGAGTAGGTGTCTACATCCCCTTGCCACCCTCTGCACTGTTTGAATGTTTAAAGTATTGGACACACATTACTTTCATACTAAAAGTCTCAGGCTAAAATGTTGGCCACGATTGTTACTCTACCTTTTAAAATATTTAACATTCTACTACTTATTTTTAAGTAATGCATCTAATACATGTGCTAGGGGCTGAACTGTGTTCCCCAAAATCCATACATTGAAGTCCTAACCCCCAGTCCCTCAATGTGGCTGTATTTGGAAATAGGGTCCTTAGAGGTAATTAAGGTAAAATGAGGTCATTAGGGTGGGCCTTAATCTAATATGACCGGGGGTCCTTATAAGAAGAGGAAATTTGGACACAGACACACGCAGAGGAAAGACTAGGAGAATACACAGGGAGAAGACTGCCATCAACAAGCCAAGGGGAGAGATCTTAGAAGAAACCAATGCTGCTGACATCTTGATCTTGGACTTCTGGCCTCCAGAGCTGTGAGAAATAAATTTCTGCTGTTTAAACCACCACTAGTTTGTTATGGTAACCCAAGCAAACTAATACAATGTATCAAATATTTGGAAAATGAAGAAACGTGGAAAGGATAAAACCATACATAATTCTACCACCCAGCAAAACCCACAGGAATGATGCCACTTCTGGCTCAGAGTGAGAAACAAGGGGCTCGGACCACTCTTCTCCCTCTGGGGAAGGCGTTCCTGGCTATTGCCTTCAGAAAGGTGGGAAGAATTTTGCATCTAAAGAGACTGCTTCACACAAACTGGATGGCATTTGGCCTTTTCAGATTGCTGTGGGCTTTTTATTACAAAGAGATGCTTCCCTTAAAGGTGATAAAAATCCACACCAAAGAATTTGAGTGTGACATGATTTAGATCAGCAAACTTTTTCCATAAAGGGCTAGATAGTAAATATTTTTGACTCTATGGGCCAAACGATCTCTGCCCCAGTTACTCAATTCTGTCACTGGAATTTGAAAGCATCCCAGACAATATGTAAATGAATGGGTGTGGCCATGTGCCAATAAAACTTTATTTACAGGGCTTCCCTGGTGGCGCAGGGGTTGAGAGTCTGCCTGCCGATTCAGGGAACATGGGTTCGTGCCCCGGTTCGGGAATGTCCCACATGCCGCGGAGCGGCTGGGCCCGTGATCCATGGCCACTGAGCCTGCGCGTCCGGAGCCTGTGCTCCGCAACAGGACATGCCACAGCAGTGAGAGGCCTGCATACCGCAAAAAACAAAACAAAACAAAATAGAAAAACTTTATTTACAAAAACATGTGACAGGGGACTTCCCTGGTGGCGCAGTGATTAAGAATCCGCCTGCCAATGTAGGGGACACGGGTTCGAGCCCTGGTCCGGGAAGATCCCACATGCCACAGAGCAACTAAGCCTGTCCGCCACAACTACCGAGCCTGCGCTCTAGAGCCCGTGAGCCACAACTACTGAGCCTGCGTGCCACAACTACTGAGCCTGCGTGCCACAACTACTGAAGCCCGCACGCCTAGGGCCCGTGCTCTGCAACAAGAGAAGCCACCGCAATGAGAAGCCAGCGCACCACAATGAAGAGTAGCCCCCGCTCGCTGCAGCTAGAGAAAGCCCATGCGCAGCAACGAAGACCCAACACAGCCAAAAATAAATAGTATAAATAAAAAAAAAAAAGTGACAGGACCATGATTTGGTCTGACAACCCTTGGTTTAGAGCAGTTATTTACTTTTGAATATAATTTAATATTTTAATTAGAAGCAATGATTACCTTAAGGAGAAAGTCTCAGTTATTGCTAATAAGTCCTAACCTTGATAATCTCTTTTCATGTATTTATATATTTATTTATTTATATTTTAAAATTTATTTATTTATGGCTGCTTTTTATTACATATGTAATAATACATATGTCTCAGTCTGTTTGTGATGCTATGACAAACATACCATAGACTGGGTGGCCTATAAACAACAAACATGTATTTCTTACAGTTCTGGAGGCTGGAAAGGCCAAGATCAAGGTGCTTCAGATTGGGTATCTGGTGAGAGCCTGCTTCCTGAGCCATAGACAGCTGTCTTCTCACTGTGTCCTCACATGGCAGAAGGGGTGAGGGAGCTCTGTAGGGTCTCTTTTATAAGAGCACTAATCCCATTTACGAACCTCAGTTTATTCTCTGTAAATTGGGATAATGATGGCACCTACTTGGGGGAGATTGGGGAGTTAGATTCAGTCAGGCAATTCATGTAAAGGGCTGAGAGTTTCCCTGGCAGCAGCAAGAATTCAGTAAATGGTAGTTGTCATGGTGACTATACTGTCCTCAGAATGATAAGGGAACTTCAGTGCAATATAATGTAAGAGCAGTGGACTTTGGGCCAGGATGATTCAGTATAAATGTTAGATTGTCCATTAATTAGGCCAGTCACTCTGGACACATTAAACTTCTCAGCTTCAGTTTTGCTTATCTGTAAAATGGGGGCAAGGTCCAAATGGGGTTTAAATATATATATATATATATATATATATATGATAGCCTCTATTCAGGACTATTTTTCTATTAAAAAATTTATTGAGCATCTACTATATGCCAAGAACTATTCTAGGTTCTAGCGCTATGCAGTAATCAAAACAGACCACTGCTCCCCCCAAAAAAGAAGCACTGGGAAGAGGTGGGGGAATACAATAGACAAGATAAACAAGTAAACTATAGAGAATGTTATATGGTTATATAATGAGGGAAAAGGGATAGAAAATTGGGACTTTTATTTGCAAGAATCAGAAAGCCAAACTCCAAGTGGCTTAAGCAGAAAATTTAATTGCTTATGTGCATGAAAAATGCATGAACAACTTAAAAAACATTCAGGTGTGGCTTGATCCAGGAGCTCAAATGATGGTATCAGGGCTGGTCTCTCTCCTCCCGTCACTCCATTCAGTTTTTCTTTGTGCTAACTCCACTCTCTCAATTAGATGCTGCCCTGTGGGTGGAAAGATGGCTGCCAGCAGCCCCTACTCTCATAACACCAAGACCAGCAGAGCAGAGAGCCAACTTTTCCCTAACAGACAGAACAAAAGTCCTGGCCTGACTCTCAGTGGTCCAAACTGAGTTGGCAATCACGGCAACCAGAGGCACGTGAGGCTCTGATTGGCCAGGTCTGGGTCACATGACCATCCTGGTCATCGGAAGTGGAGTTGCTATCACTTAGACCAAAAGAACCACTGGTTGGGGGAGGGGATGTCCTGAGGAAAATTGAGGTGTTGTTCCTTGAAGAGGGTGAAAAGATGGGGGTGGGTGGGTAGAGAAACAGAGTAGGTGATCAGTAGATGGCAGCCAAACTTGAAGGGAGTAGTTGGCTTCCTTTTTCCAAAGTTCTAACCTGTCTATCCTTGGCTGAGTCAGAAAATTATTTCTGAAAAATTTTCAGCAGTTCTGGTGTGTTCTGCCAAAAAAGAAGTATCAGTCAAGATATAAAGGCCTAGCTGCTTAATTAATGGGCCTGTCAGGAAGAAGGACAGGTGTACTGTGAGTAGAATGAACACCCAGTGAGGTCAGGGCAAAGAGGGAGGGGAAGAAGGCTAATGTGGTTTCAGGGCAGCTCCACCCCCTCAGGCATGATCTGCTGCTGCTGCTGCTGTTTCCCCTTCGTGTCTTTAGAGAAAGTAGGAGACACCTGGTTGGATCCCTTTGACAGGTAACAAGGTGACTAAGAGGAGGGCTGGACTCCAGGGTGGGAACAGGGCAGCAAAAGTCTGCAGGAGTCAACCTGGAACTTGTTTCCTCTTTGCAGGACTTGAGAACTTTCCTGGGCAAGCACAAGATAACACAGTTCTCCTCCTATGCCATGCCCAGAGCATAAAAATAATAAAATACAAAGAAGGATGTACATCATAGAATTAACTTTGGCTGCATATAACAGAAACTCAGTACATATTAGTTTGTTTTTCTCTCACTTAAAACAAGTCCATGAGTGGGCAGCTCAGGGCTTGTGTTGCCACAAAGTCATCAAAGACCGTTTGTCTAACTTCGCCCTCTGCTTTCTTTTGAATTGGCTTATGATCTCAAGGCTGCTGGAAAGTTTACTCTGCCCACTCAAGGGAGGAGCAGAGCAAGAGCATGAATGTGTGATTCCATTACGGGAGGAATGAAAGAACTCCAGTCCCCCAAAAGGGCCAAGACAGAGTGTTAACACTTCTTTTTCAGAGCCCTCACTTCCCATCTAAGTGTCTTGCAACTTGCGAGTGTGCAGTAAATATTGCCAAGTGAATTATATCTTCCTGGCTGCTCCAACACAGCAGCAACTTCCTGCTGGTATGGAAAATTGAACATGCAGCAATCCCAGCTAAGATTTATCGCACATTTTCAAGTCAGGCACACTGCTTAGAGAAGCATCTTGCATGCATCTTTTTTTCTAGTTGTGAAGTATCTTATTATTTAATAATGATTTTAAACATCAGGGATCTGAGGCCCAGAGAGCTTAAGTGACTGGCCCAAGGTCACACATGGATCGGGGACTTGAACCCTCATGTGCCTGACTCCAAAGGATCTTTTCTTAACTATTAGATGAACTTGCTTCTTTGGTTCTCAAAAAAGTTCAGTATTGTAATATTCATTGCAAAGTCATCAGAGCTAACGCTTATGGGAGGCTTATTGTATGCCCAACTTTGTTCTAAGCATTTTATGTGAATCATCCCATGTAATCCTCATGCACAATCCTAAGTACTATAATTATCCCAGTTGAGAGATGTGGAAGCTGAGTCACAGAGAAGTTAAATAAGTAGTCCTTGAGTGGCGGAGGTAGGATTCAAACACAGGCAGCCTGACTGTAAAGCCTGTAGCAGATACTGTCCGTGCCTCCCGCATATCCTTTCAGCAGTCACCTTCTTGTGCAAGCCGATCTGATGGTTCACACTTCCCACCCTGCACTTGAACAACCCTAACAGTGAGTGCTGCCTCAAATTTTGTAACCTGGGCACCTCACTCACCTCCCCTCTAGTCCTGGACCTGCTAACTTCCAGAACCTGGACTTGGCTCTGTCCTCCAGGGCTTGCTGGGCAAGTACAGGGGCAAATCAGAAGTGCCAGGGAATTAACATCCCCTGGGGAGCACTCCTCAACCAATGACTGACAGGAGTTGAAGGATAAATACCCCAGCTCCCTCCCCTCAGGTGGGATCATGTTCTACACAGTTCCCAGTGTTCCTCCAGAGCCCCAGCTGCCCACAGTGGTACTTTGTACCATTTTATTAACTTCATTTCCTTCCCTGTCTCCCTTCCTTACTCCCTTCCTGATATTTCCTGGAGTCATCTCTCCAGTAAACAATTTGCAGTAGAATCCTTGCCTCTGAGTGTCTCTGGGGGGAACTCAAACTAAGTAGAGCTTAAAGTTCCAACCACTACACAGATTGCCTACATATATCAAGGGTATTTGTAAGTACAAACAATACTAGCAACTTAGAAAATACCTGGAGGGCACCTAAACAGGGAACTCGCTAAATCAATCTTTGTGTGCATGTGTATATCTTGCTGTATGTGCATGTGTGTATGTGTGCATGGGTGTGAAGTTGTGTGTGTACAGACCTCTCAGATGGGCTTCTTACCTTAAAGCTCAAGGTCATCCAGTCCAGCCAAGAGGAGGCAAACTTTGAAGAGTGAACCAATTTCTCTTTCCAAACAGTTTGACAGGAAGGGCATCTATTATAGATAAGATCAGCACAAACGAATTTGCCATTTGTTGTGAATTTTCAGAGTTCAAGCCAGAGGACCTCAACCTGTGGGTATTCTGTTCTTCTGGGGTTTTTGGTGGGGAAGGGCTTCTTTCAGAGGGCTGCATTCATTTTAATAAAGGTATAGTTGTGGGGTTTTTTGTTGTTGTTGTTGTTGTTTTTTGCGGTATGCGGGCCTCTCACTGTTGTGGCCTCTCCCACTGCGGAGCACAGGCTCCGGACGCGCAGGCTCAGCGGCCATGGCTCACGGGCCTAGCTGCTCCGGACCGGGGCACGAACCCGTGTCCCCTGCATCGGCAGGCGGACTCTCAACCACTGCGCCACCAGGGAAGCCCAGTATAGCTGTTTTAACAAAGAGACACCAACTAGTTGTTACTGAAATTATATAGAAACTATTCTCTTTCATATAAAGATACAAATACAGAGCCTGGGGCTATATGCCATCCCTAGAATCATTAGATGTCCAGATTCCCTCCATCTTGTTTTTCTTCTATCCTCAACATGTGCCTGCCAGCTCATGATACAAGATGGCTGCCTGCCATCATGTCTGCATTTGAACCATGGAGAGCTTGTTAAGGGGAAGTGAAGCGCATGTCCCCTACTTTTAAGGACACTTCTTAGAACTTACACATACCACTTCTGTTTACATCCCATAGGCTGGAAGGTAATCATATGGTCATATATTGCTGCAATGGAACTACAGTGAAGTGTAGTCTCTATTCTGGATGGCCATATCTGGTCTTATTACTGAACAAAAAAAGGAGCAGATATTGTGGAACAAGTCTCTAGGGAGGGCCTCACCAAGCCTATTGGCACCCCAGACTAGTAAATAAATAAAACCACTACTCTTCAAATCTGTGCTACATATTAGAGCACTTTATAGCAGGGGCTGGACTTTGCAAGGGGAAGGGCAGAGAAAGAAGTGTGGGAGTGGTCTGGTTGGTTTCTCCTCTGGCCCCCAGATTAACAAAATAAAGCCCCTCCTTAGAACGCTAGTATGACATGGGCTTGCATTTCTCTTGGGGCTTCTGCCCTTTACTCAATGCCAACAAACTTTTCAAAGGCTTCCTTCTGATTACACTCATCTCTAAGGTGAGTCCCCACGAATGGCTTTCTTGTTCTGTCACTGCGCAGGGTTAGCCCCATGAGTGATGTGTTCAGACTGCTGCTCTGCTGCTTCCTGGCTGTGTGACTTGGGCAAATGACTTCACCTCTCTGAACTTCAATTTCCTCCTCTGTGAAACGGAGTTAAGAACAGTGCTTTCCTTGTACTGCTATTGTGAGAGGAGGGATGAGATCACAGATGGGAAGTGTTCAGTCTGGCCCAAGAGCACCTGATATAATTGAGCTATTATTACCATTCTCAGTGAAATTTTAAAAATAGAGTGTCTCGGGACCTCCCTGGTGGCACAATGGTTAAGAATCCGCCTGCCAATACAGGGGACATGGGTTCAACCCTGGTCTGGCAAGATCCCACATACCACGGAGCAACGAAGCCCGAGCGCCACAACTGCTGAGCCTGCACTCTAGAGCCCGTGAGCCGCAACTACTGAGGCTGTGTGCCACAACTACTGAAGCCTGTGCACCTAGAGCCCACACTCCACAAGAAGAGAAGCCACTGCAATGAGAAGCCCGCACGCCAAAATGAAGAGTAGCCCCCACTCGCCACAACTAGAGAAAGCCCACGTGCAGCAACAAAGACCCAATGCAGCCAAAAAAAATAAAATAAAATAAATTAATTTAAAATAAATAAATAAAATAAAAAATTTAAAAAATAGAGTGTCTCCTTGATAAACTGTTTACAAGGGTACTACCCATTGGAAGTAAAATATTAGCCATATATGGAGTTTAAAATTTTCCCGGTAGCCACATTAAAAAAATAAAAAGAGCAAGTGAAATTAATTTTAATTATATATTTGATTTAACTCAATATATCTAAAATATTATCATTTCAATGTGTAATCAAATAAAGAATTCATGAAATATTTTGTACTCTTTTTTAGTGCATTAAGGCTACAAAATCCAGAAATAAAATAAAATAAATTAATTTAAAATAAATAAATAAAATAAAAAATTTAAAAAATAGAGTGTCTCCTTGATAAACTGTTTACAAGGGTACTACCCATTGGAAGTAAAATATTAGCCATATATGGAGTTTAAAATTTTCCCGGTAGCCACATTAAAAAAATAAAAAGAGCAAGTGAAATTAATTTTAATTATATATTTGATTTAACTCAATATATCTAAAATATTATCATTTCAATGTGTAATCAAATAAAGAATTCATGAAATATTTTGTACTCTTTTTTAGTGCATTAAGGCTACAAAATCCAGTGTGTATTTTACACTGACAGCACATCTCAGTTTGGACCAGCAATATCAAAGTCTCAGAACCACATGTTAGGAATGGCTGCCATGTGAATGCCATAAGCGATAAGCCATCCTTCTTTTGTCTATGTGTAGAGCCAAAGAAGCGTTATTATGCATCCAAATCTCCGGGACCTTGGCCAAGTCTATCTGCCGGAAGCTTTCAGAGTATTTATAGGTAACTGATCTTCAGAAAATGGAAAGTAAGACCATCTCCAGCCCCCACTGTCCTCCTTCAATCTCAGGTTTGCTGCCTCAACTACTGTTTTCTAGAGGCCCAGTGGGAAGGGTCTGAAAGGAGTAGTTAAGTACGTATGTAAATGTGTAGGAAAAAGACCGGAAGACTTTTCACCAAATTGTCAACAGTGGAAATGAGGGGTAACATCAAAGCAGACTTTAGTTTTATCAATAATACCCCTAATTTTTTCCACCAAGAATGTATTCATGTGTTACTTATCTAAGCAAAAGTCAATAGAGGAAGAGATACAGAGAAAGAGATAGAGAAAGGCAGAGAAAAGTAACCATGATTTGAGGTAAATCCCCGAGTTTGAACAGAAAACACGGTGAGTGTGTGGGGGTTACCAAGTGGGCTTTGGTGCCAGCTATCTGCATTTGCACCTCAGCCCTGCCATCTACTAGCTGGGTGACCTCGAATAAGTTTCTTATGCTCTCTGGGCCTCAGTTTCTTCATCTATAAAATGGGGATGATAATGGAACCTCCATCTCTGGGTTGTTTAAAGGATTAAATAAGTGAATGTGTGGAAGGTGTTGTGATCGTGTCTGGCATACAGAAAGTGCTCAAGAAATGTTTTTGAGATTTCTGGTGGGGAGAAGGTAGCAGGAGACTCTCTTGGTAAAAATACACTGGTGTGAGAGCTGGGAGATCTGTATGCTAAGTCTGGATCTACCATCAACTAATTTGTGTGAACTTGGGCCTCAGTTTTATACTAATATGAATACTAACAACAGCAATATACATTTTTTGAGTACTTCCTATCACCCAGGAACTTTACGTGTTTAATTTCATCAGACTTCCCTCTGGGAAGGTACTACTATTATTTCCCTTCTACAGATGAGGAAACAGAGGCTTAAAGAGCTGCAGTAGTTTGCCCAAGGCCACAAAGCTTCTGCCTTCCAGTGGAGGGATGTGCATTCATGCTGTCTGCTTGACGCAAGAGCCCGAGGTGACGCCCACTGCACCACGCTGCCTCACGTAAGGTCTTCTCCAGCTTTGCTGGTCTGTGATACTGGGAGTTGAGTTGCTTGCTGGGAGTTAAAAGTTCTGGGTTACAGAACTAGTTCTCTTGAATTTTTGGGCCCCAGAGTTTGCCTATCTGCTTTTTCATCTGTAAAATGGGGCCAAGAATAACACAGTGCTCTGCCTTTGAGGGGTTTCTTTCCAGCTTTCTCCTTAGGTCCTCCTCTAGACCTTCCTACCTCATTTTCTTTTCTCTTTCCAAACACTTCACTCAAGAGATCACGATGAAGATCACAGGACACAGGTGGAAGGTCTCTGAGATGCTTAAGATGAGATGTCTAAGCCAGACAGCTCAAGAATAGGAAAAAGAGGGACGTTGCAGGGAAGGAAATCTGAATCAGATTACATTAAAGTATACGAGTGGGGACTTTGAGAGAATGGTGACATGTGCATTGTGGGACAGGGTCCCACAAGGGAACACATGGTGCATACACGTGTGTATCCTCACACAGACACGCTGTCTGAGACACCCTGGTGGCCAATGTTCTGGGGAAAACAAGGAAGTTGTTAAAATTATCCAGCTGTTCTGTCTAAATATGTTGCAAATCTGGTAGACTGGAAACCTCTGGGTGACTTTTTATTTTATATATTCACTGTCTTGCTGTCTGGACTCAACCTCAGGGCTCTAGAGGAGGAAAAGGGGGAGGAGAAAAAGAGAAACAGGGGTGGATTAGAGGCAGGGGGTTGGGGAGAGGAAAAAGCACACACACACAGAGAGAGAGAGAGATTGAAGGGCAAAGACAGAGAGACAGAGACAGAGATTGAGGGTGGATTGGAGGCAAGGGGTGGGTAAGAGGAAAAAGTGGAGTGGGAGAGAGATTCACTTAGAGAGACAGACACAAACATACAAAGACAGAAAGACAGAGGGAGAGAGACAGATGGACAGATAGATAGGAAATGAGAGGAAGAGAGAGAGAAAGGTAGAGGAGACTCACATAAGGAGATGAAGAGAGATAAACACAGAGAGTGATGGAGAAAGAGAAATTCATATAGAGACAGAGACAAAAACAAAAGAAGAGGTAGAAAATAGATGAGATAGACTCAGGAAGAGAAAGACTGACACAAACATACAGAGTAAGAGGAAGGAATTGACAGACTGAAAGCAAGAAATCCACATACAGAGATGGAAAGGAAGACATAGATAAACACACACACACACACACATACACACAAACACACAGAAATATTCAAAGACAAAGATTCACATAAGAGAAGGGCTGCCAGTCCACTGCTAAAGAGGGGGACAGAGGTAGAGAAAGACAAAGAGATTGAGACTGGGAGAGACAAATACACACACGGAGCAGAGAATATAAAGAGACAGAGAACAAGAGAAACGAAAAGAAAAAGGCAAAGAAACTGAGATCCACGCAGAGAAAGAAAATA
This sequence comes from Lipotes vexillifer, assembly GCF_000442215.2. Lineage (NCBI taxonomy): Eukaryota > Metazoa > Chordata > Mammalia > Artiodactyla > Lipotidae > Lipotes > Lipotes vexillifer. Next base: position 4,080,022 of record NW_006774065.1, read on the forward strand.
AACCATGCAAACAAAAAGAGCCATCAGGATTTTCTGTTCTGCCAAAAAATCCTGGGAGTCAGAGTGAGTTGTGTTAGGCCTTAATGCAGAACATTAATCTTTTCGCAGGAAAGAGT
>NW_006774066.1:0-288 GCF_000442215.2 Lipotes vexillifer
GTGAATCAGTTATACATATACATATGTCCCCATATCTCTTCCCTCTTGCGTATCCCTCCCTCCCAGCCTCCCTATTCCACCCCTCCAGGCGGTCACAAAGCACCGAACTGATCTCCCTGTGCTATGCGGCTGCTGCCCACGTAACGTGGGAAGCTATCTACCTTACGTTTGGTAGTGCATATATGTCCATGCCTCTCTCTCGCTTTTTCACAGCTTAACCTTCCGCCTCCCCATATCCTCAAGTCCATTCTCTAGTAGGTCTGTATCTTTATTCCTGTCTTACCCCTA
>NW_006774067.1:0-3114 GCF_000442215.2 Lipotes vexillifer
AAAAAAAAAAAAAAAAAAAAAAAAAAAAAAAACTCAGGTAAACTCAGCAGCTTCTCCTCTTGAGTTTTTCTCCAAAAGATCTGACTTAAACAAGGCATCTATGGCAAAGAACAGGGCTTATTATTCCTTCACAGAATATTCAGTAAAAGGGTAAAATTATTAGTAAATCTTAAAGTAGGTACAGCCATTCCAGGCTCACAATCTTAAAACAGTGAGCTCCATTTAGATAAGCTTTAAAGTTTGGTTGCCCACTTTCTTTTTCTCCAGTTTACATTTTATTGGTATATTTTCCTTCTCAGTATCTGAGCTCCTACAAGCACCTTTCCAAAAATTGATCACCACCAACGTGTACACAGTAAACTAGGTTTAAGCATCAATAACTAGCCAACCAGAAGATGGAAAGAGTATAATAAAGTGGAAAGGAGAATGAAAAAATTGAAATCAACAGGCGCAACCACAATTTGACGGAAGCATGTAAGATACCAGCTGTGCAGACACAGCGTCACAAAATTCAGTTTGTCAATCAGCAAGAATTCATAGAGTTGTTAACATATAGATGGCACTTTATTATTCTCTCTGAACTTTTAGCATTAAACGTTCACTGGAAAACAGTGAAAATTCCCTCCATAGGTTAGAGATCATAAAGATGTTTAGAAGTGAGCTGAAACATAAAGCCCCAAACCCACATTATTTACTTCAAATAACTTAAACTATGTGCCTACTGATATAATTTTTTTTCCTCCAATTCTGGCTTAGGGAAGTGGGGAGAGGAGTGGCAAATAATAAAACGAAGTAAACATAAAGCTAAATGGAAAAAGATATCGTGTTTGTAAGTAAAATTCAAAGCTGACTAGGCACAAAGACTGTAGGGTCCATAGCTGGGCACCATTCAAGAGAGAGGCAGATAACACTGCATGTCACGGGCTACCTGGTGGCTTCATCTTTCATTTTTTCTAGTCATTTGTGCTCACATTGGATAAAGAACTTCTAGATAGTCCTGGATGATAAACTCACAGGAAAGGGAGCAAAGGGATATAAATGCCATTATCTAAGAGCTGATCTGAAAATACTGACCCAGTACCCATTCTACCCAGAAAGTGAAAACAGTGGTTTTCCAGTGTGTTCACTTTTCAGAAGGCTGACAAATTCCTTCTCTCTGTACAAATGCACCTTCTTCTCTGACCGAGCTAAAACCACTTATTTACATATTGATCATAGTGGAGGGTGGTCATCAAGTCTGAAAATGTACGTGAATACATTAGATGATACATGGATATTACAGTACAAAACATCATTAAAAACAGCCTATGTTTCCAGACTTCCTGCTTCTAGTATTTTTTAACAGCCTTCATTCTTAACCCCTTCCAATGAATACTGTGTTCATTTCCCCCAAACATGCCTTGTAATTATACACAAACCTCCACCAATTCATTCTTAATTACTCTCCCATCAAGTTTCTTCCTGCCTTTGAAATTCTATCTTATATTTCCTCAGTACTCCTGGCTCTTATTCCCTGTCCTCTCAAATCATTTGACATATGAGACTAGCTTGACACATAATATAATGTATTTCAATTCCCCACCTTCGCTAGTGCATACTCATATATTAAGAGGTTCCAAAATACCATAAAATATCAATAGAAAATTATGCAGTTCTCCTTAGACATCAGATTATTATTTTATTGAAATATCCAAAAATTACTAAGTACCACACCCAAGTTCTAGTTTTGATAGGTCATACTTGGCAATCTAAAAATTACAGTGTACAGTTCAGAAAGGATGTGGAGATGAGATGTAGGGGAAAAAAGATTTGATGAATTATGACATCTCAGGAAGCCATGACCACACTTTATATTAGAACTAAGATTTTCTAATATAAAGTGATAATTTTATGAGACTACAATGTAATTTTAAAAGCTACAACTTACTGGAGATGATATACATGATAATTTAAAAAGCCATACATCAAGGGGTGTATCACGATTGCTTTAATGCACCATATTTAACCTATCTACTCATAGTAGAGATCGTTAGCCTACCCAAATATTTAAAATGAAAGGTCAGTATTTACTATGTGCTCCTGAAAATGCATATGCTGTAATTCTAGTAATGAGAAAATAGTAACACAATAACATAGCAGCATCTTCACAGAACAAGATGTTCAAGTTTCACCACTTCAATTTTTAAAGTAATTGTATCTCTGCCCACTCTAGTATCCTCCGGATCAAGGGAGATCCTTAATTGCTTCAATATAAACAATATAAGTAACTGTCATGCCATAAATAAAAAACTGCACTGAACTAAATAGTAAGTTATTACTAAAATTACTGTCTACAAATTATTTGCTTTTTGTATTATTTATTTATTCAGCCTCAAACTTTACTTTGAAATAACGAAGAACATCTGACTGGTAGTGAATAGAGCCAGAACTAAAATTCAAGAAATGTGTATCCCCCGTTCCACCATCAGCACTCACCACCTTGTCAATTACATTGCCATGCTCTGATGTTCATGTCAGTTTCCACCCCCGACAGGCTTCAAGGATCCCCTCCATTAACAGTGCCAACTTAAATGATAGCAAAATCAGCACATCTTGCTGCATACATCTTAATACTTTGGGAAAAGTAAAAAAAAAAAAAAATCTCTTCCTCTCCCTAAGTTGGGGACTCACATTCCAACCGCACTGATTAATAGCATCAGCAGAAGCAACTTTCTAATCAACATTTTAAAACTATGAACCATCTTAAAACAGTCTTAACTTGTTTTCAAGCTTGCACATCCAGTAGCGTACTGTGTTTTGTTGGGTTTAATCACAGGTGAGTCCCACTAATGGGCAATTCCAGTCTAATTAAGGAGGAAAGCAGGCCTGTGCTCATGAGGACTCACTTTCTCAGTTTACAAACTGCTTCTCCGCACTTCTTTAGTACTTTCCACAGGATCCAGTGTTTTCCCTGTTTCAATAACTGCCTCTGCTTACCACAGTCAGTTGTTTTTATTGGCTCTAACCCACTCATTCCCTTTGAATTCAAACTTTTCTCCCTGTTGTTTTCTTGGTATAACATTTCAAATAAAGATCTCCATCGCTTTGGTGTTGCTTTATTTATTTCTCTTCCGA
>NW_006774067.1:3124-44005 GCF_000442215.2 Lipotes vexillifer
GCATGGTGTAGGGTTTGGCGGAAGTAGAGTTCAATGCCAGGCCATGGCAGAGAAAGCAGAATGCCTGATTTGGAGACCACATCATCCCAAAGGATTCTTGAGAAACTTATCACAGGGCAGGAAATGTTCTCCCCCAATCAGTTTTTCCTCAACCTATGAAGGGCCATGAGTCTCCCTGAACAATGATACATTAATTCCCCTGTGATATTGGACTTGTGAGGGTCCACCGAACTCTGGCATGGTATTAGGTCAGTGGTCCTTTAATGGTAGTGGGCTTCGGAACCACCTGTAGGGCTTGCTGAAACACAGCTGGCCGGGCCCCACCCCCAGAGTCTCTGAAATGATAAATTTGGGGGTGGGGCCTGAGAATTTGTTTCTCTAACAAGTTCCTAAATGCTGCTGATCTGGAGACCGCACTCTGTGAACCACTGTTTTGTAGTGTGCAACACAGACAAGAGCAAGAAAGAGGGTTTACTTTTGAGAATAACTTAGATGTATTTATACTAGATGCCAGAAAAAAAAAACAAAAAACAACTGAAGGAAATGAAGACACTGAAGTTCTAGAATTTGCCAACTTTCCTGAAATAGTTTGGATTAGTGCCAGACTCCAATTTTTTGAGTAATTGCTGTCAGTCCTGTGAACCAATCTAGTACTGGCCCTGTGGTTGGTAACTAGTCCTATCCTGTATAATTCCCTATGAACAATCTCTTAGATACACATTTAATTCTGTCTTCCCTAAGCCCTTTTATTTTGATGGGTTCATCTTTCTCCCAGGCTGTTTTCTGTTGGATAGCTTTAGGATTTGGAATAGCCTCTTCATGTATGAATATAACCATTGGAAGGAGGATGCAGAGGAGATACAAACAGAACTGAGGAAAAAACAAAACAAAACAAATCAATCAGGTCTGGTGATCTGAGTGGCAGGAACTGATGGGTACTTTCTTCAGGGCTTCCTAAGATCAATTTCAGACTTTTTGTTACTCTGTTCAAGGACTGCATTCCGGGGGGGGGGGGGAAGACTTGATTCACAAAACTTGGGTCACATCCCTAGTCCTTGGCCAGCAAAAGTAGAGTACCTTGATATATCGTCCTATCAAGACAGTATCCAATGTCTTTGATGGCTGGTTCCCCAAAGTAAAATGAGTGTGCTGTCAGCAAAAGAATGAGTAATGAATGTTGGCAGGTGAAAACAAAAGATGTCCATTGCACACAGGCTCCTTGCTTGTATGTAAACTCTGCCCAGGCACCAATGGCTGAGAGAATTCCAGGCCCTTAAGAGTTTGGTGAATTTTTATTTATGAAGACTGTCTACGTCAATCCCTGAGTTTTGCTCAATGAGCAAATGTGATTTTTGTTACATTAGGAAAAAAAAAGTTCCTCTATACTTCACTGGGACTAAGCTCTGATCTCTGAAATAATCATGGAAGTCAGGGTGGGTAGAAAAGAATCATTTATTAAATAGCATTTCATTATTTAAGTTATTTATCTTCATATTTAGCCAATCACTTAAATTCCCATCAGAATAAGCTATCCAGGTATCTCCAGTCCAAGGAGAGTACAAGGTAAGTTAAAGGAATAGAAATGAAGCTGAAGCTTGTTACAGTTAAAGAATTTGAATGGCATGGAGTTTGGCAACAGGATGTGGGGCTGTTATTTCAGGCTAGGGCAGTAAAAGAAAACAGAGGAAAATACATGTCTCACTGAATGAAGAAATCCTAGAAGAATGGAATAAAATTTTCTATGCTTATGCTTACCAATTTGCAGAATATTATAAAGAAATGTTAAGGTTAAGTGTAAATAAAAATGTGATGATGGAATCAAGGCTCTGAAATTAATCAGCATCTCCAAAGTCAAGAATCACCTTACCAGGTTATTCATCTGAGTAGTAAGAAGATAAAAGGTTTGTTAAAACAAACCAAAAAGTAAACTTTGATTTTAAACTCACATACAGTAGAAAATAATTTTAATAAGATATGTTTGTGAATAAAATAATCATAAACTTGAAAATAATTTTTCCATTAATGCAAAAATTAACAAAATGAATACTCATAATATTCAAAAAATGATCTTATCTTAGGATATCAAATATTTGGTCATAATTTGCCCTAAAATCAGCATAATGTCATAAAAATATGATCCAGCAATTTTATTCCTGAATAGATAACCTAAAGAATTAAAAACAAATAATTCTAAAATTTGTATGGAAACACAAAAGACTCCAAATAGCCAAAGCAATCCTGAGAAAGAAGGACAAAGCTGGAGGTATCACTCTCCCTGATTTCAAATTATGCTACAAAGCAACAGTAATCAAAACAATATGGTACTGGAACATAAAAAGATACATAGGTCAGTGGAACTGAATAGAGAGCCCAGAGATAAACCCACACTTATAGGGGCAATTAATCTATGATAAAGGAGGCAAGAATATACAATGGGGACTTCCCTGGTGGCACAGTGGTTAAGAATCTGCCTGCCAGTGCAGGGGACACGGGTTCGAGCCCTGGTCCGGGAAGATCCCACATGCCGCAGAACAACTAAGCCCATGCACCACAACTACTGAGCCTGCACTTCTAGAGCCTGTGAGCCATAACTACTGAAGCCCATGCGCCTAGAGCCAAGCCCAAGCTCCGCAACAAGAGAAGCCACCACAATGAGAAGCCCGCACACTGCAACGAAGAGTAGCCCCCACTCACCGCAACTAGAGAAAAGCCCACACACAGCAACAAAGACCCAACGCAGCCAAAAATAAAATAAATAATTTTTTTAAAAAAAGAAAAAGAATATACAATGGAAAAAGACAGTTTCTTCAATAAATAGAGCTGGAGAGCTACATACAATAGAAGTTAACTGGACCTTACACCATACGAAAAAATAAACTCAAAATGGCTCAAGGACAAATGTAATACCACAAGCCATAAGATTCCTAGAAGAGTCTTGGCAATATTTTTTGGATCTGTCTCCTCAGGCAACCCAATGAATGAGAGAAGATATTGACAAATAATATATCTGATAATGGGTTAATATCCAAAATATACAAAGAACTCCTACAACTCAATACCAAAAAAATGAACAATCTGATTAAAAAAATTGGCAGAGAACCTAAATAGACATTTTTCCAAAGAAGACATACCAATGGCTAATAGGCACATGAAAATATGCAGAACATCACTAATCATCAGGGAAATACAAATCAAAACCACAAGGCGATATCACCTCACACCTTTCAGAAAGGCTATTATGAAAAAGTATACAAATAACAAGTTTTGGTAAGGATGTAGAATAAAGGGAACTCTTGTGCATTGTTGGTGGGAATATAAATTGGTACAACCACTGTAGAAAACAGTCTGGATATTCCTCAAAGAATTAGAAATAGAACCACTATACGACCCAGCAATTCCACTTTGGGTATTTATCTGAAGAAGACAAAACCACTAAATAGAAAAGATATATGCAGCCCTATGTTCACTGCAGCATTACTTACAAGAGCCAAGATATGAAATTAACCTAAGTGTCCATTAACAGATGAATGTATAAAGAAGATGTGGTGCACATACACACGACACACACACAGAGGAATACTACTCAGGCATAAAAAATAATGAAAATTTGCCATTTGCAACAATATGGATGGACTTGGAGGGCATTATGCTAAGTGAAATAAGTCAGACAGAGAAAGACAAATACTGTATGATTTCACTTATACTTGGAACCTAGAAAACAAAACAAATGAGCAAACTTAAGAAAACAGACACAGAATCATAGATTCAAAGAAAACAGATGGTTGCCAGAGGGGAGAGGGGTGGGAAGAGAAGAGAAATAGGTGAGGGAGATTAAGAGGTTCAAATTTCCAGTTACAAAATAAATAAGTCACAGAGATGTAATGTACAGCATAGGGAATATAGTCAATGACATTATAAAGAACTTCATATGGTGACAGATGGTAACAAAACTTAGGGTAATCATTTCATAATGTATAAAAACACATTTTTGTACAGCATAGTGTACAAAGCACTATGCTGTACACCTGAAACTAATATAATATAGTAAGTCAATTATACTTCAGTAAAAATAAATAAAAGAAAATTCAAAGCATGAAAAAAATATACTAAAAATTACACGTGCATTCATGTTCATAGCAGCATTATTCATAATAGCCAAGAGGTGGAAACAGGCCAAAGGCCCATAGATGGACGAATGGATAAACAAATTGTGGATATACATACAATGAAAGATGTAGCCTGTAAAAGGAATGAAGTACTGATATATGCTACAATGGGAATAAACCTTGAAAACATTGTACTAAGTGAAAGAAGCCAGATACAAAGGTTATATGTCATACAACTCCAATTTCTATGAAATATCCGGAATAGGTAAATACATAGAGACAGAAATCAAACTGGTGGTTGCCAGGGGCTAAGAAGAGGAGAGGAAATGAGCAACTGCTTAATGAGTACAAGGTTTCCTTTTGAGGTGATAAAAGTTTTAAGGAACTAGATTGAGTTGGTGGTTGCCCAACATTGTAAGTGTACTAAATGCCACTGAATGCCACTTCAAAATGGTTAATTTTGTGCTATGTTATCTTCTCTTACTTTACAGCATTTCCAGTGAATGCCTTTCTTTCTTCTTTCCACCTATCCATGTCCTTCTCTTCTTAGAAGGGCAATTCACATGTCATTTACTGATTAAGACCTTCCTTGTTAATTCCAACCCCAAGTTAACTTTCACTTCTCTGAATGTTTATACTGTATTTCATATCCAGTCATTCAGTCAACAAATTTGTTAAGCACCCACTATGTATAGGGCACTGTGTTAAGTTCTGGAAAAATTTGGTGAGCCCCTTACAACAAATGAGAAGAATTATATTATCAAACTAAAGAAGGCTTAGCATCAAATCAATAAAAGTACTTTGAAAAAAAGAAACATTCCTTGAGAACATATAACTAAATAATCTGACTGACACTTGGGGATGGAGGCTGTCAGGAAAGGGTTCTCTTAATACCTGTTTTATCATATATAATCTTAATTATGAATTACTATAATTAGTTTTCCCATATATTATAAAACAAGGCCAAATACTATGCAGATTATCATGCTCTTAAATGATACTGAAAGAATGGAAGAATGGGTGGATGATCAGTAGATATCCATGGACTATAGGAGTAGATGGTGAAGAACTGGACAGAGACACTACCACCTAATAACTGATAACTACAATACTAATTAACACTTTTATTCTTTAAGTTTTAAAAATTTATCTACTATGCACATTTACATCCCATTTGAGAGAAATCTTTTTAATTGAAAAGGTTCAATTTTTCCCTTTAAGAAATCTAACTGCCTTCAATATTTATTATCAGTAGTCATAGCTGGGGAATCTGATATAAAGCTATTTGTTTACTTTCATCATTCACTGCATATTTTAAAATGAGCAAGTATTTTTGTATTAAAATAAGAAAGCTTAATAAAGCTGATTTAACATAAATCTTTTAAGTGGCAATTTTTAAAAAAAGACAATTTGAATATTGGCCTACTTTTATTCATAATGGCTTGGCAGAAATATTTGTTAAGGAATGAAAAGAATTTAAAAAATCTTTAAGAAACATATTTGTTGACATTATACCTGAAATGTCTTAGCTCTATTTCAAATAATTGCCCTAAAGTATTTAACCCTGGAAAGAAAAATCTGCTTAGCCTTGTTGGTCTGCAACATTACGCTAAGTTTTAAAGTATTTTCTTTTTCTAAAACAGTTATCAGTCTATAAATGGAATCATATAATATCACTTTAAAACAATCAGTTACTCACTAAGTAATAACAATCATTTATTCACTAAAACATAAAAACATATAATGGATCTTGTACCAAAAAAAATGTGTAAAATGACTAAGAAGTTCAGAAAACAGACGAACAGAATTTGGAATTAAACTGAAAAAGAAGGCAAAACCCGGATCAATCCTGAGCAGAACAGTTTGAATAGTCAGGCATTTGAGAATCTGGTTTTAATAGATACTTGATTTAGTATTTTTACAACAGCAAAGGTGACAAGCCAATAAAAATATTTTGCAATTCAATTTTTGCTGCACTGGAGCAACCAGGAACCCAACCAAAGGCAGATCTGATACACAGACCAAGTACATATCTGCCAAACATTAAAGCCAAAATGATTTGTAATTCACCATGGAAAAAGCCACACAACGGTGGTTTTGCTATGAATTTGAAATTAGCAACTTAACCCAATTTAAAGGACAGAGTTCAAACATAAAGAATAAACAACCCACATCAGCAAAGTATTTTTTTATTCTGCATTTTTTTCATAACTAAAAAAAACAAAAAACAATAAAGATAGTAACTCATTCCTCAGTTCACTGGCTAAAATGTAAACAATATACCAAGGAAGAAAGCTAGACAATGTGACATTGTCATCAAAATATCATCGAATATAGGATGTTGCATAATAAATGTACCCTTTAAATTGTCTGAAGGGGTTTTCAAAGTACTAGGCACACAAGAAGAATGTAACTTTTAAAGCTTTGTTGGGGCTTCATTAACACAGTTTACTTGAAACACATTTATATTACCCTAGTATCCACTTACAGAAAACAATTATTTGACTCTCTCAGGAGAAACTGTTTTCCTTTTGAATCCCTGGGAATAATAGCAAAAGCATTTCTTCTTTTTCTATCTTTCCTTCCTAAAAATCAGAGATAAGCTTGACTGAGCTATAAATGTAAACCACACAGTTAATCTAATACGAAATTCATGACATACCTAACTTCTCAAATCTCTTAGGTATGGTTTTCCTAGAGTCAGTTACTGTGTTTCTCATATTCTTATATTCATGGAAACACTTTAACGCCAAAGGCTTCTTTTAAATGATGTATTCTTTTAAAGAGTGGTTTAGCCCACTTTTATATTTATATGTACAATTCTAGGATGTTCAACATGGAGCCCATGAGAGACTACATGACCATTCATTCATTTATCAAATACTGAGTCAGCAGCAGCTATGAGCAAAAGTGCTATAAAGAGCAGAGAGATGTAAGGAATGTCGTCTCTCCCTCAGTAGCCTACTAACTGAAAAAGAAGCTAAGACAAGACCTTTTCACTTAGAAATCATGAAAGAGTGAAGATGAACATCTCTGATGGGCTAAGGGAGTTACCCCCAAAGGGCTGAAGAATGAAGAATTTTGGACATGAGGGGCAGTTCTTAGTTTTTCCAGGCATTAAACTGAAGTCTTGGGAAGCAAGTCACAGCAAGCATTCCAGGTTGACTTATCATTAAGCAAAAAACCCCAAGAAACAAAAATTTAAGTTTTATATACTAAGTTTTCCAATTTGGATGGAGCACACTACTTTTTCAGAGTTTTAGTGAAATAAAATATCCCCCAAGTTCCATTTTTATTCATCAAAGAAAGAAAGAATGCAAAAAACATATTAATGCGTTCTGAGGCTCTGAAAATCAATACCGTAAGTACACAGTGTCAAAACAGAAATTCTAAAATCACGGGAAAAACAAATATCCTTCTCTTCCTCAGAATGTATGTTTGTGTGAGAGAGCTGCAAATAAATGTTGAGGATGTGAATTTTAAAAATAGGAGAAGAAATTAAAATTCATGTATAATTAATTTTTAAAATCCATTACATCTCTAAAACCACTTTGAGGTAAGGTTTAGTTTTTGTTCACAATGACAGTATTTTTAATGCATGCTATGTAATGATATAAATTACATATACAGTATTACATATATATGTACATATATACATACACACACACACACACACACACACACACACACACACACACAGAGTACGGTATGTAGTCATGTAAATGGAGGAAAGGAACTAATAGTTACTGAGTAATGTCTATGCAGCAGCCACTCTGCCACGTTGCTGTCATATACTTAGCTCATTGATTCCTGAGTGCCATACTTTGAGCTAGGTTATAATAGCAGCTTTTTGTTGTAGGGAACTAAAACTCTGTGAGATTCAATATAGTACCCAAGGTAAATCTAGGTGAATTAGAATCTGAATTCAAAACTAATTTTTTTCAGATTCTAATGCTCCGGTAGGCAAAGCAAAGAAACATATCATTTTTGGTAAGAAAAGACTGTTGTCATGTTTTTCCCTAATTGCCTCTTTAACAAAATCATAGAATCCACTGTGAATAACTGCAATGTTTTAAAAAATCATGAGAAGTATCCTGGGTGAATAAGTACAGAAATAAATGAGGAATTTTCTATTATGTGTTTTATCTCACACATCTGTGTCCATTAAAAAGCAGGTCTTTTTTTTTTTTTTTTGCAGTACGCAGGCCTCTCACTGTTGTGGCTCCTCCCGCTGCAGAGCACAGGCTCCGGACGCGCAGGCTCAGCGGCCATGGCTCACGGGCCCAGCTGCTCCGTGGCATGTGGGATCTTCCCGGACCGGGGCACGAACCCGTGTCCCCTGCATGGACAGGCGGACTCTCAAGCACTGTGGCACCAGGGAAGCCCTAAAAAGCAGGTCTTAAAAATATTCCCCCAATTAATTCTTGACAACTCATTCTGATATAAACTCAGATATGTAGGCCACCTCCACAGATGCCAAAGTCTGCTGTTAATTCTAATTTTAAAAGCAGGGTTACATAATCACTTCTAAATAAAATCCTAAATTGTTTATAGACCATAGTAGTGCCTACTATACTTAAAAATGACAAGAAAAATGCCTATTTTCTTTGTTAGGAAATATTAGAAAACTAAGGCTAATATCAAACCAATGACTTTTGGGGGTCAAATGCTCCATTTTATAAATAGTAACCATCAAAATTTTCACATTCTCTGAAGAAAAATATGAACCCCAAGAACACACCATTATACACTCACTAGGACCCATTTACTTTACACCACGATAGCAAACACGTGTGATTTGTAGATTTAAATACCTCAGTTTATTAGCTATGGCAGTTGACTTTCATGTTCCATTTCTGCTTTGGGAGAGTTTCATTTCTAAAGCCCACCCATAAATACAGCCAGTCCCTTCCTGCTTACCCTCTTCCCTTTTGGCCTTTACCTATGTTTTGCTGGCCAAATTGAATCTTTGCAGTGGCTGCCAAGTTCAAGGCCTCAAAAGCCATCTCATGACACTACTGTTGATGTTCCATGAAAGTCTAAGTCTCCTACTATTAAACTATTATTCAAACCCATGGTTTGACATGTTTTAACTGTTATACCTCTCAGAAAGCAAGTACATATTATGGTGAGAATGATGCCTTTTAACAGAGTATTCTACTTGTGTCATTAATTTTTTGGGACATTGACTCACTGAGATTACTGCTGAGATTCTGGAAGAATCAAATAATATAACAGCATTATAACTAAGTACAGATAATGTAAAGCACTGTAATTACATACATTCATTTCATATTTAAAATATATATTATATGTATATAAACCCATGTATACACATATAAAATTTGTGACACTGTATAGTATAAATCAGAAGTCTGTGTTCTAATGTCAGACCAACAAATGTCAATTGTCACCTCTATCACTTACTAGTATATAACTCTGGGAGAACTTATTAGCCTCCTAGTATTTCACTTTCCTGTTTGATTTTTTTTAATGAAAAATAATAGTCTATGATAAGGCTAAAATAGGAGAATGTATGTGAAGAATTTAACATTGTGTGTGACATATATTAACAGCTCATTTATTGTTAGGCGCAGTCACCATCATTAGCATCATCATCACTGGGGGAGGAATAAATTTTCTTAGTATTTATCGCCAGTCATAGCAACTAAACTTTGGCTCAGTCACATTCTGACTTAAAAATTATAATGAGGGGCTTCCCTGGTGGCGCAGTGGTTGAGAGTCCGCTTCCAATGCAGGGGACGCGGGTTCGTGCCCCGGTCCGGGAAGATCCCACATGCCGCGGAGCGGCTGGGCCCGTGAGCCATGGCCGCTGAGCCTGCGCGTCCGGAGCCTGTGCTCCGCAACGGGAGAGGCCACAACAGTGAGAGGCCCGCGTACCGCAAAAAAAAATCATAATGAGACAATAATTCTTAAGAAAGGATCATGTTGACTTTAAAATCACATTCAATGATTTATCCACTTTACTTCATTAACAGGAAAGCTAATCAAAGCATTAAACGTAAATTAAAAATCCAATAAAGACAGGCGGACTCTCAAGCACTGTGGCACCAGGGAAGCCCTAAAAAGCAGGTCTTAAAAATATTCCCCCAATTAATTCTTGACAACTCATTCTGATATAAACTCAGATATGTAGGCCACCTCCACAGATGCCAAAGTCTGCTGTTAATTCTAATTTTAAAAGCAGGGTTACATAATCACTTCTAAATAAAATCCTAAATTGTTTATAGACCATAGTAGTGCCTACTATACTTAAAAATGACAAGAAAAATGCCTATTTTCTTTGTTAGGAAATATTAGAAAACTAAGGCTAATATCAAACCAATGACTTTTGGGGGTCAAATGCTCCATTTTATAAATAGTAACCATCAAAATTTTCACATTCTCTGAAGAAAAATATGAACCCCAAGAACACACCATTATACACTCACTAGGACCCATTTACTTTACACCACGATAGCAAACACGTGTGATTTGTAGATTTAAATACCTCAGTTTATTAGCTATGGCAGTTGACTTTCATGTTCCATTTCTGCTTTGGGAGAGTTTCATTTCTAAAGCCCACCCATAAATACAGCCAGTCCCTTCCTGCTTACCCTCTTCCCTTTTGGCCTTTACCTATGTTTTGCTGGCCAAATTGAATCTTTGCAGTGGCTGCCAAGTTCAAGGCCTCAAAAGCCATCTCATGACACTACTGTTGATGTTCCATGAAAGTCTAAGTCTCCTACTATTAAACTATTATTCAAACCCATGGTTTGACATGTTTTAACTGTTATACCTCTCAGAAAGCAAGTACATATTATGGTGAGAATGATGCCTTTTAACAGAGTATTCTACTTGTGTCATTAATTTTTTGGGACATTGACTCACTGAGATTACTGCTGAGATTCTGGAAGAATCAAATAATATAACAGCATTATAACTAAGTACAGATAATGTAAAGCACTGTAATTACATACATTCATTTCATATTTAAAATATATATTATATGTATATAAACCCATGTATACACATATAAAATTTGTGACACTGTATAGTATAAATCAGAAGTCTGTGTTCTAATGTCAGACCAACAAATGTCAATTGTCACCTCTATCACTTACTAGTATATAACTCTGGGAGAACTTATTAGCCTCCTAGTATTTCACTTTCCTGTTTGATTTTTTTTAATGAAAAATAATAGTCTATGATAAGGCTAAAATAGGAGAATGTATGTGAAGAATTTAACATTGTGTGTGACATATATTAACAGCTCATTTATTGTTAGGCGCAGTCACCATCATTAGCATCATCATCACTGGGGGAGGAATAAATTTTCTTAGTATTTATCGCCAGTCATAGCAACTAAACTTTGGCTCAGTCACATTCTGACTTAAAAATTATAATGAGGGGCTTCCCTGGTGGCGCAGTGGTTGAGAGTCCGCTTCCAATGCAGGGGACGCGGGTTCGTGCCCCGGTCCGGGAAGATCCCACATGCCGCGGAGCGGCTGGGCCCGTGAGCCATGGCCGCTGAGCCTGCGCGTCCGGAGCCTGTGCTCCGCAACGGGAGAGGCCACAACAGTGAGAGGCCCGCGTACCGCAAAAAAAAATCATAATGAGACAATAATTCTTAAGAAAGGATCATGTTGACTTTAAAATCACATTCAATGATTTATCCACTTTACTTCATTAACAGGAAAGCTAATCAAAGCATTAAACGTAAATTAAAAATCCAATAAAGCAAGGGAGGCTCAAAAGTTATATTTGTAGTAGCCTGTTACAAGAAAGAGCCCCAATAATCATATTTCCTGGTATCCAAACCCTTGTGTTATCTCCTCTCACACTGACTCCTCCCACAAGTGCTTTGGCCAATGGAAGAAGAGCAAACACTACACAAACAGATGCCTTAAGGGTACTTACACACTGGGGTGTGCCCCATCTCTCGTTGCTCTGGTCCAAGCTAGCCTTGTATAGACATGTGGTCCTGCTGAGAGCCAGTACCAACCACCAGACATGTGAGCGAGGCCATGAGGGACCAGCCAACTCACTGCAGATGCTTGAACACAGCCAAAACACATGGAGTAGACAAAAGCCATTCCAGTTGAGCCACAGAACAATTTGTTAATGAATGGTGGTCTGGGGGTGTTTTGTTATGTACTAAAAGCTAATTGATAAGGTATTTCTCCTCCAATGAAGTAATTCTAAGTTACTCATTTGGATCAAAGAGAAGTTCCATTTCGTTAATTCGTTCATTGATACCTATTTATAGTATATAAACATTGAAAAACAAAGTCAAATCCTATATGAATCTTGCCCTCAAGAATTTCCTCATAGCAACATGAGGTCAGAGGAAATGAAGTCCCCCCCGAACAGTATTCATAACAGTTATGATATTTCATTATCATTTATCATTAAAAATTATAAAATAAAATTAAAATTTACATATTCAAGCACTATACATTATCTCATTTAATCCTCACGAAGCCTTATAACCAAGGTTTTACTTGTATTCTTATTTCTTGGGTGAGGAAAATGAGGTTCAAGATGTTAAATAATTTGTCTGTCACACAGCTATTAAATGCACTGATTTTCCATAATTTCTACATACAGTTATACAACTAACTATATACATATATAAAAGTTATGTAAGACTAAATGTATTTATACATCACAGTAACAATGGGTTTTAAAAGAGAGAGATCAATGGAAATGCTTAACTTCAAATTGCCTTTACTAAAGCAAATTTATTAAACATTCAGTGTGTGTTACCTACCCTGAACTTAGTTTCTTCCTCATTTATCAAATGAAGGTATTTGAATACGTTATCTTTAAACAACTTTCTACTTTGTAAAAATTCTGTTTAATCCTTAGGTACAGAAAATTAAATCAGCAAACATGTTAGTTACAGATTTACTTACTCTAAGTATACAATGAAATAGTCACATCATAATTTTTGAATCAGTTTAACATGCACAAACATATATATTGAGAACCCACAAAAGATGCTTTTAAAGAAGACCACATGTAAATAATAGGTTATAGAAAAAACAAATCGGGTTCCTAAGACCTTGATTAATACTCTTATTAGCTCTGATATGACCTGGGTAAGTTGTGTTCTCTGTGCCTCAGTTTTCTAATTTGTAAAAATAGGACAATAATGTATATTCCATGAATATTTTGTAAATGAAATAAAAAACAAGAGACACTGTTTATTTGTGCTAGGCACTGTACATAATCTCCATTCTGACACACAGTATGGAAAAGCACGATTATTTTCATTGTATAGTAAGAAGTTGAAAACTTGTACCAGGGTCACACATCTTAGGTGAAAGCAAACCAATACTGAAGCCCAAATATCTCTGACTTTGCTGCACTGTGCTTTGAAAAATATAAAGGTTGATGTTAAAATGACGTGGTTTTAGATAGATAGCTGGCAAGATCAGTCTTCCAGATCGATAGCTAGGTGGTGGTAGCTTGATTTCAATTTGGGGACCATTAGAAGTAAAGTGATCTTAAAAACCACCTAATTTAAATAACAATAAGAAAATGGAGTCCCTAAGAAGTTTACTTACTTGCCCAAGATTTTACTTGATAGTTTGAGAGGAAAACTTGGCTATAAACAGATTCCTGACCTTAAGTTCAGTGCTTTTCTCCTATATTATATATTGGAAGCTACAACTTAACTACCGTAATACCTTAAACAGAAGACATTAAGAAATTATCACTTCTCTTTCAATCTTAGACAAAATACCACCTTCACAATGAAACCTTCCTGATTTCAATATAATATTGCCTGATTCTTTTTATTATACCTCTTTTGTTGTTTTTTTCCTTTACAAAATTATCAGCTATAATTATTTTACTTATTCACTCATTCATTCATTTCATTTCCTTATTGTCTGTGCTTTCTCAGTAGAAATTAAGTTCATAGAAGTCAGCCTCATTTGGTGTATGGGTGGACCATACAATTGCAATTGATATCAGCAAGGCCCAAGAAAGGTTTTAGCTTCTTAGGGTAACTAGGCACATAGGGCCATAGGTTGCCTCTCTGAAGACCCTTGCACTGGAATCATGGAATGAACCAGCTAAGAGACAGCAGATTTGAAGGGCCACAGTAACATGTCCACTGAGAGAAATGCCTCTTGGTAGTAACTGGTGGCAAGTGATAATTTGGTGATGTCCAAATCCCCTATATATTAGTGAGGGAGTTTTTAGAAACAGACACCGAGACAGGATTAAATGTGCTAAGATTTTATTATGGGAAACATCTATGAAAGAAAATAGAGAGGGAGACTTAAAAGGTTGTGCCTGCCTTCAGATTGTACCAGTCTGATCCCAATGGAAGACAGAGGGAAGGACATTTGGGAGTGAAAGTGCCTCAGGCTGCTGGGCAATCGAAGGACAGTTCAGCAAGGTTGTGGAGAGTCCTTGAACCAGAGTTGCCCATCAAAGGAATCCCATGGAACAGGCCTGCCTCAAGATCCCTGCTGTGCTTAGTAACTGGTTGCGAGCAGTCCCCCGAGAAGCCTGTGTCAATGTGCTGATGGAGTTCAGGGCACAGCAGCAGGGGACTTGGTTCAGTGATGCTCCCTGTAGCTTATGGTCTGGGAGGTGTATTGTCATGGCCACCACGATCCATGTCCAAAGCCTTAGCCCTACATGATATTTGGGTACCATGTAGGTGGGTGTATGAGGGGGCCCTAAAAAAGGCTGAAGATTAATTTTTTGCCAGCCTAACAGGAGGTTTAATTGGTTAAAGTAACAATTAAATTGAATTATGAAACCAAGACTTTTATTGCTTGGCACCTGCATTTGTGAACTGAGCTTTATATTTGCTGCATGTAGGAGGATAAGGAATTCCAAGCAGAGGGAAAAGCAGATGGAAAAGAAAAAGAAAAGAATTGGAGGAATTGGAAGAAAATAAGTCTGGCAGTAGCATACAAAGTGAGAATGATACTAATGTTAGATGATGTTGATGAAAAAAAAGGTAAGATGCTTTTGCTTAGGTGGCTTTTACAGCAGTACATAACAGATGTTAGGTTCTGCCACATGCCTGTGGTAAGCCATGGGCTACTCATTACCCTTTGTGAGCCTCAGCAACTCTTCTGAAAATAGAAATGATAACAGCACCTATGTCATAAGGGACTTATGAAGACTAAATGAGACAGTATGTTTAAAGCACCCATCATAAGTTTCTAAGAGCTATGTCGGTTCAATCTCATCAGAGAACCTGTTCCACATGCCAGGAAAATACTCTTTTATCATTAGGACCCACCCATAAGGATGAGTCAGAAGGAAAGAATGACAAAACAAAAGGAAACCATTCTTACTGTCTTACAGGAACTAAGAAAACACCAAACTGAGGTCAAGGTTCTTGCCTTTTTCTCTTCCTTCCTTTTCCTCCTCTTTTGAAATTATACCCTAAAAGGGTATAAGGGGAGAAGGGGGTGGTGGAGAGAAATGCCTTTAAAAACATGAGGTAAGTGGAGGAAAGCAGTAAGGCAAGGAGGACCTAGTCTGCAGAGGTTGCCTGAGTGGAGTGGTCCAGCAGAGAGGCTCTAGTTTTCACTCCTGAAATGATCTTACATCGTTAGACAGTGAGTTGAGAGTCACTGGGCCTGCTGAGGGGCCCCCTGGGTAGTGAATCTTATAGGTTGAGATAAATGTCCACGATCTCATACCATAGAGAGGACGGTGCAGAGCCTCAAAGGCCAGAAAACCTCTAAAACAAGCAAAGCCTGGTCAACTAGGGGGCAAAGGTCGGCCCTGCCCAAGCCACGAAGCCAGACTGCAAACTACACTAAAAGCTGTCCCCACCTGCCAAGACCAGCAACCAGGTGGACGAGGGTAATCAACCCAGGGGTCAGAGAAAACAGAAGTTTCAGAACCCAAGAACCTCAACTCTTTACCCATAAGACTATGCAAGTCATTTATTCCTCAACACCTTATACTCAGACCAATCTAGGAAAAAAGCCTAAAATGGGGCAGAGGCCTGAATCCAAGATTGAATGTTTTCTCCTAGAGATGCCGAGCACCACCTAAAGAGCCAGTTCCATATATCTTATCTATTTTTTTCTGGTAAGTCAGAAGATGTAGGCCTTTGTGAAGGACACCAGCTCAGTTTTAAGAAAGCACATGTCAGGCTTCCCTGGCTGAGAGTCCGCCTGCCGATGCAGGGGACACGGGTTCGTGCCCCGGTCCGGGGAGATCCCACATGCCACGGAGTGGCTGGGCCCGTGAGCCATGGCCACTGAGCCTGAGCGTCCGGAGCCTGTGCTCTGCAACGGGAGAGGCCCGCTTACCGCAAAAAAAAGAAAAAAAAGAAAGCACGTGTCCACTGTGCATCACAGCTATAGTTTGTAGTATGAGAAAATTTGCTATCATTTCTTTTATGGTTATTTATATTGCAAATATAAAGTAGGGGCACCAAAGAGAGGCTTGGTGCTGCTGATGCGAGTTAGTGGGCAGATGAAGAACAGTAAGGTGTTCCAGACAGTGGGAACAGGAGGATAAAGCTAGGCAGTAGGTACCAGAAAAAAAGTACTAAGGAAAAGAAAGTAGTTCAATAACAGCTAGAGGGTAGAGGGTCAGGGGACAGAGGAATTAATGACTAATAAACTAAGTGGCAATGTAGGCAGGAGGCAGTTGATGAAGAGCCGGTAAGAAAATGGAGATATTTATTAGGGGAGGGATATGACAATCAGACATAATTTCCAGGAAATCCCACTCTGGGAGAGAAGTGGAAAATTTATTGGAAGGATTTGAGATCAGAACAAGGAAAATAGGTTAGTTGGCATAATCCAAGCAAGAAATGATTAGAGTCTGAAGTGTGGCAGTGGCAAAAGGAAATGGAAAGCAGAGGATGGACTAGTACGTATGTTAAATAGAAGAGTCATGACTTGGTAACTGGATTACTGTGGATGCGGTAGGAGGTTAGAGGGACACTTCTACTGTGGCTTCCAGTTCTCTGGCTGGGGAAGATGGAGTAGAAAGGGATACCATGCTCTAGGTGAGGGAAAGCAGGGGAGCGGTTGAGTTTGGGGAGCCAGGAAACAGAGGAGAGAAGTTCGGTTAGGAGACAAAATCAAGTTTAGTTTTATTTTGTTATTGTTTCAATCTACTAGAAGAAGTTAATCTCATGTAATCTCAATTACTACTATGGAAATCCTATCATCTAACCATCCCGAAAGCAGGAGTCAGGCCTGGTATCTCTTCTACATAATAGAAGGAAGAAGAAGGAGAGGCGGGCAGGAAGGAGGAGGAGGAGGAGGAGGAAGCACCTGAAAAAGCCTTTGTTTGTTTGTTTTTTAAAAAAAGGCTAAATGCTTTCAAGAACATTCCATGTGTAAAATGCATTAAGTCAAAGTATATTGAAAGATTCATAGACTTTTAGAGCCGAAAGACACCTTAGAGATCAGGTAATCTAAGTTGGCATTTTTATAGATGGGACAACAGGGGTACAGAGGGGTTAAGAATCCTGGCCAAGATCACACATGGGAGCCCATCTCAGGACTATCCTTCCGCGCCTGCCAGGCTTTCTGCCTCTACTGACCACACTCGGCATTAACTTAAGGCCAAAACCATCACAGACTGAGAAATGAACGCAGCACATTTTTACCTGCTGCATTTCTTTTTAACATCCAGGATTTCTAATTTTACTACAAACGTCTCAACATCATTCTGAATAACTCTTAACAGTAAGAAAGTTGCGTATATGCACGTGATACACTTCCATAAAATCCACAGTAAAGAAATTATTTGGGTCTATTGATACTCACTACAATCCCATGAGGATTATCCACACTTGATGAAAACAGCAAGGCACAGCAATGTGAAATGTCTTGCCCAAGATCACGGAGTTAATAATTCGTGAAGTTAGGACTGGAACACTAGGAATCTAGCTCTAGCATCTTGAACTGTATAATATACCATCTCTCAGTCATCTCTCTCTCTCTCTCTCTCTCTCCCTCTCTCTCTCTCTCTCTCTCTCTCTCCTTTTCATTGTTCTCAAACTAACAGGGCTAATGAAATATTTTAATAATACTGAAAATATTTTCAAACACGTTGCCATTTAAATCTAGATCTAATCATTATCAAGAAAAGTCCATGAACAATTTTAAAATGTGTATATCTGTAAAACTATCAAACTGCACACTCTGTAATAACTGTATGATGACCTACCCAACAATCTTGGTAAATCACACTTACATAAAATGAACAGTTTCCCAAAAAATTGTTAAATAACAAAGAAGATTATTTTTAAAAACTGCTTAACTTAGTTCAATGAATCGCTACGAGGTGGAGGCTTATGAATTCATATCCATTAGACGATGAATACATCCTAATAGAAACAATGCCAGTAAAATTCGCAGGTCACATCTGTGTTTGTACCTAAGCTACCTTCTGGGCATCTAAGCAAGTGCTGCTGGGTTTAAAGGACAGGTAGGACGGGTGAGCCACACAGACAAGAACTCTGTTTCTCCACAGTTGTCCCTGGTGTTCACCAGCTCTTTAACCTCAGGATGACATTGTCCAGTAAGACGAGAGGATAAAGGGAGTACTTTTCAGTCAACTTAAAGTAATAAATAGTTCTTCAACATCAAAGCTCTTCTCGGGTATTCTGATATAATGGGGAATAACAGTTTGAGCAGAGAAATGGCATGATGGAACTGAGGATAATATGTGCTAAGAGACAGAAGGCCAAGACATCCTTTAGAAGAACAATGTGATTCTAAGACCTTAATACCATTGCTGGTAGCATTTGGAAAGAGAGACCCTGAGCAGTCAGAAATGATAAAAGCTGGTGATGTGGGGATAGGAAAAAGGGAAGAGTTAGAGATTCAGGGATTTCTTCTATATAGGCCTTCCATCTGTAACCCCAACTCTCAATGTCAGCTTTAATAGGATCTTTTTTTTTTTTTTAATAGGATCTTTTAACAGGAGCTTTTCCAAGGATCCACCTTGTATGCTGCCTCCATCTGAACTGCTTCAAAATGTTCAAAGAAATTATACTTATTATTTGAACTACGTGGCTGTTGACATGCTGCCCAAATGAACAAAAATATTTTATTTGGCCCACTTTACAAAAAAATAGAATGATGTTTCAAAAACATTCTCTTTAAATTATCCTAGTATTACAAAGACCAAAAAAAAAAAAAGCAGTCACTTCAGTTTTAACATATGAACAACATTAAAATGACATATGAAGAATATTAAAACACATGGATAATAGTCACCATTTGGAAATGATAGCAGGCAAAGGGGTATATGATGAACAATCCAAAAATATAAAGTTTTAACTCAGGAAAAAAACCCAATAAAATAATATCAGTGTTCTCGTATTTCACCATAATCAGAATTATCTTATTCTCTATCATACTTCTCAAAAAGAAATAAGTAGTGCCACATAGCAGTTAGGAGCATAACAAAATAGCCATTTTCAATTATTTTTGAGAAATGACTTAAATAGGGACTCTTTTTAAGAGGCACTATTTGGCAAAAATCTCAACTGCAATCATTTTTATTGGAAAGATTTCATGGGCTCCCACAGCTTAGGTGAGAGAATTTGATCTCAAACCCCAAGCTAAAATTCTTATAAATCTGCACTCATCAAAAAAGATCATTCAGCTCCTGCTAAGCCTTGACTTAAGGTTTAACATGACAAACTTCTCCTCAACTCAGTATACGTAGGCTCTGTTACTAAAGGATTTGGAAGGAGGAATGGCCACAGGTTCCTTGGGTTTCCAAAGTATGTACTTAGAAAATTGCCCCCTGATAAAAGGCATCTTGGAGCTACTACAAGAGCCTACCGTTATTGCTGATGGCGTTCAGGGTAGGCTACCCCCAAAATGCCACTTTGGCATCCTGATGATTTTGAATTAGTTACTTAAGAAACAGCCAGTACAAGAAGAACACTCTGACCCTCCTCTGTCTGTCTCCCTTTACCCTCTTTAGCTCCCTTCCCCCTCTTCCTACTTCTTTACCTCAGTGCCTCCTAGGAAGGTATCTGTGTAACATGCAAACCCTTTTCTGATTAGCATCCATCTCTGTTTAGGGGATCTCCATCCTCCCCCATTGCACGTTGCCTTAGGAAATAGTGACTACTTCTCACTAAAGATGTCAAAGTAGTAAATATCTTCACAACCCTGTTCAGGACAGAAAGAGGCCAGGCATGGGCCGAGTCCAGGTCAGTCTGAGGCTCTCTGAGGTTTTTCAGTGTTGAGTAAGTGATACAACAATTAACATGGGAATAATTGGAGTTCAGAGTGGAGGCATGAAGACCACGTGACCTTCACTGTGGTTCCTGCTCTTCACCCTGTACTGTGCCTATAGTTCCTGTCCATTTTACAAGTCTGGACCTCCAGGTTCCCACTGATCCACTGAACTTGCAGTATCCTTCTCACTAATTCACTGAACTTACATTACCCTTATTAATTCCCATTTTACTTTTGAGTTCGCTTCTGAAGCTCGGTACTAAGATCATTGACAGACACATCTCCCAATGTCAAATGTACCCAAATTGATCCTTCCAACATATTGCTCCTCCAGCCATACAAGAAATGGAAAATACAAGATACTAGTTCAAGGAACTGCTTCATTGACCAAACTGATTCCGGCCAGAGGCTGAAATCTACTACCGGCTCTTACTGCACCTCTAACCTTGACATGCCTTTAGCAGGTAACTTCCTGCTTTTGTTGATGGGATATTAGTTATATCATCCTTCCTTTAGGTAACACTGTCCTAGTTTTGTGTTCCCTGCGTGGCCTAACTTCTGACAGCTGTATCTGCTCAACTACCAATACTTTCAGATTCTGACTTTAATCAGTATGTAGTCTGAACTTCCATTAATGCTGTGTATCTTAGTAAGTCTATCAGTTTTCAGTTCCTAGTCTTATTCAGAATGATAATCAAAGGTTAATAGAAGGGATAAAGAACCATCACTCCCTTCTATGCAGACCAAGGAAGTACCATAATAGATTCCTCTTTGAACAACTCATAGTTGCAGGCTCCTAAAAAATCTCTCCCAGCCTTGATACCTCAGGGAATTCATTCTGAATCCACAGGATTTCCATCTCCTTTAGTTTCCCTGTGCTTTCTGTTGCCTCATCTCTAGATCCTTCCTGTCTTCATTGATAATTCTTTTGTACACTCTTCTATATGACTTTGGTTTACGTTTCTCTCCATGAGATCACTGGACTCCCTGCTCAGTCCAGTGTTCTAATCCACTTGGCAATAAGCTCAATACAGCAGGGACAGCTTCTACTTATCTGGGAGAGAGGGAATGTTACATCTCCACCAACAACTGAAGAGAATAACTGTGTTGAAGTTAGTGGTATTTCCATCCTTCTCTAGCATGATCATAGCTGCCGCTCACAGAATGTTGCTGAGTGGCAGGTACCAGCCTAAGCACTTTAGGTACATAATCTTACTTGATCCTCAGAATGCTTCAAATAAATTTGCATTATTGCTCCTCATTTATTGATGAGAAAACTGAAGGTCAGAAACATTATGTATTATACAAGTTCACATAGCTTGTGGATGGCAGAGTCAGGATGGAAACCCAAGTTACTCTGATCCCAAAGTCTGTGGTTTGAATCACTATACGATAACTCTAGTCTGCTCCCAACACACACACCCATGAAAAAAATCAACAAGTATTAACCTGGTAATTGAGCCTGCCCCCCGCCCCCTATGATTTGCTTCTATTTGCCTTTCCAGAGTCACCTCTCCCTTTGCCCCTACCTCTCTATCTCAGCCACATGGAATCTGAACTCCAGGCAAATTGAAATGCATGTATCTACAAATAAGCTATACACCTCAAACCACAGATGGCCTCCCTTTTATTAATGCAGTTTCCTCTAATGTAAAACATTCTCACCCTTATAAGCTCCATTTTCAGTCCTATTCATTCCATATGATCCAGATCAAACACATCCTTTCCATGAAGCCTGCCCCATTCCCCCACTTAAAAAAAAATGTGCCCCTTATTTTAATTCTCATAACACTTTATTTACTCTCTACATAATCCACGTGCCTCCAATTCAACAAGATGCTGAGTTCCTTGGAAGCTCACATCGTGGTCTCCTCTCCTGCATACTCTCCCTTGGTAGTTTCCACTGTCGCATTCACTTAAGTGTGCTTCTGCCTGATCACATTCCCAGCACTTCTTGAGAGAAGGCAATGTGGTTGCCAGACACTGGCAATCAGAGGCTGAGGCAGGAGATAGACGGGCCCCAGGCTGAGCAGCTGGAGTTTGTCCCCCGTGGACAGATACTCCAAAATAGCAGGAGCGAGAGTGAAGCTGAGCCCTGCCCAGGTAAGAGAACACAGATTTCTCATTCTCAAGGTTAAGGAGACCTTCCCCACTCTACATGTGCAGAAAGGCTTCTTGGAGGTCAAAAGAGGGAGTGATATGTCAACCTAACCCCAAGCCTCTTCACTAGAATGCATCTTGGCCAAGAGATGCACGCACACACATGAGAGGACCCTGAGGTAAACCAAATACGGAAACAGAACCAGGCAAAGCAACATGATTGGCCAAAGGAAACCCGGAAGAAATGCCCCATATACGTGATTCAAACTACCACCACAACGCAACTCTTTCTCTGAGTCCGGCCGTGTGCCTATCCACACGTACCCCTTTTCCTCCTAATAAACACTTAACTTGTTTCACTACTTTCCATTTCTTTGTAGAAATTCATTTTCTGCAAAGCCGTACAGGCCAGGGCCTTGTCACTGGCCACGAGCGGCTAGGATTCAGCGCTCTCCCTGCTGCAGCCTGACTTCAATCTCTGGCTGGGAACCGCAATCCTGCTTCAAGCCGCTGCAGGCCCAGGCCACCTGAGAACAAGGCCACCAGACCTGCGCTAGCTCCTTTTTCTTCACAACTGCAGGCTCCATGTGCTCGGTCTGGGGGGGAGGGGGGGGTTCTCCCACCAGGCCCGGAAAGGTCATGTGCTTATACTTTATAAGTACAAAGGCAAGGATTGGTTCCAACAGTCTTAATAAGTAAAACATGAAGAAGCAGCTGGAATCTATAGTCCAAACTGGAGTTAATACAGCACCTTTTAAAATGGCACCTTAATATTATAAATTGAAAAATAAATAATCATATATAGAGTCAGTGGTATAAGTGAATATAAAAAATATGTTCCAAGGATAACTTGTGATGGGTTTTGCTTAACAACATAATGAGAAAAACAACTGCTAAGGAACTGCTTCTTCCCATGCTCCCTCCCACCTCCACCTCACCTCCAGAGAGTCTGTAAACACAGCCTGGGATATCGTGTCAGCATATGCTCCATTTTCACACTGAGATGGAAAAGAGAACTTTGCAAAATAAAAAGTGGGGAAAAATTAAAGTATGTTCTCAAATGTGGAAAGCTCAACTAAGCAATAAATAGTCTAGAATGAGAGCAACATGTGACTTGGTCCTTTTTCATCTGGATACTACTTTCAGCTCTGCTAGAATTTTCTTACTTTCCTATTTCGAGTGGGATAATTTATTTGAGAAGGTACAGCTATGAAAGATGCAAGGATATGCAGAGGATAAAAACTCTGTGCAAAATAAGCTGCCAGCTTATAGACTGTTTGCTCAAGCTAGGGAATCTTTCAATTCTCTCTAGGACAAGTCACATCATAACTATAAGACTGGTCAAATTCATAAAGCTAAGCTTTAATTCATGAGACAAGTTTTCATTTTAAATTTTATTTGAATCATAGCTTTTCCAGCTAGTATGATCAAAATTATTATCTGGTGTGGTACATTTTTTATTATATTTTGAAGGAAACAGAAAATCTTCATCAAAAAAAAAAAAAAAAGGAAAGAAAAAAGAGAAGAAAGAAAAAGACAAATTTCGTAAGGAACCTCAACACGTTGTTTAGGTTAAAGTAGATATAGGGAACCAGAGCTCTGTAACATGAAGACATCACCTCCATCACCAAACCTCTCTAGAAGCAACCTGAGGACTCCTTCACATCAAAGGAAACTATTATTAGTGAAATTGCTTTAATTTTGCAAATGAAAGATGTGGCGCATAGATTGTTACAGAAGCCTCCTGGTACTTACATCTCTATGTAAAATCCTTCCATTGAGTGTGCCTGGAAAATGTGAGGATTCTAACCAATAGACTGCAGCAAAGGTGATGAGATGTCATTTCCAGGATTACACTATGTTATGCAAAACTTTCCTTGCTAGCCAACTTGCTCTAGGATCTCTGTCTCCCCTTTTTCACTTTGAAGAAGCAAAATGCCATGAATTCTACAGCCAAAGAGAAAGGAATGCTGCCAAGAACCATGCCAGTGGAGGAAGCAGATGTTTCCACAGTTGAGCTTCTATACGAAAACACAGTTGTGGTCAACACACTGATTGCAACAGAGCCTAAGCAAATCTCGGACCCACAGAAACTGTGAGATAAATAGATGTGTGTTGTTTTAAGCCACTAAGTGTGGTAATTGTTACACAGTAGAGAAAACTCATAGAGAAAAACTAACATCCCCAAAATACACCTAAGCAGAGCCAAGGACAAAACCTACCTCTTATGGTTAGAGATTCTCTATCTCCATGCTGCCTCCAAGGAAAATGAATGTAACAAAGATGGCCATAAGAATGCCCTCAGCATCACTAAACTTTAGACAGGTTTCTTCCTGACTTTTGGCCTCTGCCTTCTCTTTTCTTAGAGGATTTGCTTTTAAAAATATTGAATTTGTAAATTCTTTCTCTGCCCCTTCGAGATATAAACCTTTTCCCAGCCTCTAGCTCATACTACTTCCTAGGAAAGTCTTTCTCAAGGACCTGGGAAACATCCCTTTGAAATTTTATCATCAAGAAAGATTGAGCCTCAATCTCCCAGTCTCAGTGGGAGGGTAGGAGCCTAGATTAGGTAAACTGCCATATTGCAAACACATTGACCAACCTCCCCACAAATGTCCCACATTCCACTAGCTCATCCCAGCATTTAAAAATTCTACCGCAGGGCTTCCCTGGTGGCGCAGTGGTTGAGAATCTGCCTGCTAATGCAGGGGACACGGGTTCGAGCCCTGGTCTGGGAGGGTCCCACATGCCGCGGAGCAACTGGGCCCGTGAGCCACAACTACTGAGCCTGCGCGTCTGGAGCCTGTGCTCCGCAACAAGAGAGGCCGCGATAGTGAGAGGCCCACGCACCGTGATGAAGAGGGGCCCCCGCTTGCCACAACTAGAGAAAGCCCTCGCACAGAAACAAAGACCCAACACAGCCAAAAAAATAAATAAATAAACAAATGTGGGGTTTAAAAAAAAAAGTCTACTGCCTTTTGGTTCATCAGAATTAAAACAAACTCTCTCCTCTACTGTATAACCTTCAATCTTACTGCAATAGTCTTGACCTCTAATAGTCACGAATAGTAAAGTCTTCCTTGACTGTTTAACTCCACCCAGTGTTTGCCCAATTCTGGAAGCTACTTTTCATACTTTACTCACATTGAACTTCACTGAGTTGTGCAACATGGTGGCCCGGCTGTATATATTAGTTCTTTCCAACAAGCAGTTTAAGATTGTTGTAAATTCTCTTTTTCAGCAGTCCTGGATGGTCTGAGTATATACAACCTACATAGAACTTCAATTTCAGAATACAGGCACCTTGGAGATATCGTGGGTTCAATTCCAGACCACCATGATAAACTGAATATCACAGTATAGTGAATCACACAAATTTTTTGGTTTCCCAGTGTGTAGAGAAGTCATGTTTACGCTGTACTATAGTCTATTAAGTGTTCAATAGCATTATGGCTAAAATAACAATGTACATACTTTAATAGAAAAATACTTTATTGCTAAAAATTGCTATCATCTGAGCCTTCAGTGAGTTATAATATTTTTGCAATCATAACACCAAAAATCACTGATCATAGATCATGGTAACAAACATAATAATAATGAAAGAGTTTGAAATACTGTGAGAATTGCCAAAATGTGACATGGAGACATGAAGTGAGGAAATGCTATTGGAAAAATGGTGCCTGTAGACTTGCTCAACACAAGGTTGCCACAAACGTACAATTTGCAAAAAAATGCAGTATCTGTGCAGAGCAATAAACGAAGCACAATAAAACAAGGCATTGCCTGTATGTCCATTTTACTGGAATGGTTGGTTTTATACCCCTTGAGATATTATTTTAGTTTTAGTTTCGCCCTACTCATGGGGAGAAGCCAAAAGTTTAATTCATACCCTCTGGGTGAGATTTTTCAGTGTCGTGACAAAATTTCAACTCAAAACCACAAATCTCAGTTGCTTTATAACATTTATCCAAAATTGACACTTGTAGCAGAAATAAGTAATGTGACCAACTGCCACAAAAGTGTCATTACAAAGCAATGTATAAGTATAGACTCCAATAATTTATTCTCACATATGCAAAGTGGCACAGGCTAGTATCAAAGAGACCTCTTTTTTAATTTACATTTTCAAAGCCTATTAATGTGTGTTTTTATTAATAATTTGAGAAAATTACAAATTCCAATATATATCACAGCTTAACTTAGTCATTTGAGACATTCAATCTCAATAATCACTAAATTGATCTTTCTTTGTCCCAAAGACAACAGTTGATGCTATATAATTATATACACATTTGTTAGTGAGGACTGAGAACTCTTTTTGCTTGAAGACGACAATTTTATACCTTACTAATATATACAATTTCCTTTCTCCAGCAAACTGCTTTTATAATTTTAAATTTTTTCCCTATTTCATATAAAATAATACATGTTCATTATAATAATGTGGAAAATAAAATGGTGTAACAAAAAAATAATGGTCTATAATTTTATCAAAGAATCGCTAATATTTTTGGTGTAGTATCTTCTAGTTTTTTTAATACATTTTTTAAGAAAAAAAATGTTGCAATCATACTGATTAAGCACTTACATAGTCTACTTTATTATCTTAACAGTATACACCAAGCATTTTTCCCTAGAAGGTTACTAATTCTTTTCATTCTTTTAAGTGACTATATAATAGTTCACTGAATAAATGTACAGTGATTCACTTAATCCTTGTTTTCCTATTAAACATACGCTTAAGCATCAGAATATGCTAAGTGGAATCTGAACTACTGGATTACATGGATAAGGAAAACTTCACATTCATTTCTATTAATCACTGTGTGAGTAGTGTAAAACTGCTCCTGTTTAGACTTGTTCAGAGGCCATATTTATCAGTGGTGCAATCCCAGAGCATGGCTTTGATGAGCTTAGGCATTGATGATTTTGAGACATCGTGTCAGAGAGGTGCAGTACCTTCATAAGGAGGTTATCATCATACTTCTGAACAAAGGACTGAGAAGAATGAGCTCTCCAAAATCAATAGTTGGGGTTTGTTTCTGAACATCTGGTAACCTGTATAAATTCAATTTAAAAAAAAAATATATATATATATATATGCCTATGTCTTTGTGTATTTTTCTGTAGAGGCACCATAGCTTTCATCAGATTCTCAAGAGGTCTATGACCTACCAAAAAGTATTTAGCTATTAAATGCAGGAAGAGTTCAATACATATCAAAAAATTACTAATCTGTTATATGACACATATGCACTCTGTTGTCATATCTTTCTTTTCTGTGAGATTAGAAGTGCTTATTTTTGTTCACATGTTTATAAAATGTCACCAACCTAGAATTTACCCCATCAGATCTCAATCTAATTTTCCTTGGCCAGACACATGTGGCAGATGAAACTCACATGTAACACACTAGTAAGGTTTCCATGAATGGCCTGGTAGGTTATGCCTTTCCCAAATAACTCCTGGTCTGAGAGGGATGGGGACCAAAATCCTTGCCACACCTTGAGGACAAAAGTATGAGACTTGACCTTAGATTGTATCTTCTAAGAGGACATAATGTCTTTTTTATTTATTTTATATTTTGCGGTACGCGGGCCTCTCACTGTTGTGGCCTCTCCCGTTGCGGAGCAAAGGCTCCGGACGTGCAGGCTCAGCGGCCATGGCTCACGGACCCAGCCGCTCCGCGGCATGTGGGATCTTCCCGGACCGGGGCACGAACCCGTGTCCCCTGCATCGGCAGGCGGACTCTCAACCACTGCGCTACCAGGGAAGCCCGTAATGTCCTTTTTTAAACCATAGAAAGGTACCACATGGGCTAGTGGCAGTCATGTATACACACGAGGACAAACTTCCGTTGACATGCTACTCCCAGCATTAGATGTAAATTTACCTCTTTTATCAAACTTAAGAAAGTGAACGATGGTCTTCTTTAAGATATCATTATAAGGACCATCTAGTAATTATCAATTCATGTCAAAATGTAAATATTTTGCTATTATTATTTAATTATGTTTGGTAACAAAAATATTGGCATTTGTGACTGACCTGATGATATTCTAGTACGCAATGCTATTGTGATAAGAAAAATGTCAACCAATATAGATTTTGGAAGTTGATTATTCATTTATTTTTAATCTTACCTGTTCCCAAAGTTTGAAGGTGGTCTATATAGTTATATACAATAAAAAAATACAAATTTTTAAATAAATAGATGAGGAAATAGATCAGAGGGAAAATGAGAATAAGAAAGGTAAGATAAAGTCAGGAGTGCAGGTGACAGAAAAGTACACCTTGCAAGATGAGATCCACTGGCTAGAGCTTGGTGATGAATTTACATTTTGCAAGAGACAGCTGAAATTGACAAATAGACTCTTTTAAGTGGAATATCCATGTCTAAAGCCACCAGCTCCTTCTATATAATGGTACAAATTTACTTATTTTATTCATAAGATAAAATCATTCATTTGTTCACAGTATAAGCTCAACTAATCCTGGTACTAAGATCAGACAGAAATTTCTCCCAGGGATCCCCATAGGAGTACTCTGTGATATATAAATATAGTAAATAGAATGGCAGGCTTCATAAATCATTTTTTAACTTCCTCAATGTAGACTGTTATATTCACAACACATTAGAATTCAGAATTATATTTTAACAGAGATTGGAAAATATGTGGTTTAGGTATCTTAATCAGATACCAGCCTATTGTAATCAGAGGAAGATTTTGGTCATTTAAATGCACAGTTTTAAGGTAGTCATCTACTTGCAGAAATTAACCTTCAAAAAGTGTTTTGTGGAGTGAGGAATAACTGTCCCTAGATGGGCATGTGACCCTCCAGGAGGGCACAGGTCACATATTTGCCTTCATTCAATTTTGTTACTTTCTTGGCTTCTCTAGTCCTTTAAGTTTGTAATTACTAGTCTAGAGGGGTGGATGATCTGTGCCTCCTTCAAGGAACCCTCCATAAGTACTCTTTTTCTCATTCCAGCTTTTGCTAAACATTTGGAGCAGTGACATCAAAATAATATGCTCTGAGAAGTCCGTTGAATACACTGTTATACATTGCTGATTGAGCAGTGATTATACAGTAAAATAAGACTATGACCAGCATCTACTTACGAAAGCTAATAAAGTCTACCCTACCTCTTCACGGAAGTGGAGAAAAGGAGGGCGGTGATTGGATAACTGCAGACACTTCCTGTTATGCCTTTCCCAGTGTGTGAGTATATAACCATCTGAGCATCTGAGTAGAAGATGATATGTTCATTCTTTCTAGTCTCTATAGCTGGGCAGGCAGCTATGCATCACTGTTCACTTGAGCATGAAAATCACAACTAGAAACTGCTACGTAATTCTCAAGAAAATTATTTCATTCACATTAATTCAGTAATATTAATGTAAAAATGTCATGTGAACTCAAGCATTTTTAACCCATGACCAATCCTGATCGTGAGCTTAACAGGCAAGGTAAGGACAACAAAAACCTAACAGAGTTTTTGGCAACATAATACAAAGTACTGCAAAATAACCATATCTAATGCCTACCAGTTCCTAAGATAGAACAGCAGCTTGTGAATCTGCCAAATCCTACTTATTTTTTGTGCATTAACAAAACAGCAGGGGTTGGTTGACATAAATATAAAAATAGCATATAGTGTGATGACATAATTAAGTAAATAAACATATCAAAGTTACATATTATGTACACTGGGAAAAACAGCATATAAAGTTGTCAAAAGACATATTTGAGAGTTAATCTTTGATAATTAATCTATTAAAATTGCACCTCCTCCGACTCCCCAACAGCATTCTCTATTTGCCTTTCCCGCCTTATATTTCCCCATAGTTCTTATCACCATCTAACATATTATGTAATTTACTTATATATCTTAATTATTGTCTGACTCCCCTACTAGATTTTAAATGCCATTGGGACAATAATTATTTTTCCACTTCACCGACCCAGGGACTATATATTTCCAACATGTGTAAGTAAGTATTACTTACTAGAACTTAGTAAGTATTCGATAAATATCTGTGAATAAACAGAATAAACAGAATGACTTGCAGTCAATTTTCTTTAAAATACATAGAACACCTTGCAAAATCCAAAGTCAACTAATAGGGACATCAAGTAGAATATTCCAACGGAAGATGTTATTGTTTATATTGCTTTTCTTTTGCAATCTTGGTGGTAACAATCACAGTCTTTCTGCTTTTGTCTACAATAATTTCAGTACATTCTTATCCCTAAGGATCATCACTAGAGAAAACAATGAAAAGCTGATGGTTTGGGCAAAAGAGTTCTGATAACGTGATACAGTAAATAATCAACACTTTGGGGGAAAACAATCTCTGATTATTTATTACTGAAGTGCATGCCAACCAGCTATATATCCCATAATGATGTCATATCTATGACATTGGATGGCTTTGTAGCCAATAGAAGAACTCATCTGTTTCTGCCATTTAGGATGATTAAATATTGGAATGATACAGTGTCAGAAACTAGCCTCTTTTTTTACCATTACAGTTTCTTCACATAATATATATGCTATTGAAATGCCCAGATTTATCTGTTGTTCATGAAAAGTCATAATGCAAACAACTAAAGAATGCTGGAACAGCTGGTAGGAAAGACCAGCAATCTGTTTAGTTCATTAAGTCAGGTCTGGGTGCTATCATGTAACATGTGTGTCCCACAAGCACATTTTGCCCATCAACAGTCATCCTAAACCTCAGTTAAGAATTCAACACAGATTCCAACTGCTTGAACCATCAAGGATTTTCCTTTTAAAACAGCTTCTCATGTGACTGTGAGTTTACCCACTGAAATAGAACCTATCAAACCAAGAAGAACTTATATTTAAGATAAAAGGATAGCCAAAAAAAAAAACTCAGTGCAGCTTTTAATATGAAAATTGCTAGCATCTCCTTACTAATTTTACTCAGTGAAGTCAATTTCAGTGTTAACACTATTTATCATTACCTTCAGCAAGGATTTGATTCTGAGATTTCCTTACAGAAAGATATACACTATTCTTAAAAGGATTGACAAGTACAGTCAAAGATTTATGAATAAAAATAGTTTGGTGGGGCTTCCCTGGTGGCGCAGTGATTGAGAGTCCGCCTGCCGATGCAGGGGACGCGGGTTCGTGCCCCGGTCCGGGAAGATGCCATATGCCGCGGAGCGGCTGGGCCCGTAAGCCTTGGCCACTGAGCCTGCACGTCTGGAGCCTGTGCTCCGCAGCGGGGGAGATGCAGGGGACGCGGGTTCGTGCCCCGGTCCGGGAAGATGCCATATGCCGCGGAGCGGCTGGGCCCGTGAGCCATGGCCGCTGAGCCTGCGCGTCCGGAGCCTGTGCTCCGCAGCGGGAGAGGCCACAACAGTGAGAGGCCCGCGTAGCACCAAAAAGTTTGGTGATAAGTCATTGCTTTTTCCTAATTAAAAGATTTCAAAATTAATCTCTTCTTTTATTTTGAAATTATCTTTGTGTTTTATTGTCTGTCGCTCAGAGTACAAAGCATACAAAGCTTTTGAAAAGCCTTCACAGAATCAGTATAACTTAGAGATCAGACAGACCCAAGTTTGAATACTGGTGTTGCCCCTTGTTAGTGCTGTCACCTGGAGCAAATTACACAACCTCTCCAAGTCCCAGTATTCTCATCTGTAAATGGAGTTAATGATAACCAGTTCAGGGTTGAGGTAAGGTCTAAAGGAGATCATTATGCAAAGCCCTTAGCACAGTGTCTGGTCCATCATAAAAGAATGATACATATTAAGCATTATTAGTAGGTACCAATGTTGAATATATAGTATTAATTTTTCATACTTGATCATATCCTGGGCTAACCTAAATCCAAATGGTAAAGTGTTAGACTTCATATTAAAGCAAGGAAGGGTGGGCAGGCTCCAGAAGCTGTGGTATAGGTGTGATTGCTAGGCTATCATTAACTACTCAGACCTGAAGCTCTTGGCAACTGTTGAGCCAAGCCACCTCTAAGTCAAATTCCACTTTCTGGGTCTATTTTTCAAGAGCTCTTAAATAGTTCAGGCAAACGTCCTCACTAAACAACACTCACCTGGTTACTTGGGAGGACAATTTATTGACTGGTTC
Source organism: Lipotes vexillifer (assembly GCF_000442215.2). Taxonomy (NCBI): domain Eukaryota; kingdom Metazoa; phylum Chordata; class Mammalia; order Artiodactyla; family Lipotidae; genus Lipotes; species Lipotes vexillifer. The sequence goes on from NW_006774067.1 coordinate 35,671, forward strand.
AGTTCCTTGACATGCTCAATCCCAGTGACATCCAAGTCCAAGGCTACTTCAGGAGAGAACCTCTTTTCATTTAGAATTGCTCCATCTCTGAGACTGCAAACTGACAATCTACTCTCCGTCTACAGGGATTTAGCGTTCTCATTTCTGATTTTTCCATTCCTATGAATGTTGTCCTCAGTGCCAATATTCTTTCTTATAAACTAAAGAAAGACCCTCGCCCCAAGCCTCTGAATACTTCCAATGACAAAAAAAGTTTTGAAATTAAAAAATAAAATGTAGAACTCTAGCATGAACAAGTTTCTTGTGTCTTGTGTTTTCATATTCCTACTGGCATCCAATAAAACATACCCAAATTCAAACCCATCATCTTCTTTAAAAACAAATTTCTCCTTCTTATTTCCTTAACTCCATTAAAAAAAAAAAATTAACCTGAATATCCCTGTTATTGGTCAAACATTCATTTCACTAGATATACTGACGAGAAGTTACCATCTCAAAACAGGAACTGACAGTTTATTTTAAAATTAATAACATTCACTGGCAGGTTAACTGGAAAAATATCAGTATAGGATATGCTCAATTAATGTCTAATAGTCATCATTATAAGTTTTTAAAATCAATTCCTTATTGAGACGTCTGACTTTCTATAATGGCAGTATATTTCAAACACTAGCATCAAAGACATTAACTTAATTACAAAAGTAAACCATTTAAGTTGAGATTATTACTAAATTACTCTAATGATTCAAGCTTTACTTTACTAATTTACGAAAGTGTAGTAATTCCTGTTTACTAATCCATGATCAGAATTGTCTCTTCAAACATTCCTGTGACTTTTCTTTGATGAATTTACTGTTTACTCTTTTAGGGCAAGGAAATGTACAGAAAAAGTCTCAGATGTCAAAGTAGTTATCTGGCTAACCATACAAAACAGATCAACATTCCTCTTTTCAAATACAGTAACTACTGCACTATCAGAAAATGCTTCTGACAGATGGCATGACTGCTCTGGGATCTGTGCTCTTCTGTTAGTTATTACTGACAAACTGGGCATTTTACATATGTCTGAAGTTATATTAGAAATTATATTTGAAAGCTTGGAAGCCATATATAACTAAGCCTTCTATCAAATGTAATTTATATCAAACACATATCTGACTAAGAATTATTGCATAAATACACAACAACTATATGTAGTAGTTTAAAACACAGGTTCTGGAGCTGACCTGCCTGGATTTCAATTTGGGTTTAGTTCTTTACTTTATGAGTGACCCTAGCAAATTATTTAACCTCTCTACGCCTGTTTCCTCAACTATAAGATGGCAATGAAAGTAATACCTACCTACCTCAAAAGGTTTTTAAAGAAGATTAGATACATTAATTCGTGTAAAAGACTTAAAACAATGCCTTGTTCATAATAAATTTTCATTCAATGTCTGCTATTAATATGTTCTTGAGAAAAGGCATTACCATCGAGCAAAATTAACTTTAGGAAGAAGAGAATCACAAATATTCACTAGGCACACATCATGTGCCACATTTGTGCTGGTTATTTTATCCAGATCATCTCATGTGGTTCTCACAACAGTCCTGTAGGAAATTATACCTACCCATTATGAAGAGGTCAAAATTGAGACTTAGTTCAAGTAACTTAGGTAGAGATACAAAACTACCATACCAGAAGCCAAGATTGGAACCTACCCCTGTGACCCCTTGACTTTCCACCACACTTCCTACTAGTCATTTCATCCCTTTTCATAAAATTCTTAATTGCTTAATTTTAGTATCCTTGAATTTTTAGCTAGAATACATCTTAGATAGAAGCTATACAAAATTAACATTTTTAAACATAAGAGGAGACAGACCTTATGCCCTTCACTAAAATTAACTCAAAATGGATCACAGTTATAGATGTGAAACACAAAACTATAAAATTCCTAGAAGATAACATAGGAGAAAACCTAGATGACCTTGAGTATGGTGATGCATTTTTTAGATACAACACCAAAGACATGGCTCATAGAAGAAATCATTGATAAGCTGGACTTCATTAAAATTAAAGGCTACTCCATGAAGAAGACAAGCCACAGACAGGGGAAAATTACTGCAAAAGACACACCTGACAAAGGACTGCTATCCAAAATATACAAAGAACTCTTAAAACTCAACAGTAAGAAAACAAACCACCCAATTTTTAAAAAAATGGGTCAAAATACACAGAGTGGAAGATTGGACAAAAAAAAAAACAAAACAAGAACCTACAATATGCTGCTTACAAGAGGCTCACTTCAGGATGAAAGACACACACAACCTCAAAGTGAGGGGATAGAAAAAGATATTTCATACAAATGGAAACAAGAAAGTGGGGCTAGCAATACTCATATCAGACAAAATAGACTTTACAAAAGCCATAAAGGAAAAAAAAAAGAGGGCCAAAGACCTTAATAGATACCTCACCAAAGAAAACATATGGATGGCAAGTAAGTACATGAAAAGATGCTCCACATCATACGTCATCAGGAAAATGCAAATTAAGATGAGATACTACTACATATCTATTAGAATGACCAAAATCTGAAACACTAACACCACCAAATGTCGGTGAGGATATGCCACAACAGGAATTCTCATGCACTACTGATTCGAATACAAAATGGTATAGCCACTACGGAAGACAGTTTGGCAGTTTCTCATAAAACTAAACATACTATTACCATACAATCACCAATCACTCTCCTTGGTATTTACCCAAAGGAATTGAAAACTTATGTCCACGCAAAAACCTGTGCGTGGAATTTTTGCAACAGTTTAATTCACAACTGCCAAAAGTTGGAAGCAACCAAGATATACTTCAGTGGATGAATGGATAAACAAACTGTGGTACAGTCAGACAATGGAATATTATTCAGCATTTTAAGAAAATTAGCTATCCTCTGTGGTGACCTAAATGGGAAGGAAATCTAAAAAAGAGTGGATATATGTATACATATAACTGATTCACTTTGCTGTAGAGCAGAAACTAACACAACATTGTAAAGCAACTATATTCCAAAAAAAAAGAAGAGAAAATGAGCTATCAAGCCATGAAAGACATGAAGGAAACTTATGCGCATATTACTAAGTGAAAGAAGGCCATCTAAGAATGCTGTATATTGTATGAATCCAACTATATGACAGTTCAGAAAAGGAAAAATTATGAAGACAATAAAAAGATAAGTGGTTTCAGGGGGTTGAAGGGAGGGGAGATGAACAGGCAAAGCACAGAGGAATTTTAGGGCAATGAAAACACTCTGTATGATAGTATAGTGATGGATATATGTCATTATACATTTTTCCAGACCCACTGGATGTACAACACCAAGAGGCAACCCTTTGGTAAACTAAGGACTTTGGGTGATTATGATGTGCTAATGTAGGTTCATCCTTAGTAAAAAATGTACCATTCTGAAGAGTGATGCTGATAATGAGAGAGACTATGGGTCAGGGGGTATATGGGCAATCTCTGTGCCTCCCTCAATTTTATTATAAACCTGAAACCTCTCTAAAAAATATATATATTTTAAAAAAGCAGGAGGAGACTGAAGCTCAGAGGGTTGAGGGACTTGTCCTGAGGCCATGTGGCTATCCTATTTTTTACTTTCTTCAGCTATATCAATATGTTTTTTATACGAAAACCATCCTCTTTCAATGTTAAGAACATTCTCTTGGCCATTATCCATATTAGACAGTGATTCGATGAATATGTATGAGGCCATGATAACTGGGAAATGAAAGGGCCAGCCACTAAGGAAAGTGCTGAGCCAGGTTCCGAGACTGAGATAAAAAGAATAACTTTGTTGGTGGATTACAGTCATGCCAAAGGGAGAGTTAAGTTTCACTTGGAAAGGAAATGGAGAGAAAAAGGTGGCGTTGATGTGCAAAAGGAATTGACAGATTTTCCACACCTCCTTTAAAAGTAATTACAATCTCTTCTATTTCCTGTATCTTCACCATCTTCCTTTCCTCTAGCTCTTCTCTCTTGTGGGATAAATGTGATCTAAGGTTTTCGATCTGGGAGCAAAGAAGTAGCCTGTCTGGATGAGACTTCAGTTCCCAATTCCCTGCTCTCTTTTCTCCTTCAACAAATTTGACCACTCAACATCTCCTCTTTCTCACGTCCCTGAAATTTCTCAAACTGTGGCCATTTCTCTTTCCCAACCAGTCAGCTGAAACAGATCCAGCTCTGACATTCAATAATCATTGCACACTTCTCATTTGGTTTCATGCCCCTCCTTCAAAGTTCACCAATGATTCTTTCCTCCTTCATTACAGTTTTCTCTTCTTATTTGTGTTATAATCTTCTCTTGGTTCTTCTTCTGTTATTCTTTGATGTTGGTGTCCTCTTCTTATCTAGCCAGTTTCTTCAGGTTTCATTGTTGGCCTTCCTTCTGTTCTCAGTCTGTGTGCCTATCTTGAACTTCCTTTTCTTCCACGGTACCGGCTCTACCTTTTCAGCATCAGCTCTTACCATCTCTCACGTGAACTCTAGACTCCAGCCATACTCTTCCTCCCGTACCCCATGTTCTTTCAGAACTGCACGCCTTTGGTCATGCTACTCCTTGTATTTGCATGGCCCTCTTCTTCTCTGGCTTCCTGACTTAGCTTAAGAATCATCTTAACTGAATGCCTGAAACACAGTCAGCTGCTGCTGCTTCTATATTTTCAAAAGTCTCTGCAGCACCTATCACCTTCTCTTGTAATGGGACCTCTCCTCCGGTGGAATGTGATCTTCAGAGGCACCTCCTTGAAATAGATCATTTACCTTCATAGCCTAAGTAACTGGCATGATACCTAGATACCATAGACCCATCTACAATCCGTTCTTGGTAGTCTGATCAGTGAACAATTGGAGTCATGGGGTAAGCAGCTGACACTGACATTTAGAGAGGCACAAGAGCACAGAGCTGAGGCCAAAGTGGCTGGAAAAGAGATTTGTGGCTGAGGGTCTCAGAAAGGTCAGAGAACTTTGGAGACTGAAGAACTCAGGTCTGGCAGCAAGACTGTTGTCAAAAGTCTTCCTTCAGCTCCGGGTATGAACATACTAGCCTCTTCCAACAAGATGTGAATAAAGAAGAAAGTTTAAAAGATTAAGATTTCTGGGGATTTCCACCTGCCAAACACCATTTTTTAATTTAATAGCCTTCATAATGTTTTATGTTCATGAAAACTTTTAAGCAGTTTTCTTAACCTAGCATAATTGACAACATACCATTAAGAAATTTTACAAGAGGGCATGGGGAAGACTGGCTTGCTGATGCATATGCGGATACTTCCTGGATGAGGTATATATGTTATGTGAACTGGGAGAGCTTCCAAAACAATGACCCAGACTTGCTTTCACAAATGTCACTTATATATTGACATGAATATGCAGAAATTTATGTACCTACTCACTCCATTTATAAAGGAGAGGTCTGTTAGCTAAGTCAGAGCTACAGACCTCCTATAAGATGGTAAAATAGTTAAAGCAGAACAAAATGCAATAAAGCCATGTAGGAGAGCAGAATTTACCACCCCAAAATGGGTCTCTTTGGCATGTGGATTATTTCGAGCTGAAAATCATCAAGGCCCAAGAGACTAAGGAAGAACCTCTGGCCTTCTCCCTAACTGCCGAAAAGAATGTTGACAGAGGACTTATTCCAGGAAAGGAACTAACACCGTAGATAACTATAGTATGAACTAGGTGTGGTATACCAGGAGGAATCTAGCATAGTCTGTTTGTTAAAATTCCCCTCTGTGTCCCACTGTCTCTGCACGGACCAGCCAACGTTTGTTTACCAAATATTTGCTTTTCCATCTCCATGTGAATTGCCTTCCTGTAGTTTGAAGTCCCAAACCACTACCGCCAACTTTCTCTTTTGGCTTTAGCTGAAGATGGTATTTAAGGTGAGGGCTTTGGCCATTTTGCCAAGTTAGTTTTCCTGTGTCTCTCCCATGTGTACATGTTATTAAACTTTTGATTGATGTTCTCTTATTAATCTGTCTCATGTCCATTTAATTCTTAGACCAGCCAGAAGAACCTAGAAGAGTAGAAAAAAATTTCTTCCTTCCCAACAGCTAACAACCATGCAATGTTTTATTGGGTTTAAAAACAGTATAAAACGAATTTAATAAAAGTCTCCTTTTTTAAATCTCATGAAGTAACAAAGAAAATTAATTTCATGTTCAAATCAACTAAATACCAACTTAAATGAGGTTAAATTCTCCTTTGCAACTTCAGTAAAGTGATCTTAAAACACTTCAGGATTAAATTTGTCTTTATAAACTCCTAAATATATAAGAATAGCTCATTTCTATCTTCCTTTCAAAATAACCAATGACTGGTCCCAATTACAAAATGCCCAGAGTCCTCTGTGTGGGCCTTAAAACATGTACCAAAATAACTATGGTTGCCTATGTGGTAATATTAGCATTTGATGAGTGACAATTGGGGTGATTTTATTGATTTTGAACAGATTGTATTACTAAGGATATGAATGCCAAACAAACATATAAACAATGCAGACGACAGTTATGTACAGCTTAATTAGGAAGGACAGTGCCCATGTACAGATGGTCACACACATAAAGGAATGGCATCTACAGTGTTGTTATACTTCAGAAGACATTCATCCACTTGTGGGAAGACTGGAAGAAATTGAGACGGACAAGAAAAGATGACTTAGAACCAAGAAGAAAACTTTTTACACAATTAAACAGCTCTAATGGGCAGTGCCACCTTTTACAACCAGGCAAGTGAGGCCCCTGTGCTGGGCCTCAGTCTTCAGGGGCCCCCACACTTGAAGTGCCTTCTTTGAAAGTTTCCTTTCTTCTTAAAATAACTTTATTGACGTATAACTGATATACAAAAAAACTACGCATATCTGATTTACAGTTTCATGAGTTTGGACATATGCATAAAGCCAGGAAGCCATCAACACAAAGTAACAGATATATCCATCACTTCTGAAAGTTTCCTTCCTGTTTTGTGTGTGTGTGGTAAGAACACTTAACATGAGGTCTATCCTCTTGACAAAGTTTTTGTTTTGTTTTTTGTTTGTTTGTTTGTTTGTTTTTTGCGTTACACGGGCCTCTCACTGTTGCGGCCTCTCCCGTCGTGGAGCACAGGCTCCAGACGCACAGGCCCAGCGGCCATGGCTCACGGGCCCAGCCGCTCCGCAGCATGCGGGATCCTCCCGGACCGGGGCACGAACCCGCGTCCCCTGCATCGGCAGGCGGACTCTCAACCACTGTGCCACCAGGGAAGCCCTTGACAAATTTTTAAGTGTGCAATACAGTATTATTAACTATAGGTGCTATGTTGTACAGCAAATTTCTAAAACTTATTCCTCTTGCATAACTAAAACATTACACCACCTCACTGAAATTTTCTAAAGAAGCCCTTCTCTGGTGCCTGGAGCGTGCCAGGGTCTACAGTGCTATCTGGGTGTGGTACCTCGAATTCAGACCAGAACTGTATTGGACCTATTCCTGTTTTCCTCTATTTGAGGTCTTCTCCAATGCTTTATCCCAAGTATGGGGTGAACCAGTTGTTCCAATTAGTTTAGGGATTCACACCTATTTCAGGGCTTAGTGACCTTGTTCTAGTTCCAGGAGAGCAGCCTGGAAAAGGATCCCTCCCACTGGTCAGTGTACTATTTCTTCCATAAGGTTGTACAAGGTTAGGTTGCAAAAATGGTGCAAACGTAAATGATCTTGAACAATGTTTATTCATGTTGGACAGAGGGCGAGTTCAGGTTCTGGGGAACCAAAGGTCTACCACCAGCCTTGAGCTTCGTGGGCCCATGCATCAGTTTGCCCATGTTCCAACTGTGGTGATGCTGCTAGTCTATAGCACTTAAGGGTAGCAGGGGGTAGCAGCAGGCACTCTTTATCCTGTGGACTCATCGTCCACTGCATCCAGAGCTGCCATCCCTCCCCATTTGCTAATTGTCAGACAGTCCTCTAGTAGTGGCCATATCTATCTTCTCAAAGGCCTTTCAAGACTGTTTTTCCCTAATGCCAATGAGTCCTTGTGATCAATATCCTCTCTTACTTCCTACTGATGTGCTTCCCCAGGTCGGTCACCAGCTGTATGGCCAAGGGAGAGATATTCCTTGTATGAAGAGGCAACTTCTCTCTCTCTACCCAAGGTCCCCTCACCCCTGCCCTATGGGTGGCCTTGTGTAGAAGACAGGGGCACAGTTAACATTCAAAATGATCACAATCGGGGCTTCCCTGGTGGCGCAGTGGTTGAGAGTCCGCCTGCCGATGCAGGGGACACGGGTTCGTGCCCCGGTCCGGGAAGATCCCCCAT
>NW_006774067.1:44092-46058 GCF_000442215.2 Lipotes vexillifer
AAAAAAAAAAAAAAAAAAAAAATGATCACAATCTAGGAATGCACTTATTATGGCCTAAAGAGTTCATGAAAAGATATAATTGAAAGATGGATGTGTTATTCTCAGTTCACACTCTAAATTCTAAATTTAACATGACTAGGAAACAAATTATCGTTTGCATTTCCCTCCACATTCTGAGTAAGAGGTCCATTCATGGTTATTAGTGTTTATAGGAACAACCTCTGAGGGAGCCACCAGAGGCCAGTATTCATGGGAAAAACAATGGATAATACAGTGTCATGGATAATCCAATGAGCATTTAATAAATGGCATCGTGGAACTGTAGAGGCAATATGTATGTTGTTTCAATATAAATAGGTTCTGAAGATTTATGGCACTGAAAGTAATAACAGTCGTGTCACAGTGGGGAATAATCAATTAGCATAAAACTGTCCACTTAACAATAAAGAACTTGAAGAGATGGGTGGAATTTTAAGGAGGAAGAGTTCTGTCAACTAAGAACTTTGTAGCAGTTATCCCTGTTCATATGTGGAATAGTCATCTTTTGAACATTTCCATGATAAGAGAGTTCAAAGAACACAAACGTCAGGGAGGTTGGGATTTGATAGCTGCACAGCGTAGCACAGTGAAACAGATGATCTTCAGGATGCTACAGAATTATAACAGTCTTCCATCTCTCCTTCCTTGGAGAGGGACAGTGGAATCCCCAAAGTGGTTTCAAAGTAGTTCTCTATGTAACTCCAGGTTTCAGCAAGGCATTGCTTAGGGTTTCTCAAAATAAAAGTATGAAGCTGATAGAGATTTATGAGTTAAAAATATTAATATGCACATAAGCTGTCAATTTTGGGGAAAAATCCCATTGAAATAGAATTTTAAAAACCTTCTAAGATTGTTGTTCTTCCATTATTCTGTTAAGCTAACTAAGCCACATGGCTTTGTGCAATGACCGTGAGGGCTCCTACCACAGTAACAGGGGAAACCGTGCACTGTCGTTTCTAGAATCTGTGGTTTATTCTGTTTCCTTCACTCTTCTCTCCTCTGAATCATCCAGTTCCATCACTACCTTCATGTAATTCCACCGTTATGCAGGTAAAAGTGTAAGTATTCTGGACAGAAACATCATTATCATCATCAGCCTAAGATATTCTTAAATATGCCATCTCTTTATTTTTAAAGATATATATTTGATTTTGAAGTAAATTTGAATTCAAATGGAATTATTAACAGTGCCACTATATATTGTTCTCTTAACACGTAACAACCTAGCAGAGACCAGTAGATTGAAAGGAGGGAAAGCTGACCTAGTGAACGTGTTAGGCACTGTACTAATATAATCTCTGATTGGCTTTTTTTTTTTTAATGGTAAACTGTTTTTCTTATTCATATTGTTTTTAGGATCTACCTTAGGGGGTGATCTATAGATACGTCTGGTCTCTTCCTACTAGGTCTAGTAGAGAGGCAGCATATTCTTTATGTCCATGACAACCAATCACAGCACGGGTCACTGCGACCACTGACTTTGGGGTTGTGTGCCTGGATCAACCTTGGTTTAGATGATCAGTACTCTCCTACAGTCAGTCCTATGGTCAACTGCCAGGATACGGTGCTCCTCATAACATATAGGGTCCTGGATCGCCCCCCTCTTTTCTTGTATCAACCAGTATCCATGCATAGGGAGATAGTCCTCTTGATATTCCCTATTATAGTCGTAAAAAGACTTGGGCTACTGCCACATTTCCCCTGAAGCTTCTCTGATTCATGACCATGCCTGAGATTTTGGACTTTTCTGGGACAAGAACCCCACCTTGAAATGCATTTAGTGATGGGCACTCAGAAACCCCTCTAATGTATGTGAAGCACTCTTTGTGGATTAGCACCTTGCTTTTAATATGTCCCCCCTCTCCAGCCTACATTGTCAAATACCTGCTACTTGCTGTATACCTTTACTTCCTGCTGATATGCTCGG
>NW_006774067.1:46108-75106 GCF_000442215.2 Lipotes vexillifer
TGCTGATATGCTCAGTCAAAAAAACAAAACAAAAAAAAGGACCCCTTGCAGAGATGTAACTAGAAATTCTCGCTTCCTGGGGAAGCCCACAGAATCTTTGTGGAGGATATGGCCTCTTCCGGAATGCTCTAGTTTCTCCCATCTTTGCTAATGCTAAGTAGCCTGACCTGAAACCTGGGGTAAGCTTTAAGGCCTCAGTCAGAAACATAGCAGTAGGAGGTTGAGTTTTCTTTTGCTTTTAAAGTGGTCAGAGCATAACATTACTTAACTTTGATTCCTAGAAATCCATTTGCCTGGAAAAACCTTATCACTTGGAACTAACTATGGTCCTAACTCCCAGTACACACAGTTTCTTGAATCACGTTTGAGCTCGGTAGAAGTTTTGGCATCCTAGTGACCCAGGGCTGTGACCTTCTACCTTCCTTCCAGTCTCTGTATGCTCCGTGTTGTCCTGGGTTCATACTGAATCCTACCCTGTAAGTCAACACTGAAAAAAGTCATAAAACTTTTATGATAATGTTTCTCTTGCTTTGACCAAGAATTTCATCTAAAACGGAGTTCATTTTCCATGCAACTTCTTCAGAATGATGGCTTTGAAGTTCTACTTACTGACAGCTAGAGTAATACTAAAAACAAGGCTACAGACGCCTTTGCAAACTCTCCAACTGCTGGTAGTACAAGTGTCACTAAACAATAGCCAAAACCAACAATGAAGGCTTAGAGATGCTAAGGCAGGTTAACATTTCACTTTGAAATTCACATGCATGGCAAGAAACCCTGTCTCCAAAGCAAACTTGCATGCTGCTCTGTGGTTCCCAGAAATCCATCTGCCCATTCCTATTCCATTCAGGACGGTGGGATCAAGGCCAAGGTATTTCCTCAGCATAAAAATGATCTCCACCTGAATGTGTAACTAAAATCCTGACAAAAGGAAAATTACTTTAGAGTAAGATTCAAAACTTCTTTTACATGGCTACTCAGTGACTCAAAAGATGCTGCTTTCCTCATACACGTGGATATTTCCTGCCATATCTGGATTTCATATTGGTGCTAATGGAGATTCAAAATATTAAACATATTCTATACCAGAGATCTTCTGATGTTCACAACGTTCAACAGTCTAGGAGGTTCAAATCACCACTAAAAAGGCTCCAGCTCCCTTGGATTTAAAACTGATCCTGGGAAAGAAGCACTTATACATTAATATATACAAACAAAGAGGACACTTTCAGTTCACTCTTTGGGCTTCTGCTGCAAACAGGAACCCACTGCATACTGAGGCATAACTTCAAGCAGAAGTTATGTGACAGTGCTTTAGAATCCAGAAAAACAGCAGTACAGGGCAGACGGACTACTAGGAAAATGTCTTGGATTCCTCTAGAATCAAAATGAAATATAATCTGGAAATATTTTTAAAATCAGACCGTCTTCATCAATACGCAACCTTATTTATTAACTCCTGCATATTTGTTAGTAGAGTGGTGAATATCTACAACAGAGTTAATTAATACTTGTTCATTTGAACAAACATAGCAGATAACCAAAATAATGACATTTAATCCATTTAGAACCCATTTCTCAGGTTAACTTCAGCTATATTGCGCACCACGGATGATTTTATTTGAGGAGTTACCTAAGAATCAGAGGACTATATTTAGAGTTTCACACTTATTTCAATTAACATAGTTTCATTGCCTATGAAATAAAGTTCAATTTATAGCTCCCTGGAACCTCAAGACCACTGGCCCTACATACATTCTTAAGTCAGTCAAAAACAAAGATCTGAGATCCCAGCTCCACCACTTAAAGCTGTGTGAGTCTGGCAAATTTTGGAAACCTTCTGGGCCCCCTTTACCCTTTGTGAAGAGCTAGATAACATTAGTAAAGCAACTACTACAATCCTAGCACACAGGTGGCTCTCAATAACTATTACTTCTGATAAATATTCCTGCTAATCAAAAACAGAAATTAAAAATGATGAAACGCTGCTTTTTGTCTATTAAACTTGAAAAAAAAAAACATGACAGCAGTGAAATAAAGATGCAATGAGGGGCTTCCCTGGTGGCGCAGTGGTTAAGAATCTGCCTGCCAATGCAGGGGACACAGGTTCAAGCCCTGGTCCAGGAAGATCCCATATGCCGTGGAGCAACTAAGCCTATGTGTCACAACTACTGAGCCTGCACTCTAGAGCCCGCAAGCCACAACTATTGAGCCCACGTGCCACAACTACTGAAGCCCGTGCACCTAGAGCCTGTGCTCCGCAACAAGATAACCCACCGCACTGAGATGCCCGCGCACGGCAACGAAGAGCAGACCTCGCTAGCATCCTCCTGTATTGGTAAGACCAGTTAGATTGGAACTGTAAGATCCAATATGGTAGCTATCAGCCACAGTGGCAACTGACCACTAGAAATGTGGCCAATCTAAGCTGAGAAATGTGGTAAGTCTAAATACACATCAGATTTCGAAGAATTAATATTAAAAATATAAATTATCTTATTAACAATTTTATACTGATGATATATTGAAATTACACCTTGGCTTAAATGAAAAGCCTTAGCTCCTTAAGTAAAATGCCTTAGGTTCTTAAATTTTTCAGATATTGTGAAATTTAACTTCATTATTAAATTCACTGCTCTAAATTCAAAGTACTGCTTGATTTTTTTTCTTTTACCTGTTTTCCAAGAAAGGAAGCAATTTTACTACCATCTTTAGCCCAAATGCTTAAGTGCAGTTTACATTTCAAATAAACCAGTTTCCACCTATAAGAAATAACATTTAAAAAAATTATTTTAAAAAGTAATATAATCATGTATGTTTTATAGTTGTTAGCAGTTTATAGCTATTTAGACTGCATTCAATTGGGCAGTGATGATTGGTTCAAGATGGTGGAGTAGAAGGACGTGCTCTAGCTCCCTCTTGCAAGAACACCAGAATCACAACTGACTGCTGAACAATCATCGACAGGAAGACACTGGAACTCACCAAAAAAGATACCCCACATCCAAAGACAAAGGAGAAGCCACAGTGAGACAGTAGGAGGGGCGCAATCACAATGAAATCAAATCCCATAACTGCTGGGTGGGTGACTCACAAACTGGAGGACCCTTATACCACAGAAGTGCGCCCACTGGAGTGAAGGTTCTGAGCCCCACATCAGGCTTCCCAATCTGGGGGTCCGGCAACGGAGGAGGAATTCCTAGAGAATCAGACTTTGAAGGCTAGCGGGATTTGATCGCAGGACTTCGACAGCACTGGGGGGAAACAGAGACTCCACTCTAGAGGGCACACACAAAGTAGTGTGCGCATCAGGACCCAGGGCAAGGAGCAGTGACCCCATAGGAGACTGAACCAGACCTACCTGCTGGTGTTGGAGGGTCTCCTGCAGAGGCGGGGGGTGGGTCTGCCTCACCTCAAGGACAAGGACACTGGCAGCAGAAGTTCTGGGAAGTACTCCTTGGCGTGAGCCCTCCCAGAGTCTGCCATTACCCCACCAAAGAGCCCGGGTAGGCTCCAGTGTTGGGTCGCCTCAGGCCAAACAACTAACAGGGAGGGAACCCAGAACCACCCATCAGTAGTCAAGCAGATTAAAGTTTTACTGAGCTCTGCCCACCAAAGCAACAGCCAGCTCTACCCACCACCAGTCCCTCCCATCAGGAAATTTGCACAAGCCTCTCAGACAGCCTCATCCACCAGAGGGCAGACAGCAGAAGCAAGAAAAACTACAATCCTGCAGCCTATGGAACAAAAACCACACTCACCGAAAGACAGACAAGATGAAAAGGCAGAGGGCTACATACCAGATGAAGGAACAAGATAAAACCCCAGAAAAACAACTAAATGAAGTGGAGATAGGCAACCTTCCAGAAAAAGAATTCAGAATAATGACAGTGAAGATGATCCAGGACCTTGGGAAAAGAATGGAGGCAAAGATCAAGAAGATGCAAGAAATGTTTAACAAAGATCTAGAAGAATTAAAGAACAAGCAAACAGAGATGAACAAAACAATAACTGAAATGAAAAATACACTAGAAGGAATCAATAGCAGAGTAACTGAGGCAGAAGAATGGATAAGTGACCTGGAAGACAGAATGGTGGAATTCACTGCTGCGGAACAGAATAAAGAAAAAAGAAGGAAAAGAAATGAAGAGAGCCTAAGAGATCTCTGGGACAAGATTAAACGCAACAACATTTGCATTACAGGGGTCCCAGAAGGAGAAGAGAGAGAGAAAGGACCAGAGGATCCTTATGATAAACACTCTCCAGAAAGTGGGCATAGAGGGAACCTACCTCAACAGTAGGTAAGTTCAGTAAACAGTAAAGGCCATATATGACAGACTGACAGCAAACATCATTCTCAATAGTGAAAAATTTGAAAGCATTTCCTCAAATATCAGGAACAAGACAAGGTTGCCCACTCTCACAACTATTATTCAACATAGTTTTGGAAGTCCTAGCCACGGCAATCAGAGAAGAAAAAGAAATAAAAGAATACAAATTGGAAAAGAAGAAGTAAAACTGTCACTGTTTGCAGATGACATGATACTACACATAGAGAATCCTAAAAATGCCACCAGAAAACTACTAGAGCTAATCAATGAATTTGGTAAAATAGCAGGATACAAAATTAATGCACAGAAATCTCTTGCATTCCTATACATTAACGATGAAAAACCTGAAAGAGAAATTAAGGAAACACTCCCATTTTCCATTGCAACAAAAAGAAAAAAATACCTAGGAATAAACCCACCTAGGGAGACAAAAAGACCTGTATGCAGAAAAGTATAAGACACTGCTGAAAGAAATTAAAGATGATACGAACAGATGGAGAGATATACGATGTTCTTGGATTAGAAGAATCAATATTGTGAAAATGACTATACTACCCAAAGCAATCTACAGATTCAATGCAATCCCTATCACTAATGGCATTTTTTACAGAACTAGAACAGAAAATTTGTACAGAGACACAAAAGACCCCGAATAGCCAAATCAGTCTTGAGGGAAAAAAACAGGGCTGGAGGAATCAGACTCCCTGACTTCAGACTATACTACAAAGCTACAATAATCAAGACAATATGGTCCTGGCACAAAGACAGAAATATAGCTCAATGGAACAGGATAGAAAGCCCAGAGATAAACCTACGCACCTATGGTCAACTAATCTATGACAAAAGAGGCAAGGATATACAATGGAGAAAAGACAGCCTCTTCAATAAGTGGTGCTGGGAAAACTGGACAGCTACATGTAAAAGAATGAAATTACAACACTCCCTAACACCATACACAAAAATAAACTCAAAATGGATTAGAGAACTAAATGTAAGACCAGACACTATAAAACTCTTACAGGAAAACACAGGAAGAACACTCTTTGATATAAATCACAGCAAGATCTTTTTTGATCCACCTCCTAGAGGAATGGAAATAAAAACAAAAATAAACAAATGGGACCTAATGAAACTTAAAAGCTTTTGCATAGCCAAGGAAGCTACAAACAAGACTAAAAGACAACCCTCAGAATGGGAGAAAATATTTGCAAACAAAGCAACGGACAAAGGGTTAATCTCCAAAATATATAAACAGCTCATGCAGCTCAATATTAACAAAACAAACAACCCAATCAAAAAATGGGTAGAAGACATAAATAGACATTTCTCCAAAGAGGACATACAGATGGCCAAGATGCATATGAAAAGCTGCTCAACATCATTAATTAGAGAAATGCAAATCAAAACTACCATGAGGTATCACCTCACACCAGTCAGAATGGCCATCATCAAAACATCTAGAAACAATAAATGCTGGAGAGGGTGTGGAGAAAAGAAAACACTCTTGCACTGATGGTGGGAATGTAAATTGATACAGCCACTATGGAGAACAGTATGGAGGTTCCTTAAAAAACTACAAATAGAACTACCATATGACCCAGCAATCCCACTACTGGGCATGTACCCAGAGAAAAGCATAATTCAAAAAGACATGGACCCCAATGTTCATTGCAGCACTATTTACAATAGTCAGGTCATGGCAGCAACCTAAATACCCATCAGCAGAAGAACAGATAAAGAAGATGTGGTACATATATACAATGGAATATTAGTCAGCCATAAAAAGGAAAGAAACTGGGTCATTTGTAGACATGGGTGGACCTAGAGACTGTCATACAGAGTGAAGTAAGTCAGAAGGAGAAAAACAAATATCGCATACTAACGCATATATGTGCAACCTAGAAAAATGGTACAGATGAACCGGTTTGCAGGGCAGAAATTGAGACACACATGTAGAGAACAAATGTATGGACACCAAGGTGGGGGGAAGCAGTGCCAGGTGGGGGTGGTGGTGTGATGCATTGGGAGAATTGGATTGACATGTATACACTGATGTGTATAAAATGGATGACTAATAAGAACCTGCTGTATAAAAAAATTAATAAAATTCAAAAATTCAAAAAAAAATTGGGTAGTGACTTGGAAGATAAATATAGATATTCCGTAATTATGTCTCAGTAACCTTTTCTGGTATTGAGTAATAAATAGAAGATACGAGAAACCTGTCTTTTTTTCTCTGTTTAATCTTATTATTTATTCTCCTGAATAAGTTAAATTTATTTACTCATCAATTACTAATCACCTACTATGGGCCAGGAAGCATTGTAGGTGGTAGAATGTACAGTATACAAAATAGTCTCTGTTCTCATGAAGTTTAAATTCTAGAGGGAGGAAAAAATCATAAACCAGTAAACAAGCACACACATATATATATGTCTAGTAATAATAAATCAAAATAGAAAACATATGTCAAGGTAAGAAGTTACAGAGTCACAGAAGAGGTGATATCTTAAACACAGTGGCCAGAGGCCTTTCTAATGAGATGACATTTAAGCAGAAAAAAATGATGAGACAAGCCTTGTAGATATTTAAAGAAGTAACATTCCAGTGGGAATGTCAGTAGCAGAAGTGCCAAGCCTGGACTGTGCTTTCTGTGTTTTGGATTATCGAGAAGCCCAACATAGTTGGAGCAAAGTAAGCAAGGGTGAGAACCGTGGGGACAGATCATCGTGGAGTTTGTAGAACACAAAAAGGGCTTCTGTTTTAATTCTGAGTGAAATGAGAGTTCCTAAGGGTTATGGTGGAAGTGATACAAGATATGACTTGCTTGAAAATTTATAATGCATCAAGGTGATTGACCAGGTGATTCACATGTTTTGTATAATCCCAGAGTATTCAGGAAAAGGGAGATCAAGGAGAATTAATAACTAAGATCACATTGCTAATGAATCACAGAGGTAGAATTCCAATCCCATCTCTCTTTAAAAAGTCCAAGTCACCTTTTGGCATCACAGAAGGTGAGTGAAAAGAGTATCATGCAAAACATTATGAAAATTATTGAATACGTATAGAAATATCAGGAGGACAAGAGCTAAGCACATCAGTAGACTCTTCTTTCAGTTTATGGTCCCTAATATTAAAGTCTGTACAATCACTGACTATGGGGAATATATAATAGTTAATGCTCAATATATGTTTAAAAAGTGAATACACGGTATTTTCGAATTATAGCGAGGAAGGCACATTTCAACATGTCAAGAGAGCAATACTGAGGTAGTGTGGTGGACTATAATTTTGTCTAAACATTTTTGCTGCTCCCCTCCCCTACAAACCAGGCCCATTGCTGCAGGAAGCAATATTTTCCATCACATTATCATCAGGCTTGGCCATGTGACTGACTTTGGCTCGTGAAATATGAGTGGAAAAGATATGAGACACAGGTCTCGTGCGAGCAGAAGCTGTAAGAGCCAGCATGTAGTCTCACAATCTCTTTTTCCAATCTGTCACCATTTTGGCATGGCCCAGGAAAGGGTTGCCCCTCAGCTTGTGTCCCACCACGAAGGTACATGAAGGGGAGCCTCACACAATACTGAACATGAGCAAGAAATAAAGCTCTAACTTTGTTACTGTAGTATAAACTAGGAAAGGCCATCTAACAGATGTAAAGGGGGTGTCGACTATGTTGTAAACTGGGAGGCTTTAGTCTTAAGGAAGTAGTAACTGAAATCTTAAGCTAAGAGTGAAGTTAGGAGTTTCTAGCAAGTTAAATAACAAAGAAGAATCTTTTCAGGAATGAGATAAATCTACTAAATGTCATTTTTTCTTAAATGGCAGGGAACAGTTAAATAAATAGTGTAGCTGTATATATGTGCCACATCTTCTTTATCCATTCATCTGTTGATGGACATTTAGGTTGCTTCCATGTCCTGGCTATTGAAAATGGAGCTGCAATGAACATTGTGGTTCATGACTCTTTTTGAATTATGGTTTTCTCAGGGTATATGCCCAGTAGTGGGATTGCTGGGTTGTATGGTAGTTCTATTTTTAGTTTTTAAGGAACCTCCATACTGTTCTCCATAGTGGCTATATCAATTTACATTCCCACCAACAGTGCAAGAGGGTTCCCTTTTCTCCACACCCTCTCCAGCATTTATTGTTTGTAGATTTTTTTTGATGATGTCCATTCTGACCGGTATGAGGTGATACCTCATTGTAGTTTTGATTTGCATTTCTCCAATGATTAGCGATGTTGAGCACCCTTTCATGTGTTTGTTGGCAATTTGTGTATCTTCTTTGGAGAAATGTCTGTTTAGGTCTTCTGCCCATTTTGGGACGGGGTTGTTTGTTTTTTTGATATTGAGCTGCACGAGCTGCTTATAAATTTTGGAGATTAAACATTTGTCAGTTGCTTCATTTGCAAATATTTTCTCCCATTCTGAGGGGTGTCTTTTCATCTTGTTTATGGTTTGCTTTGCTGTGCAAAAGCTTTTAAGTTTCATTAGGTCCCATTTGTTTATTTTTGTTTTATTTCCATTTCTCTAGGAGGTGGGTCAAAAAGGATCTTGCTGTGATTTATGTCATACAGTGTTCTGCCTATGTTTTCCTCTAAGGGTTTTATAGTGTCTGGCCTTACATTTAGGTCCTTAATCCATTTTGAGTTTATTTGTGTGTATGGTGTTATGGAGTGTTCTAATTTCATTCTTTTACATGTAGCTGTCCAGTTTTCCCAGCACCACTTATTGAAGAGGCTGTCTTTTCTCCATTGTATATTCCTGCCTGATTACTCAGCCATAAAAAGAAACGAAATTGAGTTATTTGTAGTGAGGTGGATGGACTTAGAGTGTCATAAAGAGTGAAGTCATAAAGAGAAAAACAGGGCTTCCCTGGTGGCGCAGTGCTTGAGAGTCCGCCTGCCGATGCAGGAGACGCGGGGTCGTGCCCCGTTTCGGGAAGATCCCACATGCCGCGGAGCGGCTGGGCCCGTGAGCCATGGCCGCTGAGCCTGCGCGTCCGGAGCCTGTGCTCCGCAAATGGGAGAGGCCACAACAGTGAGAGGCCCCGATAACGCCAGGGAAAAAAAAAAAAAAAAAAAGAGAAAAACAAATACCATGTGCTAAGACATACATATGGAATCTAAAAAAAAAAAAAAAATCTGAAAATCCTAGGGGCAGGACAGGAATAAAGACGCAGACGTAGAGAATGGACTTGAGGACACGGGGAGGGGGAAGGGTAAGCTGGGACGAAGTGAGAGAGTGGCATGGACACACATACACTAGCAAATGTAAAACAGATAGCTACTGGGAAGCAGCCACATAGCACAGGGAGGGTGCTTTGTGAACACCTAGAGGGGTGTGATAGGGAGGGTGGGAGGAAGACGCAAGAGGCAGGAGATATGGGGATATATGTATATGTGTAGCTGATTCACTTTGTTATTAAGTAGAAACTAACACACCATTGTAAAGCAATTATACTCCAATAAAGATGATAAAAAAATAAAATAAAGTAAAAAAGAATTAGCCTAAAAAAAAATAGTGTAGCTGAAATGTACCTATTAACTATAGGTGGAAAGATTTGGTGGACACTGTATATGTCAAAGACGTCCAAAGTACATCTATATTTTGGTTATTAGGAACTCTTTACTTTCAAATAAGAAAATAAGAAAATGCAAAATAATTACATAATAATTCAGAATGTCAATTTTAAACCATTACTGAAATATTCAATCTCAAAAGAAAGTCGACCAAGAATCTTTACATAACCTCCAGCCATAAAATACAGAGTTATGGATATTTCTTCTTTATATGACACTCCAGACTCATAAACTACACAGCTCCTGAAGGAGCCTGTCTTACTGACATCACTGAATGTAACAAGAGAATGGCCAAGACAATCTAGACATTTCCAAGCACTCCTTTATTTCCATGTCCAGAATAATAAGGAGGACAACATACTGCGTGGAAAAATAAAAATACATGCTTCCTGGAGATAAGAGGGAATTGAAATTTTAAAAATAAATTTGACAGTCAAATAAGTATGACATACATAAACTTAAAAAGCCATATAAGCCAACATTCTGAAAGATTATTCTATCCTATAATGTTCTAATTTTTATAAATCTACTTAATTTCCATAAACTCTTGTTTTTAATAACATTGGTAATAAAAATAAAGTCAAAATGCATTAAGAACCTACTGGGTGGCGGTAGTTGTGCATATTATATCACATAGTTCTCACACACCTCTATAAAGATGATACTTTTATTACCTCTATTTTTTAGAGAAAACAAAATGAGAATGCAAAAAGGCAAGTGTTAATTTGTGCCTGTTAAGTAACAGTGCTAGGATTCCAAAGTTGATATTTCTATTCCCAAGCCCATTCTAAGTTAGTAGCTTAGGCTTTTTCCTGTACTTTCCTATAGTGTATTAATATTTTTAAAGTAATTTGTATCCTTAAGCATGTCTTAAAAGGATTTCTAATTTGGCATTATTTTAACCCATTAATGTTACTCTCCAATAGTTTCTCAAAAAGGAGACTAACTCCCACCAAATAAAGGCAGAGGGCTTTGTACCCTTCACATGCCCAGCACATAGTTGGTAGATAGTAGATATGGATGAGCAAACAGGTCAAAATATATGTAGCCTATATTAAATTAAAGTCATGTATTTCCTATTTGCAAGGCAGGAATAGAGACGCAGACATAGAGAACAGACGTGTGGACACAGAGAGGAGGGGGAGGGTGGGATGAATTGGGAGATTAGGATTGACATGTATACACTACCATGTGTAAAATAGATAGCTAGTGGGAACCTGCTGTATAGCACAGGGAGCTCAGCTTGGTGCTCTGTGGTGACCTAGAGGGGTGGGATGGAGGTCCAAGAGGGAGGGGATGTATGTAACATATAGCTGATTCACTTTGTTGTACAACAGAAACTAACACAACATTGTAAAGCAACTATACTCCAATAAAAAAAATAATAATAATAAAAGAAGAGCCTTATTAGAAAAAAATAAACCGGAAATTATTAATTGTGCTGTAAGAGATCTGCATCAATTTCAGAAATAGTCTATTAGGAAAAAAAAAAAAAGTCTGAGTAAAACCGATTTCAGGAAAAAGAGGCTTAGAAATACCAAGATGGTGAGGTACACATCTGTATGAAAAGGTTTACCTGTAGGCTTACCTTCACAGCTAACTGAGAAATAAAGGAAAATTAAGTTATTGGGTTTTTGTTTTTTAATTCAGGAAAGAAACATCGTTTAGGATATCATATTTAAATCTTTTGATAAAAGATTCTCTATTCATGGCAACAATTTTCACCCAACACTACCTGATTACGTCTTTGAGTTTAGTGCAAAATCAGGAGCAAAGTAACAATATCATAAGGAACACGACTCTGGCAACACTTTTTTCCAAGGCAGAGGGAAAAAACCTCATAGCATCATTGGTCTCATGAGCAATACGGGCAAAGTTTCACATAAACAACTAATTCATTGGAAGCACAGCCAAAAGGAACATTAACGTTTTCCTGGGATTTTCATAAAGTTTCACTGATACCGGTTAACAGGCCTGCCTTCCTGCTTATTTTAGTAGCAGAAAGAAACACGAAATTTTGATTAAGAAGCTTGCTTTCTGCAGCTACCCAATTTTAGTAGGTAAGAATTAGATATACAATTAACCTCCAAGTCTGGGCTGTACAGAAACAGAGAACTACATTTGTATGCTACGAATTGAGACAATGGAAGAGAAAGACTAGGTAAAGGAGTTCTTTAGGAGCAATGAAAGTCACCACAATGATCCAATATAGGGAAGTGGTAACAGCCATTGCTTGTATTGGAGTATAGCTGTAAAAGAACTCTCACATATATTGTTATTCCCTTCCCATGTGAGCATGAATGGGGAATTAAGCCAACAGATAATTCAGTTAATCTCTTTGACACTGGTTCCTTGCGACTGGAAGCTTTGGTATTCCTAATCCTATGTCAAGATCAGCTTGAGGAGAGTGAAGGACCTGAGAGTTAATGGCCAAAATAGGGGCTCTAAATGGCTAAAACTGACAGAAAGGCAGGGTGATACTGAATGATGAGATGCCTGTGACATGCCTCTGGAGAAGCTCATTCAGAAATATATATCATTTCAGTGATAAACTAAAAATTATTAACTGTTTCTGAAACAAACAAGTGTACTAGCCTAATTTTTTTACATATGTGAAGACTCAAAATCACAGTTAATTATGTGGCGCTAAAAGTGGCACAAAATTTAGTGGCACTAAAAGTGGCTGTCTTACCAATGTGAAAAATCTTGAATTTCTGTTAGTGAACCATGTGTAGAACGACGGAACATCTTTTATTTAATTCTTCTTTGAATATAAGTCGATGCATTATTACCTCAATAAGCACTCATTATCTTCATCTGTAAAATAATTTCACTTTAGACAAGAATTTTTTTATATAATGTGTACAACTTTCATGCTATTTCTTAAGAAGCAATTAGTTCAGTGTTGTAGAACAATAGTAATGGACCTCCCCCCTCTTCTCTCTCCCTTTTCAACTAATCTGGGGCAAAGGATTAAAAAAGAATACAACATTTCATTTTTAATGCTATCATCATTCTCAATATGACCTAACCAGTAAAAACTGCAAAATCAGCAGTAGATCCAGACCTAGGGATTGTCTTTAAAAAGAGAGAGAAGAGAAACACACATGAGCTGCATCCAAGAAGCTGTCATTAGACTTAGGGATGAAGTTCGTTTTTGGCTACTGCTAAGCTCAGCAATTGCTACTTCTCCACTTCTGACTGGGTATCTACTTTTAAAAGAAGAGATTTAGAGAATATCTGAAAAGGAATCTTCGCTGTGAAAAGCTTGGTCATAAACTTCAATTGAAGAAACCATTTCATTAGGTGTCTACAATGTGCAAGGCAGGGAGCTCATGAGAATGATTAGTAGTTTTCTCCACTGTGAAGGTCCTAGACACTCAATAAATATGAATAAATGGCTTTATTTGACAGGTAAAAGTTGGTTGGAATTCTTTTTTACTGTTTTATGTGGTTTCAATTTCTAGCCCCACGTAGCTCTTACAGAAGATTGAAAAATTTCCAAAGTATGGATGAACTGAGCTTACGAGACCTAAATTATTCATAAAATATGACTGAATGGTTCACATCTTAGAGATGTATTAGCACCTTCAGGTCACAGGGTTACCATTCAGTTTGCTAGATAAGAAGTAAAGACCATGCCATTGACTAGGTAAGTTAGAGCAGGGTGACAATGAGGCCAGAAGTTCAAAAGCTAACTCTCCGAAGACCCTAAACCCCATACTCTTGCCAAAAAGGAATGTAACTTGCATATTCAATTCTGAGAGATGAGGAGAAGAAGGAAGAGGCTACTCTGTGTCAATCCCTGTTCTAAGTCACTTACCTTAATCCTTCCAAGAGCTCCATGAGGTTGAAACTTCTGATGTCTCATTTTTACAGTTGAGACAACAGACTCAGGTTAAATAACTTGCCTGGGCACATAAGTGGTAGAGTCAGAATTCAAACTCAGGCATTCTGGATCTAAATCCTGTTCCGGCCTTTTTAAATGGATTGCTTTGCATTCCATTAAACAGAGACATTTTGATGTGTCTTTATCTGCTTTTACCTATAAACTGAGAAAAACGGACTTGGCTAGATTTTTTTTTTTTTTTTTTTTTTTTAATAGCAGTGCCAACCCTGAACTCGTGGGTACTGGCACATTCAGGTATAGCAGTTCTATCCCTATAAGAGCAACACAAATATCCTGTCTATATGTCTCTTTAGAGAATGACAAGCAAATAGTTTCCTCCCCAGATTCCAGGTCAAAATGGAGCTTGCTTCATGTTTTACACCAAAGACAGGACCTGTGCCAAGTTTAAATTAAGAACAAAAGTCAAAGTAATGGTGCATCAGTTGTGGGTTTGGCAATGGCAAGAAAGATAGCCTCAAAGAAAACTCATACCTTTTATGGAAACCAAATATTGACCACAATTGGCACATAGAAAACTGCACAGACAAACAAAACTGCTGGATAAACAAATCAAAATTACATAGGAAGCTGACACCCATTCTTTACAGTGGAAAACCAAAGATAAAAATGAGTCACAAATTTTATATTCTTTGAAAGGATAAATGTTCACCCATCTAGTACTGTGTTTTAAAATTTTCCCTGAAGATGCCTAATATTCCCAATATTTTCTTTAATAACAAACTAAGAATACCTACAATGTGTTAATGTCACAGGACAATTGACTATAAACTCGGTTGTGAAAGAAAAAAACAAAACAAAACCTTGACTTGAACAATGTGTCATTTAATAATACAAAATGTATTCTCAGATTCCTATAACATTTCTAGATTATAAAAAGAGTATGTGTATACTTGTGTGTGTCTGGATATTGGACTTGAGGGAGAAAAAAAGCGTTCTTTCAGCAGTAGCTTTATCCAAGACTGGTATTTTTGAAGTAGAGAGGCTTATAAGGGTGTTAACACATCAGTCATCCTTTTTTGTCTCTTTTGTTATCCAGTGTCCTTATATTTCCTTTGCCCTGACCCACACCAAATTAGACTTTCATACACATAACAGATTCTGAAGAAATAAGAGGATCAATTTGTTCAAACTAAGATCTACTACATCTTTGTGAAACTCTAAAGAACAGAACCCATCTCCCTGAAAATAAACAAGGAGAAAAAGAAAATTCTTACAATTTGCCATGAGACTGTAGGAATCACTAAGAATTATAAAGGCAGTCAGGTAGCCGAAGGCACCTTCATTTTCAATTCTAAGTGAACTACAGTGTAAAAAACTATAATCCTGTTATATATAGTTCATGAAAACCTTCAAAAGGGATAGACCATCATTTCTTGTGAGTTCTGCGTTCTGCCTTTTTTGTTGTATTTCATTGTGTTGCTTGATTTGGGAAAAAAAATCCACGTGAAGCTATTTCTGACTTTCCCTTTTTAATGCTAACAGTATACCCCTTGTGATATGCTCCTTTATCACTTGACACTGTATCACAATTAAGTCCAATTCAGGCTTTAAATGGAGAGCCGAGGTCCAAACAACATGCTTTAAAATAGGCCCAGAAGCTAATCAAGAGTGAGACCCTCCAGTCACAGTCTATCTCAGTTCTTACCCAGGATTGTCTTTCTTTTTGCTTTCTCAAATCTTAGGTTCATATTCAATAATCATGGCATTATTTATTATGGCATCTTCGACTTTTAAAAGGAAAATAGAAGTTATTCCTTTTAGTCTCTACCGAACCAAAGATTCCTCTTTATTATATCTCTCTGGCAGTGGCGGCCCATGCCTTCCCAGGAGAATCAAGTCTGCTTCTTGAAGCTTTTACTTGAAAGAAAATAATTCCAGCATCTGTTCCTTCGGCAATTTGAATATCTGAAGAAAACTGGTCAGCCTCCAGCCTCCTTTGGACCCACTCTGCCATATTAAGCACTCTTCTTAAATCATGGCTCATAGCAGCACGACCCTCTGGATGCGGCCTGCACATCACAGTGTGCAAAGTGTCTAGGAATTTTTTTTTAATCTGTTTATTTTTTTGAAGTATAATTCATTTACAATGTTGTGTTAGTTTCTGGTGTAGAGCAAAGTGATTCAGTTATACTATAGGTAGGTAGGTAGATAGATAAATAGATTAATAGATAGGTAGATAGATATATATTCTTTTTCATATTCTCTTCCATTATGGTTTATTACAGGACATTGAATATAGTTTCCTGTGCTATACAGTAGGTCCTTATTGTTTATCTACTTTATATAGAGTAGTGATATCTGCTAATCACAAACTCCTAATTTATCCCTCCCTCACCCCCTTTCCTTTTTGGTAACCATAAGTCTGTCTTCTGTGTCTGTGAGTCTGTTTGTTTTTTTTGTTTTTTTGTTTTGTTTTTTTTTTTCTTGCGTTATGCGGGCCTCTCACTGTTGTGGCCTCTCCCATTTGCGGAGCACAGGCTCCGGACGCGCAGGCCCAGCGGCCATGGCTCACGGGCCCAGCCGCTCCGCGGCACGCGGGATCCTCCCGAAACGGGGCACGAACCCGCGTCTCCTGCATCGGCAGGCGGACTCTCAAGCACTGCGCCACCAGGGAAGCCCGAGTCTGTTTGTTTTTTAAACAAGTTCATTTGTGTCGTATTTTATATTCCACATATTAGTGATATCATACAATATTTGTCTCTTTCTGACTTATTTCACTTAGTGTGATAACCTCTAGGTCCATCTATGCTGCTGCAGATGGGTAGTTCATTCTTTTTAATGGAATTAGTTCATTCTTTTAGTAGTATCCCATTGTACACATATACCACACCTTCTTTATCCATTCATCTGCCAATGGATACTTAGGTTGCTTCCATGTCTTGGCTATTGTAAATAGCGCTGTTATGAACACTGGGGTGCATGTGTCTTTTTGAATTAGAGTTTTCTCCAGATATATGTCCAGGAGTGGGATTGCTAGATCATATGGCAACTCTATTTTTAGTTTTTTGAGGAACCTCCATACTGTTTCTCATAGTGGCTGCACCAAAATATATCCCCACCAACAGTGTAGGAGGGTTCCCTTTTCTCCACACCCTCTCCAGAATTTATTATTTGTAGACATTTTAACGATAGCCATTCTGACTGGTGTGAGGTAAAAATATGGAACACTACACGAATGTGCATGTCATCCTTGCTCAGGGGCCATGCCAATCTTCTCTGTATCATTCCAATTTTTAGTATATGTGCTGCCGAAGCGAGCACTGTCTAGGACTTCTCTTGATCTTTACTATGTTTCTATCGTGCCTAAGGTTTTTATTTTTTAGCAGCTGCTTCATACTACTGGCTCATATTAATCTTACAGTCATATAAAAATGCCCAGATTCACTTTTTTAAAAAGCGTCATTTGCTATCAAGCTGTGTTTCCACTACCTTAAAATTGTCCAAACTGGTTTTTACAATAAATATTTACATTCAAATTTAATCCCATAATTTGATGCAATCCATCAGTTGAAGCTATTAACCTTGTACACTGATGTTCTCATCCATCATATTAATGCTCCCTCCCATATTGCTATCATCTGCAAAAGTTAATTACATACCTTTTATGACTTCATCTAAGTTTTAATATTTAAAAATGTTTTAAAATGTTAAACCCAGTCTCAGGGCTGAATCCTTCGTGGTCAGATCCTCAAATATCCCTCAACGTATCAGAATCATTAGAAACAAAAAGTCCCGCCTTTTCCGTTTACAATTATATTTCCTTCTCTGTTCATCTGATGCCCATCAGTACAGTCTGGTTAGAATCACTCTCTTTAGAACTGTAGTTCATACCAAGTTTTCCTTCATCGTGCCTGTCATCATTAAAGAAGAACATCTCTTTTCAATAGCCCTGGGTAAGATTAGGGTGGGAGAATATTTCCCGCTTCACTTTATGTCATTGAAAGTTTATTGTCAACACTGTGGGATGGCTTAACATCACATGTATCTTAACTTAAAAGGCCAACTTGAATCTTACCCACCATCTTGAAAGCGTGATATACAAAAATTTTTGCTCAACTAGAACAACAGAAATCTTGAATTTGACAATGAGCAAAGTAAAACACAAATTGACTGCAGTAACCAAATTGCTCGGGCAGATTTACAAAGACACCACCATGCCACTGAACAACTGATGATGTAATTTTCCATCTAGAATCCCAGATTGTATTTTACTGTAAAATTACCGGTAGGAAGTGATAGTACTAGGCCCTTCCAACATACTGTTCTATGATATCAAAGTGGAACAAATTTATAATCCTGTTTTTTTTTACATGCTGCTTTCTGATTACTTTCCAAATATGGTTTAACAATTTTAAATGACCACTTTAATGTGTCAAATACTAAATAGGATTTATCCACTGGTCTTTATTTTTCTTAGGTATAACTGCCCAAAATAGAATTAACAGACTTAATCTATTGCCACATAAATTTATTTTATAATTCAAGAAAATATTTAAAAAGAAGAAAAAGGAGTCTATATCAAATACAGCAGGACACTACTTTCAAGGCATCAAATATTTTGGGAGACCATTATCATACCAGTCAAAATGTGATTAAGTCTGAAACGTGTCCATTTAATTATTTTTCCGACTTTTAATAACTATTCAGACTCTGACATTTAGCAGAACTAAGCAGTAGAAATAATAACCTTGGAAAAATGAGTCATTTCATCTTTCCAAAGCACGAGAGTAGCTGAAATGCTATACGTGAGAAAAGAGTTCCCAGTTGGCTACTGTCTCAAACCTCAAGTCCAAAGGCAGAGAAATCTTCCTGCTTGGTATACAGGCAATTCTGTACTCAAAGTCATTAAGTCACCTTTGTAGCAGTAACTCACTGTCCAACTATATGATGTTTTATAAGTATTTTCATTCCTCCAGTCTTCCTTTTCCCATTTCCTTCTCCAAATAGATTGGCATTTCTTGGAAGACAGATTATTTCTGTAATTTCTATATGTTTCTCATAGGGACTAAAACAGTATTAGGTATATAGTATCATATACCTATATACACACACACATACATATATACAGACATAGATACCTGTAGGTAGATTGGAAAAAAAGCTCTTCAACATCCAGGAGGCTAGGAAGTTCATTTTTACAAGGACTGCAACACTGTTTATACTGATACTTTTTTTACC
The DNA here is from genome assembly GCF_000442215.2 of Lipotes vexillifer. NCBI lineage: Eukaryota > Metazoa > Chordata > Mammalia > Artiodactyla > Lipotidae > Lipotes > Lipotes vexillifer. The sequence goes on from NW_006774067.1 coordinate 65,118, forward strand.
TTGACTTCTAATGGGGATTTCACACAAGTGTCCCTGGGCAACCACCTGTGGTTTTCAGGTAAATGCATTTTCAGATTGTCTAAGGCATACATACTATCTAGCCCTGTAAGAAAATGTTTGCCAACCTGGATTTAAGCAAAACACACAACACAGAGTAGCCCTCAACTAACAGGAGTAATGGGATAGACTAGCCTGATAGATTTTTCTCTTGACTGCTCTTTTACTGCTGTCTTTATCAGCTTGCCAACTGGGCAACAGGTTACCACTCTTTACTAATGCCTCCTAGATTATGTTCTTATATTTTGACCTTAAGTATTTAGCTAATCTTGTGGAGCTACACGGATTTCTAGTCTGTTTTCAGTATCAGGCCTTCCTGACCCCTGTTCCATTTTCCCATATAATTCCTTGGTCTCCTATCCGAGAGTTCACTGTTGTCCCAGTTACTTTATTTTCCTTTGTCCCCCTCTGTCAAGGACTACCAGAAAGGCTGCAAAGCCCTTGTAATTGACTCAGAATACACATGTAACCACACCAAGATGTCTCTATTGCTCAGCAAGCCTTTAATTCTCTCCCAAATGACTCCTTATTGCACATTCTCCCCCACATTTGACCCCAAACTTTACCATCAAAACTTCTCAGTCTCTCTTCCTTCTCTCAGTACCCTCAAGTCATTCCAGGGGTATTTACTGAGAAGATGGCCTTGCTTCTACATTTACAGAGCAGATGAGAGCCCCTAGAAAGAACACCTTGCAGTCTCCTTCCTCCCCACCTGAAGACGTGGCTGGCTTCTTCTGCAGGTATCCTTTCACTGAGCTCTACCTTCCAAGGCTCCTGAGCTTATCCCCAATCTTCTCATAGGCAATTTGTTTTATCAAAGGCTTTTTGCTCCTTTATCACTGTTTCTGTTTCTCACAATCATCCAACTGACTCAAACATTCCCAGAGCCAATGATTAATACCTGGTTAAGCGGTGTAAATTCTTACTGGGATGATAAGAGGACAAGAGACAGCCTCAGTTTCATGCAGAATGAATGATGCAATACCACGAACAATGCGTTGGTTTTAGTTACTAACTCGTTTGACAAAGTCTAATGAGTTATATTAAAATCAGCAAAAATTACTGTAACACTAGCTTTTAACCAAAAGCAACACCTTAGTCCCAGATTATAAATTTTTAAAAATAAAATAGGGAGTTCTTCATCCCACTTATTTAACACCTCACTGTACAAAAAAAGACAGAGAAATACAGTTATTGTTCACCCCTTGAAATGCAAATCTTACACAGAAAGATGGAGCTACTTAGTATCCAAGGATATTCTCATGACCTATTTTAGAACCACTACATTAAGTTCATACCTTCCATAAAAGCCCATTATGATTTTTTAATTTTACATAAAATAAATATTATTATATTAGTTTCCTGACACACCTTCCCCTGACTTCTTTTTTTTTAATTAATATACTATGAAAAACACTGAAAAAAAAAACCCCACCACAATAAAAAACTAAGTATGGCAAAGAGCCTATATACAATTTTAAGAAGTGCTATATTCTACAAGCTCCCTAAAATTAGGCTGAGGAAAAATAACGTGTCTTATATATGCTTCCACTTGTTAAACAGAGAAGTCCTTTCACAATACACGAGGCTTCTCACTTACTCCTATAGCTTTCTGTCTCAACTCAAAACTCAAAGTCTTGTGTTTCTGATTCCGAGGATAAATACCTAGGAGTGAAGTGCTGTGTCATTTGAGAGGTATACGCTTAATTTTATAATGATGGTGTATCATTTACACTGCCACCAGCAAAGGCAATATACTGAGACAAATTAGTTCAATCAGGACAGGCTACATATATATTAACATTGTACCAGCGGAATTAAGGACACAACTGATATGATGGTTAAAACTGTAACATAGAGGTCAAACTTGAAAAACTCATAAGCAGACTGAAAACGAGCAAAGAGCTAAAATTACCTCAGAAGAAAATTTTTATAGAGGTAGCAGAACAGATCATTAATAAAAGATTTTAGGTATACTGAATGCGGAAACCAGAAAAATAAGCAATAAGAGTCTCAATATTTACTGAGTGGTAATTATGTAAGAAAACTTGGTGAAACTATATGAAGATCAAAAGAAATTCACTGTGTTCTTAACAAATTCAAATTAACTAAATAAGAGGCTTTTTAACCCTTCTGCCTAAGAAGAGCCATACACTTCTTAATTTTTTTTTTTTTTGGTACAATGATACACTAATGTCAAAAAATCATGAAGTCGGGAAAACAATGTTATTAATGAAAAAAGAAAGACATTAATTTGTTATCATACCCATCTGCAAAACTGAATTCCTAAAAAAATACTGAGCACTGCCTACAGTTTTAATGACCAACCACTAATTTTATATTTAGCCACATTTTAAGTCATATATAAAGGCAAGAGAAAGACTTCTTCAGTAAGTCAAACTTCCTATTTATTACACAAGCTATTTGAATACATACTCTAGGTGACTGAGTAGTAAGTCAAATTTAAGAGATCTTAAATAAGGAAGTGATGGCATATAATACTGGCAGGGAGAATAAAAACCAGTTAAATAAAAGTTGTTTAATTGTAGTAAATATAGTAAAACAAAAAACCCAAAACTGACAATACAAAAATTTTAAATATGTGTTTATAGAATACAAATACATAATGTAAAAATTTATAGCTTGTAACAACAACATAATTCCTAAACCTCAGATTATTGTATATATATGTAAAACAATGGAAAATAATGACTAAATTGATGGGGGCAGGTAAAGAAAAAGTGCTAAATGTATCACACTTTATAAGGATTTTGTTTTTCTCTGTCTCTCCTTTTTATTCTCATTTTTTTCTTTCTCTTACTATCTTTGCCAATTAAATTTTGTTGTTGGTATTTCTAAAATCAAGAAATATTAGTCCCAATTCTTTTTACCCAGTAAAAAATAACATTTCAAAAACTACTTTCCCCATAAATGATCTTTTTTTTTCTTTTTTTTTAAATATCGGACTCTCCTAAACTGATAACATACAATCTACCTGGCAAACTTCTGTGCACTTCTGTTGGTCTGAAACGCTAAGGGTCAGAAAGTTGCTTAGGAGTCCTCCACTCCCTTTCTCCCAAGGAGGAATCCTCGGTCATCACATTCCCTGACACGGGGTCACCTGGCTTCGGCTGAAGTGGTCACAGTATTTGCAAGTTAACTTCCTTGCAAACCACCTTACACCATGGTTCCATAGCACTAACAGAAAATGATGCTTCTCTTCCACCTCCCAGTATTATTCACCCATTTGTTCCTCTTCTGCCATCATGTAGTCTACTGGCAAGCCTTCTCCTTTCCAGGGTAATCAGAGCAGCTTATCCTCACTGGAAACCATGAAAAACCTCTTACTCTTCCAGTTATCCTCTTAGAAAATGACCCCAAGAAATGGATTCGGTACTTCAGATGTGGTCTTGACCACAGAATGGGATTCATCAGCACAGTACCATGGGAAAAACACTCCCTTTAACTGGAAATATACCTTTATTAATGTATGATGAGTCCTAATTTCATTGTTATTTTTTCAAACTGAACTATTTAACATACTATATCAAAATTAATTTGTAAAAGAATAACTCCTTCCCCCCATATACGTCATAAACACTCCCCCCCCTTTTTTATTTTTGCAAAATCAGATTTCATCCAACCAATAATACATGTTTTTGACTTCTGTAATGGCCCATTTTTTGGTTACATATCACCTTATCACTTTCTAGACGGTTATTTTCACAATTTTTAAAGCATTTCGGTTCTACGTACCAGTTTTCCACACATTAGAAACTTCACATTAAAGAGGAAAATATCCACACATTCAGTGAAGCATGTTTAAGCTTTAAATTGAGTGCTATATTGTTAGTTTTCTCATGTCTACAGGGGGATAATAATTACATTGCAACAGTTTTAATAAAACCTGTAAAATCCACCAAGTAAAGGAACTGAAAAATAATTGGTATGCAATAAATAGTAATTATCAGTTCTAATCCAAGAACTGGGAATCAAGTGGGATCTTTTTTTCTCTTTACTGTATAACTGAACAAATAGAAAATATTGTTAATTAATAATACGGTTACCGTCAATTTAATTAAAAAAATAAACTTTGTAATTTTCTTTTAAGGCACTGATGACATTCTTTTATTTCATACAAATGACTGTTAAATCAAGCAGATTTTGTACTTCATATTAAAATTTGATTTAAACAATTCAAATGCATAATGAAAAAGGTCACTGTGTGAATCATTTTAAAAGACTAGGACATTTGTCTTTTAGATTTAAATGTTTAAAGCTCCGGAACCATAGCCACTCTCTACTTAGCAGAGACAATTATCCATGTGGATTTGAATTTTCCATCATCTGACATTATTCCAATTTATTACTACTGTAATTTTCTGGGATCTGAAAGGTTGAGTAGAATAGTTGAGGTTAAAAGAAAATCCGTTTTCTTCTCACAAACTTATTTTCATACCATTTTAAAATTTGCTGCTAAAGGAATAATTATTCTTTGGGTAGATTTGGTTTAAATCAGTCAGATACAATTTTCACTACTAGTTAGGAATACCCAATTTAATCAGTTTTTACAATAAAAACTGTCTTTTGATCTGGTATGACCTTCTTGGTGAATGTTCAATGAATGTTGACTTTGCTCCTATTAAATGTAGCATCTGGCTAAATGCTGGACATACACAGAGGTAACAAAAAAGTATAAAACCTTTTTCTCTGCATGAAAAAAGACACTACCTAAGTAAAGATATGGGATATACAAAGAAGACACATACCCTAGAAGTATGTAACGCCATTATTTTAAGAAAACATATTACAAAACAGTAGCTAACATTTATATGCTATTTAAGCTGTGCCAAGTACTATTTTAGATTACTTCCTTTAGTCCTCATAACAACTCTATGAGATAGGTCCTTCTATCCAGATCTAACTAATGAGGAAACTGAAATAGAGGCCAATCTCTTGCCTCAAATCACACCAACAGTTAGTACTGGAGCCAGGGTTTAAACCCAAATCCAGTTCCAGAACCCACAATCTTAACTGCTCTACTGCTCTGCTTCTCATTACACCTTTTCCACCCAGTAATTTATTGAGGTATGATTTACATCTAGAAAATGTATACATCTTAAGTATACAGATTGAAAAACTTTGGCAAATGTATATGCCTGTGTAACCACCATCCAAATCAAGATATACGTATGTGTGCCTGTGTGCTTCTGTGGATGTGTGTGCACTTGGGCACTTTTGGGTCTGGCTTCCATTAATTATATCTTGGTAAACTTATTTATAAACTTTGGGGAGAAAAGGAGGTGTCATTAGGAAGTAATGATAACAACTAAAGCCTTCTATATGCCTTGTAATTGCCCCATGAGGAAGCTATTGCAATTGTCTCCATTTTACAGAATAGGAACTGAAGTGCAGAAAAATTAAGGAGGAAGCAGTAAGACTTGGCATTTCCACTCTACCAACTGATCAGTTAAAAAGATAAAGAGGTAGGGCTTCCCTTGTGGCACAGTGGTTGGGAGTCCTCCTGCCGATGCAGGGGACACGGGTTCGTGCCCCGGTCTGGGAGGATCCCACATGCCGCGGAGCGGCTAGTCCTGTGGGCCATGGCCACTGAGCCTGTGCGTCCGGAGTCTGTGCTCCGCAACGGGAGAGGCCACGGCAGTGGGAGGCCCACGTACCGCAAAAAAAAAAAAAAAAAAAAAAAAAAAAAAAAAAAAAAGATAAAGAGGTAAAAAGAGATGACAAGACGGACATTAGGAGAAATTTTAAAATACCAAGGAAAAATTCCATAATTCACATTTATATTTGATTTGCCATCAGAATCCAACTGGATATGGACTAGACTGTATATCTTGAGAGATTCACTATGGAACAAACAGAAAGAAGCTAAAGTTAAACATCCAGGAACCCAATGAGGAAGAATAAGTTGGAGACAGGACGTATATTCTTAAAGGATGCCAAAATTAAGATGGATGGGGTGGGACATCGAGGGGAGTAAAGAGAGAAGAGGGAGCAAGGGAAAAGCTAGTGAAATTCGCTGTCACTCAAAAGGGAACTCGAAAAACACATGAAAGCATGTTTGAAAGCTTCTAGAATGTGGTCAGATTCAGTCACCAAATCAATGCGAAACACTTGGAAATACTGGTTATCTCTAGAAAAGCAGTGGCTGCTGAATTCTTACAAGACGGACGGCATACTAGTGGTTGAAGAGCCCGATAAATGGCTATGAGTCCTTCACAGAAATTACATATATAAAGTTATCCTTTAATTTGTGACAGTTGCTAATATTCTGTAGTTGTTCCTGTCACCTTTAGAGAACATTATCAGGTCTGGCCTTGTTCATTTGAGTTCTGTTTCTCCTAGATGGAATGCTCACCCTCCTTCCCCTTTCACTTGCCTTTAGTGGTTCTTAGTCCCGGGTGTACATCAGAATCTCCTGGAGAACTTTTAAAACAGTATCAATGTCCACATCCCCTGGGAGAGGACGGCATATCAAAGAAGTACCTGGGAGTTTTTCCAAAGTATACATGCTTCCTTCTCCACCCCTGTGATGTTGGGAAGCAGAATGTAGAGTTTGCAAACGACCCTTAGTGGATTCTGCTATTCTTCCCTCCTCTTTAAGAAACACTGTTCTACGCATTCCTTGGATGAGCTCAATCTCTCCTAAGGCTTCAAAAACCAGGTGCACCCTAATGACTCCTAAATCTTCAGCGCCATTCCGGATACCATGTGACCAGTACATATTTCTCCCTGTACCTCCAAAGAAACATCAACCTCAACACATCTTTTTTCCTCTGCCTTCCTCATCTGAATGAATGGTGTAACCATGCACAGAATCATACTGAATTTCTCTTTTTCCCCATATCTTTATTTCTTTACCCACTCCCAGAGTTAAATGGAGGCCAAACGAAATTTTAGGGAAAAAAATAAAAGTAGCTTCATTTTAGGCTCAAATCGCTTCTTACCTCAATGTTACTGCACTACTTTTGAACTGGCCTCATTAACACTAATCTTGTTCTTCCGAAATCCGTCATCCACAGTGCTGTGCTGCCCAAGAGACCTGCCTGACAATTTCACTCATTTACCTAAATCCGTGCAATGGGTTCACCCATCGTGGGCAAACATCAAAATTCTTATGGCGACCGACAATGTCTCTGAGAGCCATGAGAATACACAGTACATCTTGAATTTAATTTCTTTAGAACAGTAATGACATTGGTGGCCCCCCAGGAACCACAGGTTCCAGTATTCATGCCTTTGTTGTAGTCCTCTCCCCATGAATCTGTCCTTGAGTAGCAGATGGGAAGTGTAGACATCGGAAGGATACAGGCATACCAATTAAATGTATGAATGAGGGTGGTAAAAAATGTTGTTGTGACTTTGGTTACTCTTTTTAAAGATTTTGTTTTATTTTTAAGCTTATGTAGCAGTATATGCACTCACTTATTGCACATGGCACTTCATTTTATGAAAGGCTGTGTTTGGAGTTAAAACAGCAGATTCAAATGACAGGTATTTCATGCACCATTACTTTAAAGTAAAACTGCATATAAGGAAGTAATTTGTCTTTCCAAGATTAAAAAATATATATATTTCTGATGATAATAATAAAATATCTAACAGGGCAGAAAAATTAAAGGAATATTGGAAAATTTAAAGAAGAAAAATAATCACCCTAAATAGTAAGAAAGTCTTTAATCAGGCTAAGAAAAAGAAGGGACTCCTGCCAGGGGTCATCTGCTGTTTACAGGAGGGTTTAACATGTTTTCCCTCTTATCTTTATATCATTCATATTCAGCTAACCATTGTTGAGCCCCTACTGTGAACAGTGACCTGCACTTTCCTTTACGTTAATTCATTTATTATTAATATTTTGCACATACTCGTATTGACAATAAAATCCTATTTAAGAAAAACTGAACAAAGGGTTTATAATCAAAGGTAACTATCATTTTCTAGTGCCCTATTATTAAAATTATAAACAATGTTCAGTATACTAATTTTCAATACATATCTTATCCGACATTAAAAGACCCTGTCAAAATTTGTATGATTCCTCATTGTTTTTCTTTAAAATATCTTCTTTGTCCTGTTGTGTCTAAATCTTTGCGATTATGTGAATAATATCACGTTCTTGATATCTGTGCAGAAAAAAGCTTATACTATCATTCCAGTGCACATACACAGTATATATCACCAACATTTATATATCAATTTACACATTATTAGCTTTTTCAGAGAGAAAATTGATTCAACTTCATCCGTCCTTGGTAAAATGAGTTACATCTGACCATGTAAAACATCAAGGCTATCAGGGAATAAAACACACACCATATTTTCAAAGGCAAATGAAGGAAGTAACCTTACTATTGCCTTCAATAGTAATTCTGTTGTTTTTGCTTCTAAATATTTCCTTTTACTTACAGGAAGCAGTCAAGGTTGACACATTAGGCGGTCTTGCCTAGCAGAGAATATTTTTAATAGTGATTTGCTGGAGGCATGGCTTTGGGCTGTGCAGTGTCCCTGGAACTGGCTGTTTAAAATCCCAGATGGGCTGACTCATCCCTTCCACTTTTGGAGGTTAAAAAAAAAAGAAGGCACATCTTACAATTTACTGCAGGCAGATCTCTGAGGCCAGGTTGTAGATCATCTGCTCAGACTGCAAAATTATATCCAAATACGCAAATCAAAAACCTCAAATTTAGTTGCTGTGACTCTGACTTCTATAAAGGTCATTAGCCAATGCTTCAAAACTCAGGGGTGTTTTTATGCCAGGTATTTCTCATGTATAGATCAAGGTATCAGCCAAAGATTAAAGATTATCACATGGCTAGCATACATATTGAATCTGAGGAATTAGAAGGACAAAGGGACATGGTCTCTGGTTCCAAGATAAAAAAGTATTGTGATATTGTGATTTATAAGGAATATGTATTTGGTCACTTGGATGACCTAAGGATGAGGCTGGCTGCCAATGGAGCTAACCACGTGATTAGAATGTTGGAACTTTCAGTTCCACTCCCTGACCTCTGGAGAGGACCTGGGGGTTGAATTAATCACCAGTGGCCAATGATTTAACCAATCACACCTTATATAATGAAGCCTCCATAAAACCAAAAGGATGAGGTTCGGAGAGTTTCTGGGCTGGTGAACACTGTGGAGATGCGGGAGAGTGCCCACGTAGAGAAGGCATAGAAGCTCTGTGCCCTTTCCCCATACTATGCCCTATGCCTCTCTTCCATCTAGCTGTTCCTGAGTTATATCCTTTTATAATAAAGTGGTAATCTAGTAAGCAAAATATTTCTCTGAGTTCTATTAGCTGCTTTAGCAAATTAATTAAACCCAAGAAGGATGTTATGAGAACCTCTGATTTATAGCCAGTAGCTCAGAAGGAAAGATAACAACCTGGGCTCGCAACCTGGGCCCTGAAATGGGGGTGCAGTCTTGTAGAACTGGACCCTTAAACCTGTGGAATCGATGCTATCTCTGGGTAAACCGTCAGAATTGAGTTGAATTCATGGACACCCTGCTGGTGTCTAAGAATTGCTTGTTGGAGTTGAGGAGAATCTCCCCACATGCACTGGAAATTTAAGTATGCAATTAAGTTATTAAATATCAGAACCAATTTAAGTATGCAAATGAAAAGACCACAAATACAACAGGAATCCAAGAAAGGAAAAACGACTGGTTCATGGAAGACAGGATAGGATGTAAAAAAGTAGAGTCTATCATGTTGACAGATTGCTAGACCTTCTCCATCACGTTCCTACTTTCATCCTTACAGCATTAGTGAACAAAGATATCTCAACTGTTTTCTAAGTCAAATGGCCCCTTTTGTACTCTGGATGCTATCTTTTCCCATTGAAATGTTCCTCCACGATTCCTTTTTTGCTCAGAATCTTCAAATTCATCTCTCTTTTCTGACTCTTTCC
>NW_006774067.1:75160-96624 GCF_000442215.2 Lipotes vexillifer
CTCTTTCACTTGAGTCTCTCTCATCTTAAAAAAAATCTTTTGACCCTATTTTTCCTCACATTATCTCCTAGCTTTGGGAAATGTCTAGTCTACACAAATTGGATTTATTTCCTCACCTCTCTTTTATCTATAAACTGAAAACAAGCTCTTAACCCAACTTCCTCAATGAATCTAATCTAAACCAAGTCAGTAATGGCTTGCTAAGTGCCAAAAGGTCTAGTGGCCTTTCAGTAAAATTTGATCACTCTCTCCTTGAAATTCTACTCACTATTCTCAAGCTTTCATGAAACCATTATTTGTTGGTTTCCCTCAGAACTTGGCTCCCCTTCTATCTCCTCTGTGGTCTTTGTTTCTAGCTATCATTTAAATGTGATTTTCCCCCAATTATAACCACATTCCTCTTTACTATTTAGCTTATATCTGTCAAATGATCCCAGATGATGTTTTTTTGTTTGTTTATTTTGGCTGAGTTGGGTCTTTCTTGCTGCGCGTGGGCTTTTCTCTAGTTGTGGCGAGCAGGGGCTACTCTTCGTTGTGGTGTGCAGGCTTCTCACTGCGGTGGCTTCTCTTGTTGTGGAGCACGGGCTCTAGGGTGCGTGAGCTTCAGTAACTGTGGCACACAGGCTCCGTAGTTGTGGCTCGCGAGCTCTAGAGTGCAGGCTCAGTAGTTGTGGCTCAGGGGCTTAGCTGCTCCGCAGCATGTGGGATCTTCCCAGACCAGGGCTCGAACCCATGTCCCCTGCATTGGCAGGCGGATTCTTAACCACTGTGTCACCAGAGAAGTCCCCCATATGATGTTTTGTAACTTTGCTTATGTCCCTGAGACAGTTACAACCATGTCCAATATGTGCAGGTGATTTATACAGGTTAAACCCAGACTCAAATACACAGGTTATACATCCGTTCATCCATTCATTCATATTCATTTCTCTCTCTCTCTCTCTCTCTCTCTCTCTCACACACACACACACACACACACACACACACACACACACATTAAAGCAACCAACCACTGCACATTTCCACCTAGAAGCTTCCCAGGTCACACAGAATTGCTATATCTCAAACTGAAGACATATTTTCCTTATCTCCCCCATGCTCTTCTTCCTGGTTTTCTTATACAGGTGAACGGTGGTGCTTCATCTACCTAGTTACTCAAGGCAAAAACAAAGGAATCATACCCTTCATCCCCTCTTCCAATCTTTCACTGAGACTGATTAAATGTACTTCCTTAATGCCTGTCCTCTTTGTCCCCTCTTCTCTGTGCCTACTTTTTACCTCTATCAACATCAGTTTCTTAAATGCTCTCATCCCTACATCCCCTCTTCAGACTTTTCCAACAATCTTTTATAATGTCAGAGGGCCCTTTCTAAAACAAATCTAATCACATTATTTTCTTACTTAAAATCTTTCAATGGCTCCTTCTAGCTATCAGGCTAAAGCCCAGAGGTCTTCAATATGACAAAAAGGTTCTTCATGAACTAGTTTCTCCGATGTCTACAGATTTTTTTTCTACCAGTTTCCCACATGCCCCCTTTATATGTGCATCCGAAATCCTATGCTCTGGCTCTGCTTAATTACTTTCAATTCCCCAAATACCCTCTCTTTTTTCAACCTGTGCACTTGCTATTCCTCTGCCCACAATGTAGTTACAGCTAACATAGGATAATAACTAACCACACGTGATCAGGAGTCAGGCTACTTAGATTTAAATATCAGCTCCTCCATTCACTGGCTTGGTGACAGTTTGCTAATTAAACTCTGTGTCCCTTGTTTTTCTTTTTTGTAAAACAGGATGAAAACAACTTTTACCTCGTAGAGCCGTGACAAGGATTAGATGAGACATTCCATATGAAGCAATGAAAATATGGCAGCAATAACCTCTCATTAATGTCAGCAGTAATCGCCAAACATATTTGTAATGACCATCTGTAGAAAGGACGGAATTCTATCCAGTTTGAGGAGTATGTCACCAAAATAATCAAGCAACAGAGACACAATGTTGAGGTCCTGTAGCTTGGTTCCACTCACCCACGGAGGCACCTTCAGAAACAATGAGAAGAGCCTCCCTTCAAATCTCCCTGTGTAGATGAATGTTCTCTTTCAGTCAAATTCTTCTCAGGTTCAGTTAATGTCCAACTCCTTTCCTAAATTCCTCTTCATCTGTCTTCATTCCATTTCAACACCATAACCTTTTTTGGTAAATGCTCATCAACTGATACAAGAGCTGCAAAGTAGGCTATTGAATTTTGGGTGGGAAAGGCACTAGGGATCCCTAGTGAGGGAGAAGAATATTAACTTGCAGGGACCCCAGTCCACTGCAGTGGTCCCAATGCAAACTTTACTATTTGGGGGATTTCATTTGTGGGTTCTCATCTTTTTTTGCCTGGTTTTCAAACTCTTCCTCTCTACTGTTTCATTCTCTGTATCCTATAAACCGATTCAAACCTCTCCCACGCTAAAGCTGCTAAATGCAGCAATAGATCCTCACTTCTCTTTATTCTGCCCCTTATAGCTTAATTCTAGCGACAACTGCACATTTCAGACTCTTCCTCAAGCATTCCTCCTCTTTTTTAATTAATAGAATCCAAATATAATTTTATATTCAAAATGCTATATGCAAACTTTTTTTAAAGTTAAATAATACTGGAAAGATTTTAACAAGAACAGCAGTCCTCTGTGTCAACATGGAGTTCAACTCCTTGAAAGGCGATCATTTTAACTCTTAGTTAATTTTTCTAGAATTTATCTCAAAGGTACAAACAATATCCGTGCTATTTCCTATTATTTCAAAGTTCAAGAATCCCTTGAATTCTTACACGGAAGATGAGGATTTTTCTTTCTCCTATGAGTTTACTCCCTAATGAGCTTTCTCTCATCGCAATTTGGATAGAAATCACTGTTTGGTGTTTATATTACAGTAACTAAGTAACTTTGTTTACTGGTGGGTCATGCGCTGCATCATAAAATAATTTACTTTATTATAATTTTTTTCCCTTGGAATTAATTGCCTCTTTTAAAATATCTGCATAGTTTTCTATGTTCCTGCCACTAAATTCTTCTGTGAATCTTTATGGCGGAGCACGTAGGCTAATCCATCATTTTAACTTTTCATTTCCTCTGAAAGACCTTCCCCTGGAGCCCTCCCCTATACTCCAACAGTCAGCACTGGTTGCTCTGTAGGTCTGGTATACAGGTGTCACCCTTGCCTTCAACTTCATTTTTCTAGGAATTACGTTCACCTCTCTTCTGGGTTAGATCTCTTCATTCCTGAATCTCACGTAATCATCATTCTTGATTTATTCCCTTGATTTGATGGACCATAAGTGAGGTGAGTGGTAAAATTTTCAATGCCATGTATTTGCTCAAATACCTTTCTTTTCCTTTTGTTTTAATCCTCATATTATTCAGAGATTAGCTAAATATCAAAATCTAGGTTGGCAATCATTTTCCTTCAAGTACCGCAGGAATTGTTCCATTTTTTTTTTCTGGCTTTCAAGAACGGTCTTCTTTATTCTTTTTTTTTTTTAACATCTTTATTGGAGTATAATTGCTTTACAATGGTGTGTTAGTTTCTGCTTTATAACAAAGTGAATCAGCTATACATATACATATGTTCCCATATCTCCTCCCTCTTGCGTCTCCCTCCCTCCCACCCTCCCTATCCCAGCCCTCTAGGTGGACACAATTCTTTATTCTTTTTTGAAAGTTACCTTCTTTTCTGAAAGCTTTTACATTTTTCTCTTTATCATGACTGTTCAAAATCTCATCACGATGTGCCTTTCTTTTTCTTTTTTTAAAAAATTCATTATACTATATAATTCAATGGGCACTTTCAATCTGGAACCTCAATAACTCAGGCCAGATTATCTATGTATTATTTCACTCCTAATTTTTTTACTTGTATCTTCTCAATTCTGTCTCATTGGAACTCACGATCATAGAATTTTATTCACTGCAATATCCCAGCATCTAGAACAATAGATGGTACATAATGATGCTCAATAAAAATTGACTGAATATATTAATTAGGATACTAGACTTCTTGGTTTACTTTCCTTTCCTATTATGGTTCTCTTGTGTCTTTTTTAGCTGTTACTGTCTTCCTCACTTTTGACTGCCAAATCTTACATTATTTTTTTAAAAATTTCTTGGAGTTATACTTTTTCATTTCTAAAAATCTTGTTTGTTCACTAAATGTTCTGTTTTAAATATCTCATCCTATTCTTATTTCATGTATCTTTTTTTCCCCTCTGAGCTTATCAATGATTGCTCTTTAAGTTTTCTTTTGCTATATGTATTATAAATGTTTTCATTTTTATGAGCCATTTTTCCTGATTTTTTCCCCCCCACTCTCATTTCTTGAGAAAGAAACCTATCATTCTCCCACTAAGGGAGCTAAAAGCTTGGATGCAGCATTCTGTAAAAGGAAGGATTTCACGGTTTCTCTATTTAGAATCTACATTGCCAATTACTTATCTAGTTTTCAGGCCTTCTATTGTGTCTGAAATTATTGTATCAGATACAACAGTGTGTCTGATACTATTTCTGTTCAGTTTCACCAGGGAGTAAACCTCCTGCCTTATTTCAGGATTGAGGAGGAACTGTCACATGGCTGCAGAGGGAATCTGGGAGACTAAATAGCTCATTAGGAATTTCAGCTATCATTCATCCCCCATTTCAGTGATTCTTGTCATCTACGATTCCTGAATCATGCCAGGGTCTGGAGGCAAAACTCTATTTCTCGTTGGCTCTTCCTTCTTCAGGTAGTTATATTTCAGCTTTCTGTACTCTACTAACCATGTTTCCTTTGCACTTCACTCTTCAACGTGCCATAGATCTTATTCATATCCTTTCCCATCTCTTTCCTGGTAGGTTTTTATTCTTTGCTAACGTTTTAGTGAGATTTGAGAAGTAAAAATAAACATGTGAACTCAATCTTCCATGTTTAAGCAGAAGAATTCCCTTCCCTTTCCAATTATGAAAGCAGGCTTCTATGCCTTTCTTGCTGCTAAAACTGTTTTAGCAAGGATCAATAATGACATCTTACATTCTAAAACCAACATACTGATGATTTCCAAACCTATATATATATATGAAGCCAAAGCCTCTCTTCAAGTAAACATATACAAATGTGCTCTGGACATCATTTACAAAACTGGACTCACTGTTTCCTCCGCCCTCAAGCTATTACTGCCTTAAACGATACCACTACAGTATTCAGCTTACTACTCAAGCTGGAGACCTGGATATTTTCTCCTTCTCCCTCATCCTTCCCCAACTAATAAAACAATTCAATAGGTGTGACTAAATTACTGTGTTTTATATCATTGTCTCCCCTCTATCCTCAGTGGTAATGGTTTAGTCCATTTTTAAGCAATGTGGATCTGGGTTACAGAAATAATCCAGCTATATTCTTTCTGTCTCTAGTCTTGCATTTTCCATACTGTTGCAAGTGAGTGTTTTCCTATACACAAATCTAACCATGCCACTGTGTGCTAAAAGGCAATAGAACGCTTTTGATCACAAGCTAGAGTAACCAACTCAGACAACCTTAGGCATTTCTTGGTTCCTGTGACCAAATTGCCAAAATGGGATGCTTGCCCCCGACAGACTGGAATGAATCAGGTATTGGAATACCTCCAGAAGACTCACTAGATCTCTCCTCTGCTTCTCTTGGTGTGTTAGGTTTATGAACTACACTGACTATGCCCACGAGGCTGGAATCATAGTCACCTGCAATCTGGAGCGTACACTCCACCAGCTATGCTACCAGAGGAGAAAGGATTTGTACCCTTTCAGTCCCACTTTTAATCCTAAAGAAAGATACTGATGAGGCCAGCTTAGGTTTCTTGCCTACTCTGATAGCCAGTGGGAACGCAGACGATGGACAGAATGAATAGGGGAGTGGCTTCCCACAAAAGGAATAATTAGAAGGACGCCGAGCAACAGCATTTATCCTGCTGTGTAATATAGACTGTCTGGACTCGAGTTCCAGCACAACTCCCTAGCTGTATAACTGGGGCACATTACTTACCTTCTCAGTGCCTTACTTGTCTAAACTAAAAAGTGAGACTAAGGCCAGTGATTACTTCATAGACTTGTTGATTTAATAAGGGTAAAATTCTTACAACAGTCTCAGCTTCGTTGTAAGTAATAAACAAACATGAGTCATGTATAAATAAATCAAATTCTTCTTGCCATGACAAAGAAAACCCATTACGACCTGGCCCCTGCTTAATATTTAAGCATTATTTCTTATCCCATTCCTCATACTGGCACTTCCAGACTATGCTGAACAGTATATATCTCCATGCCTCCTGGCCCTTGCTCACGCTATTCTGGAAATTTTCTGGCTAATTTTCTCTGCCTATGTGCCATGTAAGTTTCATTTCAGCATTAACTATTTATACCTAAACTTGGTAATGGTACTTCTAAATGATACCAAAAAAAAAAAAAAGGTCAAAGATTTATGCAATATTTTAACTGTTCCTCTTAAGAGCTGAAATAGGAAATGGTTCCCTTTTCCCCTCCTCTTTACTTCAGTCCCATGCTTACTGTTGCTTTATACAGACTAAAGACGCCCACAGATATAGCTCCAGCCCAGACTGAACTCTCAGACCTTGAAAAAATTATTAAACTCCCCCCTTGAAGCCCCACGTTGATGACTCAAAGGTCTCTCAAACTCAATATACCCAAGGCTGAACTCAATCTTCCTACTACAACTGCTCTTTCTCTGCCTATACTTGTTCTTATGAACGGAGGCAACCTCCCCATGGCTCCTGCCACCATCACTATTCACTTCATCATCAACTTGTGGACATTTCTCAACACAGCCTCCCTTCTCCAGTTCCATCTCTGTTCCCTTCATTCATGAATGGCTGCAGCCAGAGGGATCATTTTGAATGCAACCTTACTGTATTTCTCCTTTGACTAAAAGGGTTCAATACCTTTCCTTTGTCTTTAAACACAAAGCTCAATATGCTTACCCTGGCAATGTGACGTCTTGCATGATCTGGACTCTGCCCACCTCTTCACTTTTATCTTAAGCCATTCTCCTGCTCACCTCACCAAGGAGGAGATTCCTCTGACTTCTTCGGATTCCTCCAATTTGCTAAGTAGCTTCCTGACGTGTGGCCTTTACCCATGCTCTTCCTTTTGCCTCAAACACTCCTCCTCACTTCCTAACATGTATAAATCCTTCCAGCATTCCAGTCAACTTAAATGTCACTTTATCAGGGAAAGTATGCCCAAGAATATTCTTCCCATTTTTATGGCACCTTGTTTTTCATTTTCATGCCCAAGTCACAATTTTAATGAATTAATTCTTTGGTTAATCCCTTACTTTCCTTTCTTTTCCATTTTCCCATAAGTTCCTGAAAGGCAGGAGCTTTGTCTTATTTATGACTAAAGCCTCATTTCTTCGCAGCATACCTCTAACATAATTGGAACACAATAAATATTTTTTGAGTAAGTGAAACTGACATTAGGTGAGTATAGTAAATTCTTTCATTGTAGTATTGTGTGGCTGTGAAAAGATGTATGCTAAAGACTGCTGATGCAAGAAAATGTTAAATTATACACATAGTATTTCAATTCAGTAAAAAATGCACAGAAGATAGATGTGGTAGGCAGAAAAATGACCCCCCATCCCCAAAGATGTTCACATTCTAATCCCTGGAAACTTTGAATATGTTATATTACAAGGGAAGGGGTAATTAAGACTGCTAATCAGTTGACCCTGAAATAAAGAAATTATTCTAGATTATTTGGCAGGGCCCAGTATAAGCACAGGGTCTTTTAAATGTGGAAGATGCAGCAGAAGAGTCACAGTCAGAGCAAAGTAGGAAAGGAGAGACTCCATCAGCCATTGCTGGCTTTGAAGATAGAAGGAAAACACAAACCAAGGAAGGTGGACAGCTTCTAGAAGGTGTAAAAGGCCAAGAAAATTCTCTGCAGAGCCTCCAGAAAGAATGCAGCCTTGCATTCTTAATTTTATCCCAGTGAGACCCATTTTGGACTTCTGACCTCCAGAACTGTAAGATAAATTACTTTAGGGTTTTAAGCCATCAGTTTGTGGTAATTTGTTAGAGCAGCAATAGGAAACAAATACAATAGGGTATATGAGGATAGGAGAGTTGACATGTTTTCGTTTTCATATTTTGTACTTTTTTGTAGGCAAGCTCTCTGCAGCTTCTCCTTTCTCTGATTTTAGCCCCATTTTACCAGTTGGCAGCATTGTGCTTAAGACTGCCATATTTCTACTGAACCCATGAAATTTTAAAAAAACCTGGAGAAATTATCTGGCTTACAGATGCAAGTTTTTTGTTTTTTTTTTTCTAAACACATGTTAAATGAAAACGTAGATGGCAAATATCCTAAGAATATTCAGGGAAATTGCATAGTTTTTCTTGCTAAAATGATGAATGAATAAATTTTCATCAGTTACATTAATATTACAAGAGGACTTTAGAAAGTATCTATATAGCTGGATGACTTTTAGCACTGAAAGACAGAAACAGTTCCTAGGATAATATTATTGTCCTTTTACTATTTTATCCTCTTTCTATGCCTTTATAGAAGTAATGAAAATAAGCACTGGATTTAGGAATCTGAGAAGCATGTTTTAATTCCTAATGGGAAAGAAAAGGGAAATCCTCGATGGATTTTTTTCTTAATGCCAGCATCTCCTAGATGCTTAAACTATCTTCAAATAAGCTACCTGAATAAAATACACATGGATACCTGGTTCTAGTTTATATCTAGGAAACTTGGAAGTCAGTGAAGTCTTTACAGTTAATGAATTTACTTACAAGACTAGAAAATGTACTCTAGAATTATGCATTCAACAATACCGTTCTTGGGCTTCCCTGGTGGCGCAATGGTTACGAATCCACCTGCCAATGCAGGGGACACGGGTCCGGAAATATCCTACGTGCCACGGAGCAACTGAGCCCGTGTGCCACAACTCCTGAGCCTGCACTCTAGAGCCCGCGAGGCACAAATACTGAGCCCACATGCCACAACTACTGAAGCCCGTACGCCTAGAGCCCGTGCTCCGCAATAAGAGAAGCCACCGCGATGAGAATCCCACACACCTCAATGAAGGGTTGCCCCTGCTTGCCGCAACTAGAGAAAGCCCACACTCAGCAATGAAGACCCAACACAGCCATAAATAAATAATAAATTTATTTTAAAAATACCATTTTCAATTCTATCTTATTTTGAAGTGAGTGTAAATTGACCTCTGAAAGATCTGAAATTTAAATTAGAACATATGGTTTACTTATAAACTTGACTGAAAAGATGAATTTTTACACAGAAGCATAAAATATCTTCAATTACATGACTGTTATGTTCTCAAATAATTCATGTAATTTTTTTCCTAAAACCTTTTCTAGTTATTTATTGGTGAATAAACAGATTAAAAATCTGCTTTTGTTTTTGCACATGGACAAATCCCTGAAACTTTGTAGATATAATATTGAAACCATATGAAAACCTGTCACTGAACGAACGAAATTATTTAGAGAGAAAGAACACCACCAAGCAAATGGAAAAAAAACCAGTGCAAAGTAGCCATAGAGCTGGTTTCATTTCCCTCTAGCACCTTCTGGTGGTAAACGCGGTGTATTGCTGAATCCTCTAGCATGGACAGAAAGAATTTACTGCAAACATTATTTAATGCTCAGTATCTTGATTCTCCCCCAAAGCAGTCTAAATATATTTTTAATTTTTTCTTTAGTTACAGTTATACATTTATAATATGATCATATCAGAAAAGATAATTTTAAAATTCCTGCCAGAACTTTGAATTAATTTATTTGCAGGAACCATGAATTTTTTGAATGTCTGCACTCAAAAATAAAATTGGATAAGGTAGAACCAAACAACAGGACTGTAGACAAATACATAAGTACCCACATATGTGGTCTCAGCCTGGATTATATATGAAAGAAGCAATTTTAAGATAAATGTGCCTTTATTTTTCTTTATTAGATTTAGAATGTGGTATTTAGTGTCAATAATATCTAACATTTCTTGAGATCTTACATGAATGCCTGGAATAATTTAAAATATGTTATACACAATCTCATTTGGTTACACAATAAGCTAATGAGATACATAAATATACATATATGTGTGTGTGTTTATTATCTACATTTGATGGATACAGAAAAGTAATAATTTATTGGCATATTTAAAAATAATGAATAGAAAAACTTAAGAGACAGAGGCTCAAATGTACTCTCATATCCAAAGAATAAATGAATGGATAAATGTATTCACTACTTAAAATCATGTATATATGAAGGACCAAACATTGGGAATTTAACATGATAAAGGCTCTTCAGTATATTGAAAGCATTTACTGTATAAGCTGCAGAAGGTAGATATGAAAAAATATCATAGGAACTGTCATAATAGATACATATGTACCAAATGTCAGAATTGCCAAGAAGATAAGCCCCTGAATCTGCATGAAGACACAGAAAGGGCATCAGCTGGCTAGTGACCAGGATCTGCCCATTAATCCTCTATTTCCATGATCATTAAGCATCCAAGGAATTAAAATTTGGCTTTGCACGTGGATTTCCTGCAGGGAGAAGATACATAGGCCACAATATTCAAAACCTTCACAGTACCTGTCATAATTTAAGTTTTGAAATGTATGTACATTAAGTGGAAAAAGATAATCTCTATTTGGTTTATCACTGACCTCCCAACAGCTGACAGATTGCTGGGCACACAGTGCGACTTGCTCAATATCTGCTCAACGACTCCACAGGGCCTCTGAAGCCTGCTGGCCTCCTCAGAGAACATCTCATAACCCCTCACACATTACCATCCTATGCAGCCAAATATGTTCAATACTTTTCAGTAGCATTAAGTGTAACAATTAAGTGGTGCGATTCTGCTAAAGTGAAAGGTTAATGCATACAGTGTTTACTGTATTGATAGGCACTTCAATTAGAGGCAGGGTTTGATTTGAAAGGAAAGGGGACTGAGAGGAAATGTTTTGGTAGATCATGCAATCTCCCAAGAGGGCAGAGACCATGCCATTGTCACATCCTAGTAACCCACTCAGTGTTTGGCACATAGTAGACAGACAATCAAATATTTGTTGAAGAATGAAGAACAATAAAGAACAATAAATATATGAAACAGCTTATGTTTTTTACAGAGAGTTAATCACAAACTAGAAAAACACTAATTCTGAAACGCAGAAGAACTATTTAAAGTCACTAGAGCTTGTCACACAAAAGCTACAGCCGTACCCCTATACAGAGTTAGAAACAGAAAGAAACTCTGCACACATTCATCTGGACTTAGATTCATTGAGGCTTATGCCAAATATGCATGGCAAAGAAGGAGAAAAAGAGCAATCGTTTGAGAAGTCGGAGAGCTGAACTTCATGAGTAAGGTTTTGGCTAGAAAATTGCTATCCCCGTAAACACTGCATGATTTCCAAGGAACATGACAAAATTTCTATCAATAATGCCATAAGATAAATATTTGGCTTAATTCAAGAATAGTTCAGATTTTTTTTATTTAAACCATTTCCCCATATAAACAAAGCATGGAAACAGCCTGGACACTCTTCAAAAGACTCTAAAAGAACTCAACGACCCATATAATAACATTATTTAACAAAATTTCTCCCAGACTATAGAAGAATATTTTTCATTTTTTCCATTTGTGCAATTTATGTGTAATATGAATACTGCCCATGAAAAAAAGTCTCACAGCCCTTTAGTAATCAAAAGTTATTGCTAAACAGAATTACCAGTATAATGCTTTATAGAAGCAAAGGTTTAAACAAAAGGCTTCAGCTACCACATACCACATCAACAACAGTTTTTACACTACCTGGTACATTAACATAGAAATACACAGCACGTACTTTGCTTGAAAGGATACAAGTATATTAATTACAGGAAGTCTTAAACCCCCTTTTTCCTCAACAAAGGGTGTTTATCATTCCTATCAAATGAAGTATGTCAGTCACAGTCCAGTTCACAGTGTAGAAAAAGAGTAACATACACAACTGGAGTCATTTTCATGTCTTTCATTTTGTATAGAAATCCCACTTTCACAATAAAACAAGAGAAAAACAAAAATGTGCATCATGTTGAAAGGGTTGTTTGTGTGCTCCACCACTGTTTTTTTCAGTGCAAACATTTGTCCAGCAGAAAATTGAGTTTCAGTTCCATTTAAACACACAGAGCACATGGTTTATGACAATTGTTGGCACAGAGTAAAAATCACAGTTCTTCCAAGTGTTTTATTCTTGAATTTCTTGCCCACAGAAAGCCTGAGCAGTGCAGTGGTTTCCAGACCTGGTTAGGGTTGGCTCTCCTGAATCAGAAAAGCCTCTTTTCCTTTAATTAATAGACTTTGAGATTTTACCTCCCATGAATCAGATAATGGTCATGAACTGCTCTGCGTGGCTTAAAAAATGTGCTATGTAAATTGCTACATTCTTACAGAGCACTTTCCAAAAATGGCTGTTCATGGGCTGATATGACTTTCAGCATTTCAGATCTTTAATGTAACATCTTAATTTCAATATAAAGGATGCATAATAAGGATTACTGATTTTAAAAAGATCAACAACTATGACCCAGCAATCCCACTACTAGGCATATACCCTGAGAAAACCATAATTCAAAAAGAATCATGTACCAAAATGTTCATTGCAGCTCTATTTACAATAGCCCAGAGATGGAAACAACCTAAGTGTCCATCATTGGATGAATGGATAAAGAAGATGTGGCACATATATACGATGGAATATTACTCAGCCATGAAAAGAAACGAAATTGAACTATTTGTAATGAGGTGGATAGACCTAGAGTCTGTCATACAGAGTGAAGTAAGTCAGAAAGAGAGAGACAAATACCGTATGCTAACACATATATATGGAATTTAAGAAAAAAATGTCATGAAGAACCTAGGGGTGAAACAGGAATAAAGACACAGACTTACTAGAGAATGGACTTGAGGATATGGGGAGGGGGAAGGGTAAACTGTGACAAAGCGAGAGAGAGGCATGGACATATATACATTACCAAACGTAAGGTAGAGAGCTAGTGGGAAGCAGCCACATAGCACAGGGAGATCAGCTCGGTGCTTTGTGACCGCCTGGAGGGTTGGGATAGGGAGGGTGGGAGGGAGGGAGACGCAAGCGGGAGGAGATATGGGAACATATGTATATATATGGCTGGTTCATTTTGTTGTGAAGCTGAAACTAACATACCATTGTGAAGCAATTATACTCCAATAAAGACGTTAAAAAAAAAAAAACTAAACTAAACAAAAAAAAAGATCAACAACTAAAGCTATTCTCTTTACTCTCCATTCAATGCTTCATGTTCTTATACCCATGTCTCTTACTTACAACTAGCACTAATTTAAGTGTAAAATATCTACCTAAATTATTGAATTATAGGATTTCTAATATCTGAAATGGATATGGACACATTCACATATGTGAGGGAAGTAAGACAAATATAAAAAGCAAATTTTAAAATTTTAGTTACTCAGAATTTGCAGTAAACTCAAATTTCTTTATTATGCTAACACAGGGCCAAGTAGCTACTGTCAAAATGAGCCAATTGGATCATTTAGGCTGGGGTAAAAATCCAGGTGTTCAGAATATATCCTATAGTCATGACATACAATAAGATAAGTTTCATGTTTTACACCCTTACAATGGACTTACAAAAGTAACTGATGAATATTCAACTAGTATCCAAATTTTTCAAATGGAAGACTAGGGTTTTAGAGATGTTAAATGACTGTCCCTTGTTCCCCAAGTTAGAGTGTATCCACTGGATCTGGATGTGGACCATGATCCTCTCTATTACCAAAAACAAAAACAAAAAACAAATTTATCTCTAAATCAGATTCAGACCACACTGCTGGGCTCACAAATACAGAATTCTGTAACACTATAACAGTGGTGCATAAATAACATTTAACTCTGGTATAGAAGTTAAAAGACAAAAGTATAAAAGGTAACTACAATAATAAAATTATGTTAATAAATATACAATACATAAAGATATAATTTGTGACATCAATAACCAGTATAGGTGGGGTAAGAAGTAAAACAACAGAGTTTAGTATGTGATTGAAGTTAAGTTGTTATAAGTTTAAAAAAGACTGTCATAACTATGTTTTATGTAAGCCCCGTGGAAACTGCAAAGAAAATATTCATAGGAGATACACAAAAGAAAAAGAGAATAGAATCAAAGCATATCACTTTAAAAAAAATCAACAAACCACAAAGGAAGAAGACAGCAGGAGAAGATAAAATGGACAAAACAACTATAGGGCAGAAATCTATTCACAAAATGGCAATAGCAAATCCGTAACTATCATTAATTACTTTCAATGTATAGATTAAACTTCCCAGTCAAAAGACATAGAATGACTAAATTGATGGTTTTTAAATCTAATTATTTGCTCTCTACAAGAGACCCACTGCAGATTTAAGAACACACATAGGCTAAAAGGGAAAGAAGGAAAAACATAATCTATGCAAATGGTAATCAAAAGAAAGCAGGGGTAGTCCACTTATATAAGGCAAAATAAACTTTAAATTTAAAAACTGTCACAAAACAAAGAAGAACATTATAAAATAATAAAAGAGTCAAGTTAGGGACTTCCCTGCGGGCACAGTGGTTAAGAATCCTCCTGCCAATGCAGAGGACATGGGTTAGAGCCCTGGTCCAGGAAGATCCCACATTCTGTGGAACAACTAAGCCCATGCCCCACAACTACTGAGCCTGCAGTCTAGAGCCTGCAAGCCACAACTACTGAGCCTGCGTGCCACAACTACTGAAGTCCGTGTGCCTAGAGCCCATGCTCCACAACAAAGAGAAGCCACCACAATGAGAAGCCCACGCACCGCAACAAAGGGTAGCCCCGCTTATCACAACTAGAGAAAGCCCATGCACAGCAACAAAGACCCAATGCAGCCATAAATAAATAAATAAATAAATAAATATTTTTTTTAAAGAGTCAATTTATAAGGAAGATACAAAAATTATAAATACAAATACAAATTCTTCTAAAGTGCACAGGAAATATTCTCCAGGATAAATGATGTGTTAGATCACAAACCAGTCTTACAGATTTAAGAAGATTAAAATTATACCAATATCTTTTCTGTCTACATTGGAGTGAAACTAGAAATCAATTATAGAAGGAAAACTGGAAAATTCACAAATTTGTTGAAATGAAATAGCACACTCTTGAACAACCAATGGACCAAAAAAGAAACCAAAAGGGAAATTAGAAAATATATTGAGACAAATGAAAACACAAAATACCAAAATTTATGATATGCAGCACACACACAAAAAAATTCACAAATTGGATAGAGTGGTAAATGCCTACATTTAAGAGGAGAGATCTCAAATAAACAACCTAATTTTTCACCTCAAGGAAATAGAAAAAGAAGAACACATTAAGTCCAAAGTTAGCAGTAGAAAGGAAATAATAATATTAGAGCAGAAATAAACAAAACAGCGAATGGAAAAACCAACAAAACTAGGAGTTGATTTTTTTAAAGATAATATAATGAACAAATCTTTACCCTGACTAACTGGACAAAAAGGGAAGACACAAGTAAACAAAATCATAAATGAACAAGGAGATATTATATATATCTGATGCCACAGAAATAAAAAGAATTATACAAGAATACTCTGAAATACATGCTAAAAAAACTGAATAACCTAGAAGAAATGGAAAATCTGAACAGACTTACAACTAGTAAGACTGAGTCAGTAATCAAAAACCTTTCATCAAAGAAAAACCCAAGACCAAATGGCTTCACTGGTCAATTTTACCAAACATTTAAGGAAGAATTAATATCAATTCTTCTCAAACTCTTTCCAAAAACTGAAGAGAAGAAAACAGTTCCAGATTCATTTTATGAGGACAGAATTACCCTGATACCAAAGCCAAGCAAAGATACTATAAGAAAACTACAGGCCAATATACTTGATGAATATACTTGCAAAAATCCTCCAAAAAAATACTAGCAAACCAAATTCAACAGCACATTGTAAGAATCAGACACCCTGAACAAGTGGAATTTATCCCTAGGCGGCAAAGATGGTTCAGCAATGGAAATCAATCAATGTAATATACCATATTAACAGAACAAATAATAAAAATCACATGATCATCTCATGAGAAGCATAAAAAGTGTTTGACATAATTCAACACCTTTCATGATAAAAAAAACTCAACAAACTAGGACTAGAAAGAAATTGCCTCAACATAATAAAGGCCATATATGAAAACCCACAGCTTATGCTCGGTGGTGAAAAACTGAGAGCTTTTCCTCTAAAATCAGGAACAAGTCACAGATACCCACTCTCATCTCTATTCAACATAGTCTGGACGTCCCAGACAGAGCAATTAGGTAAGAAAAAGAAAAAAAAAAACTGGTATCCAAATTAGAAATGAAGAAGTCAAATTATCTGTTTGCAAATGACATGATCTCAAATGTAGAAAAAAAGATTTCACATACACACAGACTCTTTTAACGAAAAAACAAATTCTGTAAAGCTGTAGGATGCATAATCAACATATAGTAATCAGTTGCACATTTATATGCTAATAACAAATATTATGAAAATCAAATTAAGAAAACAATCCCATACACAGCAGCACTAAAAAGAATAAAATACTTAGGAACAGACTACCAAAAAGAATAAAATACTTGGGAATAAACTTAACCAAGGAGGCAAAAGAACATACACTTTCGAAAACTACAAAACACTATGAAAGAAATTAAAGATGACACATAAACAGAAAGACATTCTGTGTTCAGGTATTGGAAGACTTAATATTGTTAAAATTTCCAAGGTGATCTACAGAGTCAATGCAATCCCTATCAAAATCTCAATGGCATTTTTGGAGAAATAGAAAAAAAATCTAAAATTAATACAGAACCACATAGGACCCTGAATAGTCAAAACATCCTTTAGACAAAAGAACAAAGCTGGAAGCCTCATACCCTCTGACATCAAAACATATTACAGGGCTTCCCTGGTGGCACAGTGGTTGAGAGTCCACCTGCCGATGCAGGGGATGCGGGTTCGTGCCCTGGTCTGGGAAGATCCCACATGCCGTGGAGCGGCTGGGCCCGTGAGCCATGGCCGCTGAGCCTGTGTGTCCAGAGCCTGTGCTCCGCAACAGGAGAGGCCACTACAGTGAGAGGCCCACGTACCACAAAAAAACAAACAAACAAAAAAACATATTACAAAGCTGTAGTAACCAAAAGAGTGTGGTACTGGCATATAAACCAGAGAAACAGAGTAGAAAGCCCAGAAATATACCCATGTATATTGGTCAAATGACCTTTGACGAGGGTGCCAAGACTACACAGTGGGGAAAGGACAGTCTCTTCAACATATGGTAATGGTAAAACTGGATATTCACATGCATGAGAATAAAAGTGAACCCTTATCTTATACCATACACAAAAATCAACTCAAAATGGATAAATGATTTAAACCTAAAACTATAAAACTCCTAGAATAAAACATAAAAGAAAAGCTTCATAAGATTAGTCTGAACATAACATTGCAATGATTTATTGGCTAGATACCAAAAGCACAAGCAATTAAAGCAAAACTAGACAACTGGGACTATGTTAAACTAAAAAGCTTCTGCACGGCAAAGGAAACAATCAACAGAGTATAAAAAAAACCTATGACATGTGACAAAATATTTGTAAACCCTGTATCTGCTAAGGGCTTTAATATCCAAAGCATGTAAGGAATACCTACAAATCAATAGCAAATAAATAATCCTATTAAAAAGTGGCAAAGAACTTGAATAGGTATTTCTCCAAAGACGACGTACAAATGGCCAACATGTAAATGAAAAGATGCTCAACATCACTAATCATCAGGAAAATACAAATCAAAACCACAATAAGTTATCATCTCATATCTGTTAGGATGGCCACTGCGGGGAATAAAAACAGAAACTAATTAATGTTGATAAGGATATGCAGAAATTGCAACCTTTGTGCAGTCTTTGTGGTAATACAAAATGGTACAATCAGTATGGAAATCAGCATCGCGGTTCTTTAAAAAATTAAAAATAGAACTACCACATGACCCATTAATCCCACTTCTGGGTATTGATTTTAAAAGATAACTGAAAAAAAAAAAAAAATTAAAAAAAATAAAAGATAACTGAAAACAGCTCTCAAAGAGATATTTACACTGCCATGTTTATTACAGTATTACTCACAATAGCCAAGAGGTTGAAACAATCTAGATGTTCACTGATGGATGAATGGATAAAGACAATGTTATATATACAGGTAATGGAATATCATTCATCCTTAAAAAGGAAGGAAATCTTGTCATATGCTATAACATGTACTAACCTTGAGGACATTATGCTAAATGAAATAAACCAGTCACAGAAGGACAAACACTGTATGATTCCCCTTATATGAGGTATCTAAGGTAGTCAAACTCATGGAAGCAGGAAATGGGATGGTGCTTGACAGAGGCTGGTGGAGAGGGAAATGGGAAGTCACTGTTCAATGAGCATAGAGTTTCAGTCATTTAAGATGACAAATTTCTAGAGATCTACTGTACAACAATGTGCACATAGTTAATACTGTACTGCACACTTAAAAATTTAAGAGAGTAGATTCCATGTTATGTGTTTTTACTACAATGAAAAAGAAGCGTAAAAAAATCAGAGATGTTCAATAATTCCCTTCATATACACATATGCACACACTCATGCACAGACATATGTTTAATTTTCAGCAAGCTGTGAAACACAGTTGTTTTACTCTCTTTACCACAGTGCTCCCTTATAATAAACATTACAGGCAGTTTCCCGAAAGCCATATTCTATAGGATTTCTGCTGTCAATATGAGGTGTATAATTTGCTTCCCAGATGGAATGGCTTCATGCATATCCCATTTAATATTCATCAAAATCTGGTGTGGTGGGAATTGTACCTCCCTTTTGACATATAAGAAAGTTGAGGCTTATAAATGTTAAGAGGGAATAAATAGCATAGTTTAGAATGAAATGAGATATGCGGAACTCTAGGATTCTATCCACGATTTTTGTCCAAGAGAAAAATTGAGAATTTAGACTTATTCATTGGTAACTTGATTTGTTACTATATGACCCTGAATGAGAAATGATTTCAGTTTCTTTGATAAGGTGCTTATAAATTTCTATGTCATGACTGAAAAATGTGCAGGAAAACTAAAGGTCATAATTTCTGCTATTCCTCTAAATGCAATTGCACAGATGTGTAAAGAAAAGAAAATCTCATTATTTCCTTTTGATAAATGCAATTAGATTTCTTGAACTCCAAAACTTATCTTAAAAAAGAAATATTATAATATTTAATTTAACCTCTTATTTAGAAAAAAATACTGATGACCTCAAGATTTATATAGATTAGAAAGCAACTTGGAAAAATGAGACTAAATTTCATTTTAAGAATTTGACAAATTCTAAGAGGTTCAAAGTTACAGTTACAGGTTTTGTACATTGTAAATATAAATATACTGTACTTGTGAAGTACAATGATTTTTCTTTTGCCTCTAAATCTTGATAATGGCCTCAGCTCTACACAGCTCTGAGAATTTGCACTGTAGGTATGAAATGGTACCTATAAATAAACCTAAGGTATAATTTTATAAAGACTTCATTTTCTCATGATGTAAATAAATGGCATCCTACAAAAATGACTGAAGGCTTCCATAACTTTTTCACCATTCAACAAAATGGCACACTACACAGAAAAAATACACAAGAAGTAAAAAAATGGCCGAGTCAGCAAAGCTTTGCTACTCAGCCCACATGCGCCTACTTAGTTAATGAGATACCCTGCATACAGTAACAAAAGACATTGAAAAACGGACTTTATTTCAAAACTTATCAATGGTTTAAAATATCTAAAACTAGTGTCCTCAGTAATGGTAGAGTTCATTTCAATAACATCTATAGCAGAGTAATTTAATAATCCTATTTATTTTGGGGTAAAAATACTTTATCAGCTACAAATTTTGAAAATGCTACTTTAATAATCTATTACATATATACACAAGTGTGTATATATACATAAATATTTGTTGTTTTGGACATTTTTAAAAATATTGGACATTCATATTAAAAAACAATAAAAATAGATATAAAACAAACATGGAAATCAAAGTTTCAAAGTTTAATACCTGAAATATGTATTTTTTTACTTAAATTTATTTATTTTTTTATTTTTTTATTTTTTTTGTGGTACGCGGGCCTCTCACTGCTGTGGCCTCTCCCATTGTGGAGCACAGGCTCCGGACGCACAGGCCCAATGGCCATGGCTCACGGGCCCAGCCGCTCCGCGTCACGCGGGATCTTCCCGAACCGGGGCACGAACCCGTTTCCCCTGCATCGGCAGGCGGACTCTCAACCACTGCGCCACCAGGGAAGCCCCTATTTTTTTACTTAAGATTTGATTACACTATATACCAACTATATAATAATGAATGTTAACCGACTGAAGAGGTCATTTTCTATGGTATGATAGACAGGATACATTTTTAGCATGGTGACTATAGTTAAAGTATTGTACTGCACATTTGAAAGTTTCTAAGAAAGTAAGTCTTAAAAGTTCTCATCACAAGAAAAAAATTTATAACAATGTATGGTGATGCATGTTAACTAGATTTACTGTGGGTATCATTTCAGAATATATACAAATATTCACTCATTAATGTTGTACACCTGAAACTAATACAATGCTATATGTCAATTATTCCTCAAAAAAGAAGTGTTTTATTCAAGTTTAATTGTCAAATCATACTTCTTATGAAATACTCCCTTTTGTCCTATGAATTTAATATCACAATTGCTGGAATACCAAAACAATCCTGTTGAAAAATAGGATTATAACTAATGTTTTATAATTCTCACTGTTACAATTTCAGTGGGAGAGCCAAATGTGACCTGCCATTTATCTACACTTATATGGCACTTAATACCCTAGTATAAATCTAAATTAAATTCTTGTGGGTTAAAAAATTATGAAAACTAAATACATTCTTAAGATACTTTGTGAATCTGAAAAATATGTTATACATATTTAACTCTTTATGCCAAGTGGAACTTTTAATAACTTTTATATAAACTTAATTTCTACAGTCAATTTAAAAGGCAAACATTCCCAAATTGTAAGGGATACTTTATAAAAGGAGTGTCTTTGCAAATTTCCTTCCAGCTAGCACATGAGATTTGAAAGCAAAACTTTTAATTAAAAAATTAAAAATTGAATTCCTGGAGATTTAGAAATTTTATTATAAACAAAACCACAGACAAATGCTATTGAATCTAACATATTTTAACTTTTCGATGTCTAATGGGCAGATGTCTTTTTTTTTTTTTTTTTTTTTTTTTTTTTT
>NW_006774067.1:96634-101089 GCF_000442215.2 Lipotes vexillifer
GCCTCTCACTGTTGTGGCCTCTCCCACTGCGGAGCACAGGCTCCGGACGCGCAGGCCCAGCGGCCATGGCTCATGGGCCCAGCCGCTCCGCGGCATGTGGGATCCTCCCAGAACGGGGCACGAACCCGTGTCCCCTGCATCAGCAGGCGGACTCCCAACCACTGCGCCACCAGGGAAGCCCGGCAGATGTCTTTTATTAGATCCTATTACAGAAATCCCTAAAGAAACCAATGTTCTAAGGTGGCCTTAGTCAAATCTATATTCGAGAAATAAAATGTAATCTCACCCATAGGTCGGGGCTGTGCCTTCAATTCTAAAGAGATCTGTTAGGCTGTAGGACAAAAAGCTGAATAAAGTCAGGAAGAACACGAACTAGATCTGTTAATCAGAGATTGTGCACAGGGCTCATTACAGTTAAGCATGTAGCTAGCAAACTGAAAAAACAACAAAATAATAGCCTCAGCTGATGAATTTCCCAGGATAAACCTGAGTATAGGGTAGAGTTGCACTGGATCTCTATCCATTCGTGTGGTATTATTTTGGATATTTCTTCATAGCTTCATTTTTCAAATTTCTACATTATACGTACTTGACATCTCTATGCCTTATACCCTCAATCTTTGAGAAAGATTTTGAGAACCAGAGTCTGTAACATCAATTTCTTTGGAATTTCTCCAAATGCCTGTCACAAGCCATGCATTATACATATAATAAACTATATTTCCAGAAGAAAACTGAGAAAATATTATCTTTCTTATCTCCATAAAATACAATATTTTTTACCATGCAGAAAAAGATAAAGTATTTCCTCAATGTAATAATATTATAAAAATATACTGGGACTTCCCTGATGGTGCAGTGGTTAAGAATCCTCCTGCCAATGCAGGGAACACGGGTTCGAGCCCTGGTCTGGGAAGATCCCACATGCCGCAGAGTAACTAAGCCCGTGCGCCACAGCTACTGAGCCTGCGCTCTAGAGCCTGCGAGCCACAACTACGGAGGCTGCGTGCTGCAACTACTGAAGGCTGCGTGCCTAGAGCCTGGGCTCCGCAACAAGAGAAGCCACCGCAATGAGAAGCCTGCACACCGCAATGAAGAGTAGCCCCTGATCACTGCATCTAGAGAAAGCCCACACTCAGCAACGAAGACCCAACGCAGCCAAAAATAAATAAATAAATTTATTTTAAAATACATATATATAACAATAACAGCAACTAATGATTACTGGGCACTTAATTTTGCTAGGAAATATTATTTTCCCCATTTTAGAAATGATGAAAATGAATCTAAATGACTAATTACTTAGCCCACAACATCCACTGAACTGATGAATGTTAGAGATAGGATTCAGGTCCAGATTTTCTGACTATAAAGCCCATACTGTTACCCACCACAAGACAGGATATACGTTTGTTTTATTCCCATTTCTGGCTTGCACATTTCCATAATTAACCTTAGATTAGAGAGAGATAAAAAGCAAGGATGCAACAGGGGAAATAAAGACATCAAAAGGTCATGAAGAAAAAGATCAGGAAGGAAGTTCATTAAAGGAAACTTTAAAACATGATAAAGAGTATAAAATAGAATAAGCATGAGTGCTTCCACTCAACATTTCATGACTTTCATGTATTCTATAGGTTACTCAACACCATTTTTACTTCTCAGTTCACTGACTTTCACTTAAATGCGTAATTAAGAATAGATGTATTATTAAAATCAAGCTTTGGAAAACTATTTCACAATGCAAAAACTGCTCACTCTGTAAGTTTTAAACAGTATATAAAACTGAATATTCATTATAAATCAAATTTTAAAACTGTATCACTACAGGAGTAGATAGGTACAGATATATAGCATAGATAATTTCTTTTTTTTAACATCTTTATTGGGGTATAATTGCTTTACAATGGTGTGTTAGTTTTTGCTTTAAAACAGTGAATCAGCTATACATATACATATATCCCCATATCCCCTCCCTCTTGCGTCTCCCTCCCACCTTCCCTGTCCCACCCCTCTAGGTGGTCACAAAGCACCAAGCTGATCGCCCTGTGCTATGTGGCTGCTTCTCATTAGCTATCTATTTTACATTTGGTAGTGTATATATGTCCATGCCACTTTCTCACTTCGTCCCAGCTCACCCTTCCCCCTCCCCGTGTCCCCAAATCCATTCTCTACGTCTATGTTTTTATTCCTGTCCTGCCCCTAGGTTCTTCAGAACCTTTTTTTAGATTCCATATATACGTGTTAGCATACAGTATTTGTTTTTCTCTTTCTGACTTACTTCACTCTGTATGACAGACTCTAGGTCCATCCAGCTCACTACAAATAACTCAATTTCGTTTCTTTCTATGGCTGAGTAATATTCCATTGTATATATGTGCCACATCTTCTTTACCCATTCATCTGTAGATGGACACTTAGGTTGCTTCCATGTCCTGACTATTGAAAATAGAGCTGCAATGAACATTGTGGTACGTGACTCTTTTTGAATTATGGTTTTCTCAGGGTATACATAGCATAGATAATTTCTGAACACACCATATTTTTGTCAGTAAAGACAATTTTATAACTGGATAGAAAAACAATTGCTGAAAAAAAAAATCAGAAACCAATGCATACATACATCAATCTCCCTCTTTAAGATGAAATCAATTGCTTGTTGTTTTCTTCCACCTAAATGATTGAGTGAACACACAGAGCTGGTATGCATAGGTATGGCGCTTAAGTCAACTGTAACCAACCAAAAGGGCCATTTCTTGGTCTCAGTGCTGCCTCAGTGGAAGAACACTGGGCCTGACCTAGAGTCCATGGTGACCTGACTCCAGAGGGTGGTAGGACAGTCAATATCTGAACTCAAGGGATCTGGGCCCACAGCCCCAAGTGGCCATGAGCTCTGGAAGAACCATCACAGAAACAGTCCCATAGGACTGAGTCACTTGTTCACTGTGTTGAAAAAAACAGCTATTTGCTCTGGAGCCAGCCAAAGCTGGTTATGAAATTTAACCGCATGTAACTGTGTTAAGTGATTTCCATCACCATGCTTGCCTGTTTAGCAACATGAATAATCTGCATGTATAAGTTTGCTTTATTTCTGTGCAAACTCTGAAGCAATGGTTACTAATTCAGAGAGAAGTGAATTGCTTGGCACTTTATATGAGTTAATTAAGCCCCATTTGAAAAGAAATGTACATAGT
Source organism: Lipotes vexillifer (assembly GCF_000442215.2). Lineage (NCBI taxonomy): Eukaryota > Metazoa > Chordata > Mammalia > Artiodactyla > Lipotidae > Lipotes > Lipotes vexillifer. The sequence continues at coordinate 99,829 of NW_006774067.1, forward strand.
TGTGGACTTACTACAACCAACAGTTAATAAGAATCCAACAGGCAAAACTAAGATTGTAAGCACCTTTGGGCCACTGTAAACATATTCTGGCTAGGACATCAGATTAATACTTACCTTACTGAAGTCTCAATTCTAATTAGAAGTGGCCTTTCACTGGGGACATGTTTTGGACCCCAACATTTGTTGGCCCTGTACTTATCAGAGACTGGCATCTTCCTGTTTCCTAAGCTTTGATGTAAAGATAGGGCTTTAAATATATTTCACTTTGGAGGGAGCCTGTGTACATTTAAACTGGTACTTTCTGGAAACAGTGAGTATTCTTACAAGTGGAGCAAATTCAAAAGGGGAAAATATTATATAATAAACATACAATGATATCTCCCTTCTACTTAAGCTGCAGTATCTTTCATTGGTCCAGCATTTTTTTCCTCTCAGCTTCCCCTTAGTCTCTGCTGCTTATTTTCATAAAAACATATCTCTATCTCTCTGAAAAGGAGACTGTGGATTAAGGGGTGTACCAAAGCTAGACATGATAAAAATGCAATAATAGAAAATAATACAAGACAGCTAAAACCATTGTTTGCCTCTAACATGCTCAAGTTACAGGTGGTTTAAATGACAGGGGGGCTGAAGGATGGATGCAGACAGCCCTAAGTCAGAAGAACTAAAAGCTTTTATATGGAGTTGTGGGGTTTGAAAAAAAATAAAATAAAAAGAGAGAGAGAGGAGGCAGAACAGGTTCACTGGAAATAGAGAGCTCTACAAACAGCCCACCAGAGAAAGGATAAAACCAAACACAGGAGGCAATGGATAAAAAGACAGGAAGATCATGCTGAAGGGGGAAAGAACCTCTGCTCTATTTATTGGCATAGAGGCTGAATACCAGAAGACTAATAAGAAAATTTCCTGAGAGCTGATTTAGTGGCTGATTAGTGGCTACTGGGATAGTGGCTTTTATCTCAAGCTACAAGAGGATATCTAAGACTGGAAATGAAGACATCTTTTCCCAAAACCTATAGCTCAGAAAAAGCTTGGTCCACAAGTAGTGTTCAAGATGAGAGCCTAGAACTGGTAAAAAGGAAGGACAGTGGCATCCCCAAGCAGATTGTCAAACATTGCATGCCTGCATCTCACTGGGTATAACCAAGTAACTACATCTGATTTACTACAAGCAAATATAGTTTTCACTCTGCAGTTTCCTCCCTCTGTGAGAAGAAAGGTTCAAGGACTTACAGGACAGCTTTGGACCCCTGGGAGGGAA
>NW_006774067.1:101099-118234 GCF_000442215.2 Lipotes vexillifer
GGAAAGAGAAAGAGAAACAACAGACAGGCATCAAGGGCTTGAAAGGACAGCTGCTGTCTTTTGTCTCCCAGGGGATGGTGATAAAAAATTATCACTAGATTCACAGCTATGAGGATTCCAGCTAAAAGCTTCCAGTCTGTGGACACCTCCCTCCCTCAGAGATCCCCTGTCCCACTGACATCCTGGACAACTTTCTACAGGCAGCTTAAGAAACAAGACTGACAGGACATCAGGAGTGCCTGCCCTTTAGCTACCCTTGACACCACACTCCATGCCACAGCCAGAGATCAGATCCTATTTGTAATTTCCCCCAGTTTTTAAGCTATAATTTCAAGATCAGTTCAAAGTTCTTGCCCCTTCTCCTAGATTTTAAAAGTAAAGAGACGAGAAAAGAAAATTATCACGATACTCTTTCTGCTTTCACTGATTCCCTTACAGTCAGGGAAAGAAAATCGTAACACGTCAACACTAACAGCAAAGACTGGAAGTGCCCCACGTGACTAGTGATGCACAGACAGCAAAAGGCAGGGCAGAGGTCACAGCAAAAAACAGAAAAGTAAAAATTTTAAAAAAAAGCAAACAAAAAACCAAGCAAACAAAAAAAACCTACTCCAGTCCACAGCATGGGGTTAGGTCACATTAACAAGAGTGAAGACCACATGAGTCTCTGAGGCTCCCACTAGTAATTCTAATGCAAAGTCACAGAGGGTCTGCAGATGACTGGGGGATTCTAAGTGGGTTTGATGTTTCACAAAATGCAAAGCACTCAGAGAGTTTTGTTGTATACTGAGACAGTTCAATTAGCAATTATTTCCAAAACGCACAATGTCTAGTTACCTTATTTCTTTGAGAAGTGCAAAGTGACACAGTATTTGAAGAGGGTTTGTTGTTTTATAAGGTCATTGGTTTGAAATGGAATCAAGAAATATGGTACAAAAGTTCTGACCAACAAAAATTGAATAACTTAAAAATTCTTAGAAACAATTTTTTTAACTATATTTAAAGGTAGCTGCCAAAAAATGAAAACCCGACTCAAAGAAATTTTGCCAAGTATATTAGATTAGTTCATTTAATCCACTGCCAAGAGCTAGAACAAGGAAAACACTCGAATTGTTTCTAGAAATAGAAGTAACTTGAAGTGCTGTCTTTCTAATATGTTAGTGGAATTCTATGAAGATTCAAGAGAGCTGGAACAAAGAATACAAGTTCTTGTCTATGTGCATGTCAGAGATATTCTTCCAGGACTTGTTCATGAACAGTTACAGAATAACATCTCTATTAATTTGTTCATTAAACTACGGTTGTGTAATATATTTCTAAGCACTTGTAAGTAATTTCTACTTGTACCTATGGGGGAAAGCAAGATAAATCACATTAACATCCATTAACCAGATGTAAAAATTGGTACAAAGAAGACAAGTGAGTTTCAACCTCACGTAGAACACTGGCAGATTCAAACTTGAACACAGTCTTCTACTTCTGCTTTTAATCCATGAGACTCAATAAACTGTAGGGCATCCAAATTGTTAATTATTTGACAAGAGTTCCAAATAGGTAACAGTTGCCCAGAATCAAGTCCAGGAAAACTCAAAAGTTTTAGATTTACGAACTAAGTCTATGTTCAGACTTACAATTTTTGCTTCATAATCAAGAGAGTCCATGCAAAAGCATTTTGTTTCTGAAGTGATTTTCAGTGCTCTGGAGAGAGTTTATATTTGAAATACATTAGGATATTTAAAAGAAAAAAGTGTACACCCTAACAAGAATAATCATCTACTGATTTTTTTTTTTTGGTTAGGATCCATTTAATAACTATTGGCTTTCAAAATGCAGCTTTCTAAGATATACACTACTATGAAAAGTAATTACTTTTAAAAAGTAATGTTGGGGTGCATGTATCTTTTCAAATTATGGTTTTCTCTGGTATATGCCCAGGAGTAGGATTTCTGGGTCATACTGTAGTTCTATTTTTGTTTTTTAAGGAACCTCCATAATGTTCTCCATGGTGGCTGTATCAATTTACATTCCCACCAACAGTGCAGGAGGGTTCACTACAGCACTATTTACAATAGCCAGGACATGGAAGTAACCTAAATGTCCATCAACAGAGAAGTGGATAAAGAAGATGTGGTACATATATACAATGGAATATTACTCAGCCATAAAAAAGAACAAAATAATGCCATTTGCAGCAACATGGATGGACCTAAAGATTGTCATATTTAGTGAAGTTAAGTCAGACACAGAAATACAAATATCATATGCTATAGCTTATATGTGGAATCTTTAAAAAAAACAAGGGCACAAATGAACTTATTTACAAAACAGAAGTAGAGTCCTGGCTGTAGAAAACAAACTTATGGTTACCAGGGGATGGGGGGTAGGGATAAATTGGGATTGACATATACACACTACTATATATAAAATAGATAATTAACGCATATATGTGGAATCTAGAAAAATGTTGCAGATGAATCTATTTGCAAAGCAGAAATAGAGACACAGACGTAGAGAACAAACACATGGACACCAAGGGGGGAGAACGGGGGGTGGGATGAATTGGCAGATTGGGATTGACATATATACAATACTACGTATAAAACAGATAACTAATGAGAACCTGCAGTATAACACAGGGAACTCTACTCAGCGCTCTATGGTGACCCAAATGGGAAGGAAATACAAAAAAGAGGGGATATATGTATACATATAGCTAATTCACTTCACTGTGCAGCAGAAACTAACACAGGGTTGTAAAGCAACTATACTCCAATAAAAAATTTTAAAAAATAAAAAATAAAAAAATAGATAACTAATAAGAACCTACTGTATAGCATAGGGAACTCTACTCAGTACTCTGTAATGGCCTATATGGGAAAAGAATCTAAAAAAAAAAGAGTGGATATATGTATATGTATAACTGATTCACTTTGCTGTACACCTGATACTAACACAATATAAATCAACTATACTCTAATAAAAATTTAAAAAGAAAAAAGTAATGCAAGCTGAGATTTGTCTCTGCTGATGCTCATATGAGGTCCACATTAGAAGAGCTCAAGATTCCAGATAGTTCTTCTGGGGTCATGTTGTATAACTGGGTATATTGAGTTTGGCTCAGTCTTTAACATTAACAAATTGAACAGAGACAGATTAAAAGATAGCTGGAAAATATATATGGAAGGAAAACACACACCTTTTAATTAAACAAGCATTTATTGTTTACTCCACGTCAGGCATAACGCTAATTGATGGAAATACAAGATCAGTATTGAGAAGGTTGCAATTTAACAGGAGAGTAGGAAACAAGTGCAGTAGAAAGAGTGCTTATATGCAAAATCCTTTTTTTCCACTTTTTAAAAATATTTATTTTATTGAAGTATAGTTGATTTACAGTGTTGTGTTAATTTCTGCTGTCCAGCAAAGTGATTCAGTGATACATATATATACGTTTTTTCTGTATGTCAGATAAATAATGTATTTTAAGTAAATAAAACCACTAAATAAAACATCAAGAATGGGCAACTAACAGCATTAAGTTTTATACAGCAGAAGGGCATGAGCGAAGTATATTAAGATGTGTTTAAATTTATGATTCCAGGGAGCTAAGAAATGGGTATGTAATCTCCTCACAGTATTCCTTGCTGACAGGCCTACTTGGTTGACCTCTGTGAATGGCTGAGCCACCACCCTGTCCGTTCCAGACCATGACAATGGGAATGTTCCAAATTCTCAGTATCTCAGGTTTTAAATGATCAAGTGTGGATATACCTAACTCACAATTTTATTGTAATTCAGCAGAAAGTCCTTTTCATACATAAAGGACTTTTTAAAACACTATGTTTGATATAATCCCTTGCTGTACCTAGCAACTATCTTATGGCACCTAAAATATTTTACTGAATTTATATTTATACTGTTTCCCTTCCACTCTATTGCATGTCTCTTAAAGGCACTGGATATTTACAAACACAATACCTTACAGAGCAGACACACAGTAGGCACCCAGTCATTGTAAATGAAAATGCTTTGAAACATAGAAGAAAAGAAAGTTAAAACTGCTTGGTAGTAAAAGAAAAAAGGTACAGGACACGATGCAGGGGAAAGGGTAAGCAGGGACGAAGTGACAGAATAGTATTGACATATGTGCACTACCAAATGTGAAATAGCTAGTGGGAAGCAGCCACATAGCACAGGGAGATCAACTCGGTGCTCTGTGACTACCTAGAGGGGTGGGATAGGGAGGGTGGGAGGGAGGCACAAGAGGGAGGGGATATGGGGATATATGTATGCATATGGCTGATTCACTTTGTTATACAGCAGAAACTAACACAACATTGTAAAACAATTTTACTCCAATAAAGATGTTAAAAAAAAAAAGAAAAGAAAAAAGGTAGAATTCAAGCTGGTCCCTTGAAAAAGAGTAGGAATTTAGTAGATAAATGAAAGCAGGCACAACATGCATAGACCTGCATCCTATCAGCATGCAAAAAAAGCATACCTTTTTCCCCAGATATTCTAATCCTGGGTCTGTTTTATCTTTTGATTTCCAGTGTGAGAAGAGTGATCAGGGCCAGGGAAGACAATCACAATAACTTACCACTTGGCAGGTATTAGACTATGCACATTAAAAGTCGAATTTCAAAGAGGTCTCAGTAAGGGATGGAGGACACAGATCACCCGGTTGAGTTTGTCCCTAATTTGAAGAAAGTCTTTTACATGGAAATGAAAGAACTATGTCAAAGTCTTTGAACAACTATCGGAAATACAGTATGTACTTCTAGAAGTTTAATTTACTCATTAAAGTTTTAATATTATTTTTTCACCATTCATAGTGGAGATCTGTTCATGTTAATTGAGCTCGCCAAAATGATTAACCAGGCTTTCTGGAGTCTGCACAGTAATAAGTCTACCTGAAATTTCATTAGCTTTCTATTAAATCGTATCTCAGCTACACAACAGGGTAATCTTCTTTGATTTGAAGTATGAATCATAAAAGCTAGAGGTTGTTCAATAATAATTTTCCTGTCCTTTATAAAAGAATTATACTTTCTCAGTTACAGATATCATGGACTGTGAGAACAAACTCTATGCTAATAGCTTTGATGGGGAAAATACAATCAAAATGGATAAACATATCAAAAACTTATTCCAATTGAAGAAAGAAATACATGTGAAAATATGCAACTTAAAATCAGAAATAAGATGGCTATTGTAAATATCTGAAAACTCAGATCGGCACTACTGCTACTAATCCAATCTATGTGAATCACTTCCCAATTATTTTTAAGCGCTACACACGCATACACATATATAGACACACACACACACAGAGAAGCAAGTCTCTAATCTTAAAGCTTTTTAATAGCTTTAAATATTATTAAAATTAACAGAGAAGAAAAGTCTTTATCCAATTTAAAAGGAACAATGAAAAAGAAGCATGAAAACAGAATAGAAAAGATCCTCTGAACATTCTTTTAAATGTGTTCATTCAATACAATGTTTAATTGATCTACTATGGCTTAGATTAAACTCAAAATGGCAGGGATCTCACCAAGATCATCCATTCCATTCCTCTAGCATTGCAAGTGAGAGAAATGTCACACAGAGAAGTCCAGTGCTGTAGAGAAGGTCATGCAAATGATCACAGGCAAGACTAGTAATATTAAAATCAAATCCTGTGGTCCAACTGTCTTTCTGCTTCTGCAGCATTTTTAAGTGATTTACACTGCAGAAAACATCACTATTTTCATCCATTCAGCAACCATTTTTCTATTGTCAGGATCTTATTTCATTTAGAAATTACTGCTTTCTCGAAGATTTTTAACTTTGTGGAATTGTCAAAAAGGGAATTCTACTCTCTCCTGACCAAGGTGTGCACATATGGCTGAAACCAGGCCAACTAGACTTGTTCCCTAAGGAATCTGATCCCTCATAGTTTGCTCATGGAAATGGAAAATGTTACAAATATTTTGCAAAATTTTCATAGTTTCTTATAAAGTTAAACGTAACTTGCCATATGACCCAATGAACTTACTCCTAGATGTTTACCAAGATAAATGTAAATACTCCTCTACAAAACCATCTGTATGCAAATGTTCAAGGCAGCTTATTCAGAATAGCTAAAAGTCAGAGATGACTCATACACCCACAGCTGATGAATGGATAAATTGTGGTAAATCCATAAAATAGAATACTCTTCCACAATAAAAGTAAATAAATTACTGATATATGCAATACATGGATGAACCTTAAAAATCTGTTAAGCAAAGGGAGACACAATCTTAAATACTATATAATTCCATTTATATAACATTGTGGGATAAGAAAAACTTTAGAGACAGAAAACAGATCAGTGTTGCCAGAGGCTAGGAAGGGAGAAGGGGATCAGAGATGCATGAGAAAACTCTGAGGGAATAGGGAATGCTCTAGATTATAAGGAATATCTAGATTACTATGGTGGATACAGGACTATACATATTGATCAAAACTTATCAAACTCTACAGCTTAAAGAATGACTTTTAGGTATGTATGAATAAACCTGTAAAATAAAAAATTATTTTAAAAAAGGAAAAATAAAGGGTTTTTCTTTTTTTCACATAAACAAAACTGGAGGAAACTGGTCACCAGCAGACCATATTCCACTGAAAGAAAATTTTAAAGAAACTTCTTCAGGCTGAAGGGAAGTAATACCAGATAGGAATAAAAAGAAAGGAAAATTTCTGATATACAGGAAAATATAAAATGCTATCTATTTTCTTCCTGCTAATTTATTTGAAAGGCATATGTTTATTTTAAAGCAAAACTAATATTTATAGTGAATTTTTTTTATGTTTATAAAACTAAAATATATGACAACAATAGCACAAAGAACAACAGTAAATATAAATGTACTTCTTTATAGTTTTTATATTTTATGTGAAGTGATATAATATTAACCACAAGTAGACTGCGACAGTTAAGGATGAATATTTGCAATCCCCAGGGCAACCACTAGAAAAAAACCCAGAATGCTATAATCAAAAAGCCAGTAAACAAATTATAATGGTAGGAAAAATTTAAATTTGATTAATCTGAATGAAAACAGGAAGATAACAGAGGGCGGAAAATACATGTGACAACTAGAAAATGAATAGAGATAGTAAACTTACCGCCAAGCATAAGAATAAATATAATAAGTATAAATATACTAATACTCCAATAAAAGGCAGAAATTAGCAGACAGGATTAAAAGGCAAGATTTAATTATATTCTCTGCAAGAGATGCACTTTAAATAGAAAAACACAGAGGTATAAAGTTTAAAAAAAAGGAAAAGAAATGAAAAAATTATACTATGCAAACAGTAGGCATATACTATGCAAACAGAAAGCAGGTATGACTATCTGATGTCAGACAAAGTAATCTCCAAGACATAAAGTTTCAAGACATATTACTGGAGTTAAAGGAGAACGTTTTGTACTAATGAATGGGTCAATTCATCGAAAAGACAGAAAAATCCTAAATGTGAATGCACCTAACAACAGAACTTCAAAATTCATAAAGCAATTGAAAAATAAAGGGAAAAATTAATAAATTCACAATCACAGTTGGAGATATTAATAGCCCTCTTTATGGCAATGGATAGAACTAGAAAAATCAGTCAGGATATAAGAAGAAGAAGTATTATCAACTAACTTGACTTACATGAAGTTTATGTAACATTATGCCCAATAACTAAATATTCTGTTCCACGTATACATGGAACAATCACCAGGGTAAACCATACGCTGGGTCATAACAAAATTTAAATCTTACAAAATATGTTCTCTGGCCACTAAAATACTTGAATTTAAGGAATAACAATAAAATACAAAGCAAAGCCACTCAAATTTGGAAATTAAACAACACTCTACTAAAAAAAACAAACAACAAAAAAAGAAAAAATATGAGACAAAGAAGAAATCATGATTGGAAATAGAAAATAATTTGAACTCAAGAATAATGAAAATACAACATAGAAAAATTTGTGAGATGCACCCCAAATAGTGATAGAGGGAAATTTATACATTCAAATGCTTATATTAGAAAAAATGATTTCTCAGGCTCCTAATTTAAGAAGCTAGAAAAATTAGTAACTTAGAGCAAGTTCTGTTTTCTGTAACTATACTCTCATCTCTACTGCTTTTTAACTTATAAATTCCGCCTCATCTTTCAAGGTCCAGTTCAACTATCTATCATCTCTTTTGGGAAGCCCTTAATCCATAGCTTACTGTCCCCATCTCTTTCTTCTCAAGCTCTTGACACATATTTTATTTCTTAACTTATGGCATTGTATATGATTTTATTCCTTTCATTCTAGGCTGTAAGTACTTTGAGGGCAGGAATAACATCTCATTACTCCTTTTATCCATGGTGTTTGTCATAAGATCTGCTGTATGTAGGCACTTACTAAAATTGTATTTAATGCATGAGTGATTAAGGGAATGAGTCAAAGTGAAATGCAAATCCATGAGTGTACACAATTCTGAAACAATGAAAACATGAAATTAAAAGGGCATTCATTTCTGCCAGCTTAAAGTGAGAAGCGGAACTTGGGGCCACAAAACAAAGAATCATCATCTTCCTTTTACAGACGAGTAGACTGAGAAAGTAAGATTAAGCAACTTGGCCATGGTTATAACTCACAAGGAATCTGGATTTATATCTAGGACAGTCTGACTCCAATGTCCCTGATTTTAGCTACCATGTTTGGTCAGTTAGTTGAAGCCATTTCAACCTGCTCATCGCTGTTGGGAGATGCCCCAAGACAAGTCTGAGGGCAGTTGTAGGGAGAAGGAAGAAGATACGGATGATGACAAAGTAATGGTGCATCTAGAGGCACAAAGAGGGCTGGGAGAGTAATGGGCTCAAGGAAGCCTGGAGAGAGAGGTGACTGGAAGGTAAGAGGGTTGTGGGAGCTAATTACAGAACCCAGGCTCTTGCAGGCCAGGAGAATTACATAGGATACCAAGATGTGCTGACTCCCCTGCAAGAAGGAAACCGGGTCAGAAGCAGAGAAATGCCGCTCTGTAATAAGGCGAAGAGCTCAGCTGACGGAGGATACCAGCGAGAGGCTTTCGATTGTATCGCCAAAGATGAAGCTAGTGAGCTAAATATATCCTGATTTTGAATTGGCAGTAGTTGGAAATAATTACACAATGTACATGAGTTAATGATAAAGCACAACTGCTTCCAGCATGTTTGTGTTCAAGCAGCATTAGATTATAAACAGGCGAACAGATGAGTGTACGAAGCCTATGCATACATCACTCCATGTCGTTATTTACTCATTCAGCAAATGTATGTGCACCTATCATGTCTCAGGCACAAGGACAGTCACCCTGTGACTCCAACAGGAAGAGAGAGGAATGGCCCCTGCACTCAAAGAGCTCAGAGGCTTGCCACATGTCACAAAGGAGAAAGAACAAGAGCATCACATCATGTACATCCTGGAGAACCAGAAGATTCTTACTCAGCAACAGAGAAAGGCTACTTTAGGTACGTTTGGGAAATTAAAAAATATCTTCAGGGAAAGGGCTGTGACTTACTAGAAATCCTTACTTAGGATGGAGCCAGTGCCACTTGTTAGGAAGCCAGAAAAAGTTTCTAAAACCAGGAATCACTCAGCTAAGGGTCTTTCTGTGCTGGCCACAGTTCCTACAGAAAATTCAGAAAGCATGACGGTGCTCAAGCCCTCATTTACTCCATCAAATATTGAGCCCTTTGGCAGATGGGATAATGTCTTATGCCCAAGAGTAGACATGGAATCATCTGAAAATCCTCTTTAGTGGTTCTCATTCTGTGAAAGGTACAAGAGGTCCATGAGCATCACCTACTTTCTACCAAACACCTACAGTTCCAAGCCCAGGATGTGGCTATTCTAGAACAAAATTCACTGCAGGGATGAGGCGGCTGTCACAGCATACGTTACTGAGAGCACACCAGCCATGGAGAACAGTGCCTCAGGTAGAACAGTCCCAGGGGAAGATGGGAGACAGCATGTGAGTACAGACAAATTGGTTCTACTTATTTAATCTCCCAATTTTGCCAAAGGCTAGCCTGATGTATTAATCATCTATTGCTGCTTAACAGATTACCACAAGCTTAGCAACTCAAAATAACACGTTTATTATTTCACAATTCCTGTGGGTCAAGAGACCAGGCAGAATTAATTAACTGGGGCCTCTGCACCAGGGTCTATCCCAAGGCTGCACTGAAGGTGTTGGCCAGGGCTGGGGTCTCATCTGATGACTCAACTGGGGAGAAATCTGCTTCCAAACTCACATGGTTGTTGCCAAAATTAAGTTCCTTGCAGGCTGTTGGACTAAGGGCCTCAGTTCTTACTAGCTGTTGACCAGAGGCCCCCATTTAGTTCCTCACCACATGAATCTCTCTAACATAGCAACTTGTTTCCTAAAAACCTTAACTCAAAACAATACCAATAATTGTGGTACATGGACAAAGGATGCCTTTTTAGGCTACAGGCCTAGATTATTTAAAGTGATAGCAGATATTTTTAGCAAGTAGTGTCCATAGGTTTTCTTCCTTTTAATATCTATTCTGATGAAATGTGAGTTTTATAGTCATTCATTTAACAAATATTTATTGTTTTAAGAGCACTGTTTTAATTTTAGGGAGTACACTGGCATTAAAATGGACAAAGCCCTGTCTTTAAAAAGCTTACATTCAAGTAAGGGGAGAGCTTCTATGATGATTTGATTTTGATAAAAGATTATACTTACCGTGTGCTTACTGGGTGCCAGTCAACGGGTTAAGTGTTTTATATGCATTTTATCTTTAAATATCTCTTCTACTGAATACATTATATAATTTAATTTCCTTATATATTAGATACTATTCTACATCCAGTTTAGAGTAACCTATCTGTGGTGGCATCATAAGCTGTGGGTATATGTTTTGATCCCTAGTCTTTTTTGATTCCAAAGTCCCTAACTTTAACTACTGCATATACCACACTTAGTTCAGAGAGCCATCAGTTTGGGAAACACATGAACAGCACCAAGAAAAAGACCAAAGTATTAGACATTGACAAAGACTCTGATCAAACTTTAGACAGGCCTCTTCTCACTGTTGTGGCCTCTCCCGTTGTGGAGCACAGGCTCCGGACGCACAGGCTCCGCGGCCATGGCTCACGGGCCCAGCCGCTCCGTGGAATGTGGGATCTTCCTGGACCGGGGCACGAACCCGTGTCCCCTGCATCGGCAGGCGGACCCTCAACCACTATGCCACCAGGGAAGCCATACACAGGTCTCTTTTTGACCAAGACTTGTCCTTGGGCCCTGTCATCGGTCTGCCTAATTCAGGTATAGCAACAATCCCACTAAGTCAGTTCAGTGAGAATCCCCGCACCCGTGACATCTGACCACTCTGGCCTGATGTCAGCAAGAATCCCTCCCCCTCCCCTTCATGCCTCCTCTTAATCTTTTCTATCCATTGACCCCTCCTCCTGCTCTTTGGCTATAACTCCCCCTTGTCCTTGCTGTCCTCAGAGTTGAACCCTATCTCCCCCCATTATTGTGGCAATCTCGATGCCTGTCACCATAATCCTGAATAAAGTCTTCCTCACCATTTTAACAAGCATCCAAGCAATTTTTTCTTTAAAAAATATTAAGTTTTTAAAGAAATATTTAAAGAAATATTAAGTTTTTAAAAAATATTAAGTTTAAGTTTTATAAAATTTTTTCTTTAAAAAATATTAAGTATCTGTGGTTTAACACAAACCAGAGATAGCCCAAGGAGAGACCATTCATATTAACGGTAGTCTGGTAGTTGGCTTTCATCTGTAAACACGTGGCCTGGACACTGAAATTGGTTGTGAAGGTTTGTGTGCATGACAGATTATAGCTTCAAAGGAAGGAGGGACACTTTTTATAACCACCCTTGGGGTAGAAAATATTGACCATGATGACATTCAATCACTAAATTCTACTGCAGGTACTAGGACTATAGAAGAGAAAACTGAGATACATAAGAATAGAGATCACAGGCACTATAAAGCTTGATAATAAGGATAGAGTGGGGAATTGTACTGCTAGAGCAAAACCCCAGGGACCTGCACGGTGTCCCAGTGATTCTCCTGGTAAGAGACACAGCAGCCTAAGTATTTCTCATGTACCCTATTAGAACATTGTGTCAGTTGGGATTAAAGATTGTAAGCAGAGGCAGATGCTCTTTCATTTGAAGGACACTAAAAAGGTCACCCAGAGAAATAAAATGAACTAACTTTTATGGTCCAGAAAGTCATAGGGCACGATATCTTTTTGGGAGAAGAGTGACAGTCCAGAGCAGGAGATAAAGTGGATAATTTCTGTGAGCACAGCTACCAGGACAATAATACTATGACCCTGGCGTTTTCAAGGCTAATGAGGCATGGAAGATGTTAACAGGTATCGTCCAGTAACATAAGAATGTTATGGACAATACAGTATGAAGGGCTAATTCTAATAGGAGTTCCCGGAGTCCCCAGTAAGTAACTAGAAGCCATAATAAATAACAGGTTGTCAGTAAAGGATCCGCCACCTATGAGTGGTTCCACGGTTAGCATGAATGGCGTCTTCACAAAGTAGTCATTCAGCTGATTCTAGATAATGGTGCTGGTCCAAGTGATTTCTAGATTACAGGCTTGATTACCAGGTACAGAGGATTGTAGATGGAAAGGATGACAAGATTTTCTCATGGCCAAATAATGATCTTCTCATTCTTTGGGCTCCCAGGTTGAAACGTTGTTGTAGTGGCCCTTGCTCATGGGATACAGGGATCTAGAAGTCACAACCCAGCATTCTGCATGGCTTGGTCCCTGACAACCTCTCCTTACTCTCTCCCTTCTCCTCACTCTGGACACTCTGGTTTTCTTTGTCATTTGAAGGGCCTTTGTACGTGCTACCCCTGTAACAAGAATGTCCTCACCACATTTTTCCCCACCACATCTGCTTGGTTAACTTCTATCCTTCAGACCTTAACCCAGACAGAACTTGATCAGAGAATCTTTCGCTGATCTCCCAGATTAAGTCAGTTCTCGCTTTTTATTATGTTCTTAAAATTATGTGCTTTTCCTTTGCAGCCTTATCATATTATAATTTCTCTGATTCCTTGATGAGCATCTGTCTCTCCCAATAGATTATAAGCCTTATAAAGGCATAAATATAAACTTGTCTTTTAAAAATTATATCTTTTTGCACATTATTATCTCTCTTGTATATAACAGCACTCAAAAACAACCAAAAACTAAATGGCTGAATGAGCTAATGAAATATAATTACTATACCTTTATATATATAGCTAAACATGCTTCTTTGTCCTAAGCATTCACTATATCTCAGAACTATCACTTATAATGGTGATTCACGGTGACGGGAAGGAGCTTCTGGACCCCCCATGAGAAGTACACAGTGCCAGACGCAAAGTATACTGTACACCATGAGCGATAAAGTGCTTCAACAAATTCATTTGACCCTCACCACAATCCTATAAGGATTGGTTACTAATACCATTTCCTTATTACAAATTTGGCACACTATGGGCTACAGAGGAAATGATTTACTAAATGCCATGGACCTATTAAATGGTGGAGCAGTGCCTTTGACACGAGTTGTTTGAGTCTTAGTCTATTTCTCATTCAAAAATAGCAATATTTACAAAATGAGTTCTTATATTGTAAAACTGTATACGTAAAATATTTCATTAGGATTTCTCATGTAACTTTAAAATTTAATCATTGTATCCCTATGTGAAATAACAGACTCATTGCATAAACAGATATATTTCATACTTAATACTCTTGGCACTCTTGTCCTTCATTTATATATTCCAATGTAATGTTTATTTGAGACACAATCTTAGGCATAGAAATTTCCCAACTAGGTCATGTACTAGAATCCCTGGAGGGAGCTTTATACAAATACAGAGGAACATGTGGCACCCATGGATAAACATTTGGCATCATTGCTAAAGGTGATACCGTGATGTAGAAGGTATAGTCCCTATATAAAATGAGTTTAGAGTTTAACAACTTTATGTGTGTGTGTGTGTGTGTGTGTGTGTTTATTAAAACTTGACATAGGAAAGTGATGAGGGTACGACCTTAAGTGCTTTGACTTCTGACAGATCTGAGTTCAAATCCAAGATCCTCCAATTACTAGGTGTATGATGTGGGGGAAGTTACTTTCTAAGCCTCAATGATCTCATCTATAAATAACCAACCTCACAGCATTTTATCTAGTATAAAGCTATCACTCAAAAATGAAAACAACAGTAGTAAGATACACCTTAATAAAGGCACAACATTACATGAAAATTCAAAGAAGGAAAAATTACATTTGTCAGAAAGGGTCATTATCATTAATGCCCAGCCATTCATATGAAGCTGTATTAACAAATTAAAACAAACAAAACATAGACATCACAAGATTTTTAATTAAAAGTATGAGGTGAATTGTTTATTTTTTCGAAGAATCACTTTTAGTTTCACAATGGTACCCTAAGTCTTACACGTTTTGTGGGTACTTCCTCTCAGGAAATCACACTGTACTACTTTCTGTAGAGGTGATGCCAAAACCCACCACCTGAGTTGCCACTGTGATACCTAAACTATTAAAGGTCCAGGATCAAATAAACCAAGCAGAAATGAAGGATGCCATTTACATGGGAATGTCACACAGTAACTGAATTCTAAAGCCATAATTCATGACAATAATTGAGTTGTTAATGGCCCTAAAAGAACTTGCTCTAGAATGGTCAAATCCCTTCTGACCAACATGCCACCTGCTGCCCCTCTTATAATATCTGATCATTTGGTTTTCTCTACTATTTTATTTTTACTTCAAAACTGTAATTTTGTATTTTTAAGTGCTATTTTAAATGTTCTTGATTTTAAAACAGACATGAGACGGAAGATGTTCACTCATGTAATCCTTATCAGAATAATATTACTTGCTTCCTTTTAGTAGATGCATGACAGTAGCCAACTTTCTCCTCTATTAAATTAAGGTTTCCATTTAATCTGATTTCATTTTTCATTTATCAAGGTTTGATTGACTATTCACTCCATGTACTAAGCAATTTTGCAGGTGCTAGGAAAACAAAGAGTAATGGATTGATTCTACCTTAGCGTCCTGAAATAGCCTATTTCTTGTCTGTAATATAACTGTGATTCAACAATATTTTTCCGGTGTTATTTCATCTAGCATCTTTATTTTTTAATAACTGTATTATTAATATAAAAATAATGTTATTTAGTTTGGCTCAGAACTGGAAAATTAATGTAAGGAAAATGATGGATATAATTGAAAAGCTATATGAATTTAGAACATAATTTATTGCTAGCATGTAGGCGTAGTTTAAGAGGTTGGTTTTAATTTTAGCAATCTGAACTACTGAAACATAAACTCAGAAAAGCGTTCACACTGAATAAGTGCTCCTTTTTATATGAGGAAGGGAGGAAAAGGGGGCAATTTGTAAGTGAGTATTATCCTAGGCATCACACATATATTTTATTATTTATTATTCACAACCATCCAGGACTGTAAATAAGATAACACCCACTTTAACAAAGGAGAAAACTAAGCCTCTAGAAAGGTAAATAACTTGCCTAATACCCTTCTCCTATATGACAGAGTTGAGAATGGAATGCACAGCCATCTGGCTGCGTAACCCAGGCTCTTTCCATTCCACTATATTGCCCCATATACAGCAGAGATGAGATAAGAATGCCTTTGACAACAGAAAGAAAGAAAAATGTAAGTTTCAGGAAATTAAAATGTATTTATATTAGAATGATGTTTACAAAGTATAAAACATTTTAAAGGATTTATTGGATTTTAATTACCTTGTTAGAAATGGTAACTAAACATTATCCTTTATAAGAATGGATTTTCTAGACATTTTAGCAGTGCTTTTACGTTCCCAGCCTCATACAATCAACACTAAATCTACCCGCCTCCTTGGGAGTCTCTCATTTGTCAAAGTGACCCAAGACTTCCCTGGGGCATCAAACTGAGACAGTTTGTTTCTCAAGTGGTGTCTAGGAACCATCTGTATCAGAGTAACTTGTGAAACGAAAAAATATTCAGCCCCACTGATTTGGAATGCTTGAGAAAGGGACCTGAAAATCTGTATTTTATCAAGCGCCGTAAATTATTCTGATACAGGTGGCTCCTGAAGAACCTTGAATGTTGAATGTTAACATACCCTGAAGTATAAGAACCACTTATCCGAGAGGGAGAAAACAGCTCCATGTCGGTGATTACTCAATTTCATTTCAGAATGGCAAATGGAAAAAAAACACCTACTTCTGATCATATTTACTCTTGATATGATCATCACTCTTGAAGACGGAGATGGCAACTAATATTTAGCACTCCCAAATCTAACAGCTGACTTGGTGATAACCAGTCCTACTATGATTTGTGAAAATATTAAAATATTCCATTGTATCATAAAATTCAAGTAGTAAAAAAACAGATGCATTACTTAAAATGTTGACTCCCCATTTTAATTATTACCTCAAATAAAAACAGCTAAATATGAAGCTCTCCTTTAGCAATGGTCATTTGGAAATGTTACCTCTTTAATAAACACTTACCTCAATTTAGGTTCCTATTCATTTTTCTTTTTTACTGCATCTAAACACGAGGACAGTGTTTCTACAATCAGCTCTCAGTGAAAAACATCTAAGTATAGTACACTGCTACAGTTGCTAAGGTAACCACCATCGGCTAGTCCCTTAAAAGTTTTGAGTTCACAGACATCTTAACCCACCTTCCTGAAACATCCAATATAAAAGCCACTGCCTAGAGAAATTTGGGCTCCTGTATATTGGTTATACATCTCAGACTAGACAGTCTATGGCATCAGAAGAGGCCGATATTTTTAGTTTACAATTTTCATTGCATTTCAACCGTTGGTAGAAGACTAGATATGTTCTAAAATGGAATCTTGGATGAGCTCATCTTGATTCATTCAGTGACTTTACATTGCTTTGGCTTGAACACTGGTATATAATGTTGAGCTTTCTGAGATTTTTTTTCCTGGCAGCAGATGTTCAAGACATGAGAATAACATTTTTTGCTTGGAAAAAGCAGCAGGAGTTTCAGCAGG
>NW_006774067.1:118298-184859 GCF_000442215.2 Lipotes vexillifer
CAGCAGGAAATGTTATATTTTTTAGACTTGTTAAATACTTGGAAATAGTATGCTCAGTGTGTTGAGATCTTCCATATTCCTAATGATAAGGTCTTTAATAGTGCTCTCAACCCAACTGCCTCCTTAACCCTTCTGCTATTCCAGTCAAATCCTGAACTTCCCCCATTTTACACTTCCTATTATCTTGGTTTCAGCTGAGCACTTCCAGAGAAACTTACAGAACTATGTAAATTTGGCCCACTGATAATTCAGATTTTCAAATTTCAGCTGGCTTCTTATACCGTCTTAGAAACCCTTTCATCACCCCTTACTGATTATGGAATACACTGCTCAGAGCAGTCGGCCATATGCTTCCTTGCCCCCCACGCCCACACACCCCAATTTCACTGAGTTTCTCTTTTCTTTTACTGCCTCTCCTTCTTCATTACCCATCAGTCTTTAGTATTCTCTACAATCTAACTTCCATTAACTTCCTTCTACTGAAACTTCACTATCCAAAATCTTGCATTTGCAATAAATCACTTCTTGTAATAACTGTGCTTTATTTGAACACTGCTTTTTGTAATACTTCACTCTCCTAGTTACGTTTCTGTCGGACCTTACGATGTCTCCTTCACTTACTGATTCCACAATAAAATTCAACTGAACAAATATTCATTATGTATGTACTATTATCCTGTTGCTAGACTAGTCCTTAGAGATCAAACACTGAATGAGATAACAAGGTCCTTATCCTCAGGGTACCTACAGTCTAGTGAGGAAAGGAGACAGTAAAAACAGTATTAAGAAAGAAATAGCACAGGGTACAGTGAGCACATACAGTAAGCAGCTCTAACCTAAGCCAGGGGGTCAGGAATGGTCTTAATGAGGAAGAGACTGAATCCTCCTTAATCAAACACCATTTGCACCATATCTTAACCTAATTAAGAGGTTTCACATAAATTTTTTAGCAATCATAAAAACTTTAAATGTATTAATGTTGTTTTGAACTTTGTGGACCAACAATAATTATGTGGGAGAAGTGAACTGGAAGGAAAATTTCAAGAAAAAAATATAACAACTTAAAATTTCCATCTTTTAAAATTGAGTTTGTACATATACTATTTAAATAGGTATCAGTGGGTTTCAATTTGCTATGATATTTACATCCCATTGGATATAATTAAAACTGTGATATAACAGTTCTATGTAAAATCAATATTTATGATATGCTGAAACATTTATCCTTATGAAGATGCAATGAAAAATTAAGATGTGGACTAGAGTACATTTTTTATAAAAATAATTTTGAGGGACTACTCGGTCCAAAAGGTTAAAAGCCCTATATGACGTACTGATGTTTTTTAGAAGTTGTTATTATGCAATAAGGTGATGTATAAGACTCTGTCCTGATCCTCAAGTAGCTTATAATCAAGAAAGGTATTACCATCTCTTTAATAGAGAAAGCTTATGGAACCTACCTAAATTCACATTACCATTCGGTGGTAGAGCCTGAGAATCCAGTTTTTCTCATGATTTTTCCTTTTTACTGTGCTAGAATGCTTCTATATGCTGTTCTTTTTTGCTCATACTTGGCCTGTTACTGGGCAAATAAATAGTCCATTTAAACTCTGGCAGATATAAGCTTGATTAATTAAGTTTCTTTCATTATCTCTAGGCATTTCCTGGGTCTATCTCCCAACTCTGGATTGTCTACAGAATCAGACATCTGAGGTGTTCTTAGATCTTAGATTCTGAGAAATGAGTTTGGGATGGACCCAGAAGTAGAAGGATAAAGTGTACACTTAAGGACTCGCTGATAAATATGGGCTCCACAGAGCTTTCTTCCATATGTATACACACACACACACACACACACACACACACACACACACACACACACCTTTCTCATATATGAACACATAGCGTATCCAAATGATGAAGAATATCCCTAATAAAAATCAAACAGCAGATCTAAGATAATAAAATGCACCAGGCTACTTCCTTCTGTTTTTGTAACTGATTATCTGTCACAGGAAAAAAAAAAGAGAGAGAGAGAGAACACTGCACATCAACTGCTCATGTTCCTCCAGCTTGGAGGTATAAAATTACAGGACTGGGTTGATCAGAGATAAGACTCAGAAAATGTTAGTAAGAAAAACCATATTTTGTACACATATCAAATCATGTTGTATAGGCTGGAGGGGAAGATGGCGGAAGAGTAAGATGCAGAGATCACCTTCCTCCCCACAGATACACCAGAAATACATCTACACGTGGAACAACTCCTACAGAACACCTACTGAACGCTGGCAGAAGACCTCAGACCTCCCAAAAGGCAAGAAACCCCCCACGTACCTGGGTAGGGCAAAAGAAAAAAGAAAAAACAGAGACAAAAGAATAGGGACGGGACCTGCACCAGGGGGAGGGAGCTGTGAAGGAGGAAAGGTTTCCACACACTAGGAAGCCCCTTCGCGGGCGGAGACTGCGGGTGGCGGAGCGGGGAGCTTCGGAGCCCCGGAAGAGAGCACAGCAACAGGGGTGCGGAGGGCAAAGTGGAGAGATTCCCGCACAGAGGATCGGCGCCGACCGGCACTCACCAGCCCGAGAGGCTTGTGTGCTCGCCCGCTGGGGTGGACGGGGCTGGGAGCTGAGGCTCGGGCTTCGGAGGTCGGATCCCAGGGAGAGGACTGGGGTTGGCGGCGTGAACACAGCCTGCAGGGGGTTAGTGCGCCACGACTGGCCGGGAGGGAGTCCGGGGAAAAGTCTGGACCTGCCGAAGAGGCAAGAGACTTTTTCTTCCCTCTTTGTTTCCTGGTGCGCGAGGAGAGGGGTTTAAGACCGCTGCTTAAAGGAGCTCCAGAAACGGGCGCGAGCCGCGGCTAAAAGTGCGGGCCCCAGAGACGGGCATGAGACGCTAAGGCTGCTGCTGCCGCCACTAAGAAGCCTGTGTGCGAGCACAGGTTACCACCCACACCCCCCTTCCGGGGAGCCTGTGCAGCCCGCCACTGCCAGGGTCCCGGGATCCAGGGACAACTTCCCCGGGAGAACACATGGCGTACCTCAGGCTGGTGCAACGTCATGCTGGCCTCTGCCGCCGCAGGCTCGCCCCGCACCCCGTGCCCCTCCCTCCCCCCGGCCTGAGTAAGCCAGTCCCCGAAGCAGCTGCTCCTTTAACCCCATCCTGTCTGAGCGAAGAACAGACGCCCTCAGGCGACCTACACGCAGAGGCGGGGCCAAACCCAAAGCTGAGCCCAGGGAGCTGTGAGAACAAAGAGAAAGGAAAATCTCTCCCGGTAGCCTCAGGAGCAGCGGATTAAATCTCCACAATCAACTTGATGTACCCTGCATCTGTGGAATACATGAATAGACAACAAATCACCCCAAATTGAGGAGGTGGACTTTGAGAACAAGATCTATGAATTTTTTCCCCTTTTCCTCTTTTTGTGAGTGTGTAGGTGTATGCTTCTGTGTGAGATTCTGTCTGTATAGCTTTGCTTCCACCATTTATCCTAGGGTTCTATCCATCCGTTTTATTTTTAAATTTTTTTCTTAATTATTTTTTATTTTAATAACTTTATTTTATCTTACTTTATTTTATCTTACTTTATCTTATTTCTTTCCTTCCTTCCCTCCTTCCTTCTTCCCTCCCTCCATCCCTTCTTCCTTCCTTCCTTCCTCCCTCCCTCCCTCCCTCCCTCTCTCTCTCTCTCTTTCTTTCTTTCTTTCTGTTTCTGCCTTTTATTCTGACCCGTGTGGATAAAAGGCTCTTGGTGCTGTAGCCAGGAGTCAGTGCTGTGCCTCTGAGGTGGGAGAGCCAACTTCAGGACACTGGTCCACAAGACACCTCCCAGCTCCACATAATATCAAATGGCGAAAATCTCCCAGAGATCACCATCTCAACACCGGCACCCAACTTCACTCAATGACCAGCAAGTACTGGAAACCCTATACCAAACAACTAGCAAGACAAGAACACAACCCCACCCATTAGCAGAGAGGCTGCCTAAAATCATAAAAAGGTCACAGACACCCCAAACACACCACCAGACGTGGACCTGCCCACCAGAAAGACAAGATCCAGCCTCATACACCAGAACACAGGTAATATTTCCCTCCACCAGGAAGCATACAGAACCTACTAAACCAAATTTAGCCACTGGGGACAGACACCAAAATCAATGGGAACTACAAGCCTGCAGCCTGCAAAAAGGAGACCCCAGACACAGTAAGATAAGCAAAATGAGAAAACAGAAAAACACATAGCAGATGAAGGAGCAAGATAAAAACCCACCAGACCTAACAAATGAAGAGGAAATAGGCAGTCTACCTGAAAAAGAATTCAGAGTAATGATAGTAAAGATGATCCAAAATCTTGGAAATAGAATGGACAAAATGCAAGAAACATTTAACAAGGAACTACAAGAACTAAAGATGAAACAAACAATGATGAACAACACAATAAATGAAATTAAAAATGCTCTAGATGGGATCAATAGCAGAATAACTGAGGCAGAAGAACGGATAAGTGACCTGGAAGATAAAATAGTGGAAATAACTACTGCAGAGCAGAATAAAGAAAAAAGAATGAAAAGAACTGAGGACAGTCTCAGAGACCTCTGGGACAACATTAAACGCACCAACATTTGAATTACAGGAGTTCCAGAAGAAGAAGAGAAAAAGAAAGGGACTGAGAAAATATTTGAAGAGAACATAGTTGAAAACTTCCCTAATATGGGAAAGGAAATAGTTAATCAAGTCCAGGAAGCACAGAGAGTCCCATACAGAATAAATTCAAGGAGATATATGCCAAGACACATATTAATCAAACTGTCAAAAATTAAGTACAAAGAAAACATATTAAAAGCAGCAAGGGAAAAACAACAAATACCACACAAGGGAATCCCCATAAGGTTAACAGCTGATCTCTCAGCAGAAACTCTGCAAGCCAGAAGGGAGTGGCAGGACATACTGAAAGTGATGAAGGAGAAAAACCTGCAACCAAGATTACTCTACCCAGCAAGGATCTCATTCAGATTTGATGGAGAAATTAAAACCTTTACAGACAAGCAAAAGCTGCAAGAGTTCAGCACCACCAAACCACCTTTACAACAAGTGCTAAAGGAATTTCTCTAGGCAAGAAACACAACAGAAGGAAAAGATCTACAATAACAAACCCAAAACAATTAAGAAAATGGGAATAGAAACATACATATCGATAATTACCTTAAATGTAAATGGACTAAATGCTCCCACCAAAAGACAAAGATTGGCTGAATGGATACAGAAACAAGACCCATATATATGCTGTCTACAAGAGACCCACTTCAGACCAAGAGACACATACAGACTGAAAGTAAGGGGATGGAAAAAGATATTCCATGCAAATGGAAACCAAAAGAAAGCTGGAGTAGCAATTCTCATATCAGACAAAATAGACTTTAAAATAAAGACTATCAGAAGAGACAAAGAAGGACATTACATAATGATCAAGGGATCAATCCAAGAAGATATAACAATTGTAAATATTTATGCATCCGACATAGGAGCACCTCAATACATAAGGCAAATGCTAACAGCCATAAAAGGGGAAATCGACAGTAACACATTCTTAGTAGGGGACTTTAACACCCCACTTTCACCAATGGACAGATCATCCAAAATTAAAATAAATAAGGAAACACAAGCTTTAAATGATACATTAAACAAGATGGACGTTTTTGATATTTATAGGACATTTCATCCAAAAACTACAGAATACACATTTTTCTCAAGTGCTCATGGAACATTCTCCAGGATAGATCATATCCTGGGTCACAAATCAAGGCTTGGTAAATTTCAGAAAATTGAAATTGTATCATGTAGCTTTTCTGACCACAATGCTATGAGACTAGATATCAATTACAGGAAAAGACCTGTAAAAAATACAAACACATGGAGGTTAAACAATACACTACTTAAAAATGAAGTGATCACTGAAGAAATCAAAGAGGAAACCAAAAAATACCTAGAAACAAATGACAATGGAGACACAATGACCCAAAACCTATGGGATGCAGCAAAAGCAGTTCTAAGAGGGAAGTTTACAGCAATACAATCCTACCTTAAGAAAGAGGAAACATCTCGAACAAACAACCTAACCTTGCACCTCAAGCAATTAGAGAAAGAAGAACAAAAATACCCAAAGAGAGCAGAGGGAAAGAAATAATAAAAATCATATCAGAAATGAATGAAAAAGAAATGAAGGAAATTATAGCAAAGATCAATAAAACTAAAAGCTGGTTCTTTGAGAAGATAAACAAAATTGATAAACCATTAGCCAGACTCATCAAGAAAAAAAGGGAGAAGACAAATCAATAGAATTAGAAATGAAAAAGGAGAAGTAACAACTGACACTGCAGAAATACAAAAGATCATGAGAGATTACTACAAGCAACTCTATGCCAATAAAATGGACAACCTGGAAGAAATGGACAAATTCTTAGAAATGCACAACCTGCGAAGACTGAATCAGGAGAAATAGAAAATATGAACAGACCAATCACAAGCACTGAAATTGAAACTGTGATTAAAAATCTTCCAACAAACAAAAGCCCAGGACCAGATGGCTTCACAGGCAAATTCTATCAAACATTTAGAGAAGAGCTAACACCTATCCTTCCCAAAATCTTCCAAAATATAGCAGAGGGAGGGAGACTCCCAAACTCATTCTACAAGGCCACCATCACCTTGATACCAAAACCAGACAAGGATGTCACAAAGAAAGAAAACTACAGGCCAATATCACTCATGAACATAGATGCAAAAATCCTTAACAAAATACTAGCAAACAGAATCCAACAGCACATTAAACGGAACATACACCATGATCAAGTGGGGTTTATTCCAGGAATGCAAGGATTCTTCAATATACGCAAATCAATCAACGTGATACACCATATTAACAAGAAAAACCATATGATCATCTCAGTAGATGCAGAGAAAGCTTCCGACAAAATTCAACACCCATTTACGATAAAACCCTGCAGAAAGTATGCACAGAGGGAACTTTCCTCAACATAATAAAGGCCATATATGACCGTATATGACAAGCCCACAGCCAACATCATCCTCAATGGCGAAAAACTGAAAGCATTTCCACTAAGGTCAGGAACAAGACAAGGTTGCCCACTCTCACCACTCTTATTCAACATAGTTTTGGAAGTTTTAGCCACAGCAATCAGAGAAGAAAAGGAAATAAAAGGAATCCAAATCGGAAAAGAAGAAGTAAAGCTGTCACTGTTTGCAGATGACATGATACTATACATAGAGAATCCTAAAGATGCTACCAGAAAACTACTAGAGCTAATCAATGAATTTGGTAAAGTAGCAGGATACAAAATTAATGCACAGAAATCTCTGGCATTCCTATATACTAATGATGAAAAATCTGAAAGTGAAATCAAGAAAACACTCCCATTTACCATTGCAACAAAAAGAATAAAATATCTAGGAATAAACCTACCTAAGGAGACAAAAGACCTGTATGCAGAAAATTATAAGACACTGATGAAAGAAATTAAAGATGATACAAACAGATGGAGAGATATACCATGTTCTTGGATTGGAAGAATCAACATTGTGAAAATGACTCTACTTCCCAAAGCAATCTATAGATTCAATGCAATCCCTATCAAACTACCACTGGCATTTTTCACAGAACTAGAACAAAAAATTTCACAATTTGTATGGAAACACAAAAGACCCCGAATAGCCAAAGCAATCTTGAGAACAAAAAATGGAGCTGGAGGAATCAGGCTGCCTGACTTCAGACTATACTACAAAGCTACAGTAATCAAGACAGTATGGTACTGGCACAAAAACAGAAAGATAGATCAATGGAATAGGATAGAAAGCCCAGAGATAAACCCATGCACATATGGTCACCTTATCTTTGATAAAGGTGGCAGGAATATACAGTGGAGAAAGGACAGCCCCTTCAATAAGTGGTGCTGGGAAAACTGGACAGGTACATGTAAAAGTATGAGATTAGATCACTCCCTAACACCATACACAAAAATAAGCTCAAAATGGATTAAAGACCTAAATGTAAGGCCAGAAACTATCAAACTCTTAGAGGAAAACATAGGCAGAACACTCTATGACATAAATCACAGCAAGATCCTTCTTGACCCATCTCCTAGAGTAATGGAGATAAAAACAAAAATAAACAAATGGGACCTAATGAAACTTCAAAGCTTTTGCACAGCAAAGGAAACCATAAACAAGACCAAAAGACAGCCCTCAGAATGGGAGAAAATATTTGCAAATGAATCAACTGACAAAGGATTAATCTCTAAAATTTACAGGCAGCTCATCGCAGCTCAAAAACAAAAAACAAGCAACCCAATCCAAAAATGGGCAGAAGACCTAAAGAGACATTTCTCCAAAGAAGATATACAGACTGCCAACAAACACATGAAAGAATGCTCAACATCATTAATCATTAGAGAAATGCAAATCAAAACTACAATGAGATATCATCTCACACCAGTCAGAATGGCCGTCATCAAAAAATCTGCAAACAATAAATGCTGTAGAGGGTGTGGAGAAAAGGGAACACTCTTGCACTGCTGGTGGGAATGTGAATTGGTACAGCCACTATGGAGAACAGTATGGAGGTTCCTTAAAAAACTACAAATAGAACTACCATATGACCCAGCAACCCCACTAGTGGGCATATACCCAGAGACAACCATAATTCAAAAAGAATCATGTACCAAAATATCCATTGCAGCTCTATTTACAATAGCCAGGAGATGGAAACAACCTAAGTGTCCATCAACGGATGAATGGATAAAGAAGATGTGGCACATATATACAATGGAATATTACTCAGCCATAAAAAGAAACGAAATTGAGTTATTTTTAGTGAGGTGGATGGACCTAGAGTCTGTCATACAGAGTGAAGTAAGTCAGAAAGAGAAAGACAAATGCCGTATGCTAACACATATATATGGAATTTAAGGGAAAAAAATGTCATGTACAACCTAGGGGTAAGACAGGAATAAAGACACAGACGTACTAGAGACTGGACTTGAGGATATGGGGAGGGGAAAGGGTAAGCTGTGACAAAGCAAGAGAGTGGCATGGACATATATACACTACCAAATGTAAAATAGATAGCTAGTGGGGAGCAGCTGCATAGCACAGGGAGATCAGCTCGGTGCTTTGTGACCACCTAGAGGGGTGGGATAGGGAGGGTGGGAGGGAGGGAGACAAAGAGGGAAGAGATATGGGAACATATATATATGTATAACTGACTCACTCTGTTATAAAGCAGAAACTAACACACCATTGTAAAGCAATTATACGCCAATAAAGATGTAAAAAAAATAAAAAATAAAAATAAAAATACCAGTGCTGAGGACCCTAAAAAAAAAAAAAATCATGTTGTATATGTTAAACTTACACAATGTTGTATGTCAATTATATCTCAATAAAACTGAAAAGAAATAAAAAGAAAATTTTGTAACCAGACTGAAATGTGCATATGCTGGAAATTATGGATTTAGTTAGTACAAGATGCAGAATGGCTGACAGTGAAGATGCAAAGGTTGCTATGGAAAAGAGACCCCACTAAGAGGCAGTATTGCGTTTTAGACATGTACACATTATTAATGTTGTTTCTTTTTTTTAAATTCTCCTATAACTTTATGTTTGTATATTACAACATGAATCCTAATTAGAAAAGATCTGAGATTTGAAAACTTCATCAGGGTTTTTATGGAGAGCTATTTTAAGAGAGTAAGTGTCTGAAATAGAGAAATAGGTAGTAATGTGTATTAAGAGCTTGTTATGATGTCAGATGGACCTGGTTAAAATACTGGCTTCACTCCACCGTGTACTTATGATCTGGGATATGTTATCTCAGCCATCTAAGCACAGTGTCATCATCTATACATGGGGATAATAATAAAAGCAAATAATACATGCAAAGTATTCGGCACTCATGGATGCTATGTGTGGGCTCATCAATGACTTTGAGTCTTCAAATGGCCTTAGAAATTAAAGTCTAGTTATTCAAATATTATATATATATATATATATATATATATATATATATATATATGGTATAAAACTCATTTTACTAAAAAGAGCCAAACTACAAACCCACTTTAGAACAAAGTATCTGATTTTAATGCAAAAACAAACAAACAAAAAACTTAATGATCATTATGGCTAAGCTTAATCACTATGTTAGGCTCTGGATAGTCATATATCAGGACTCAAAGAGGAGGAAGGGAGATCACACATGTAGATGGCTTAATCAATCAATCTCTCTCCAATTAAATATTGACTTTCAAAAACTAGACATTTGTGTTTAGTTGGCAATGCTAAAAAGACCCTACTAGCAAGTAATAGCTCCATGCCTATAGTAAACATCATCAAAGTTTTCTCAAGTTTCTTAAGCACTCTAAATGCCAAGAGTCCACAGGAGCAAAATAAATTCAATGTGCCTAAATTTTTCTATGTAAAAATTATCATGGGGCTTCCCTGGTGGCGCAGTGGTTGAGAATCTGCCTGCTGATTCAGGGGGCACGGGCTCGAGCCCTGGTCTGGGAAGATCCTACATGCCGTGGAGCAACTAGGCCCGTGAGCCACAACTACAGAGCCTGCGCGTCTGGAGCCTGTGCTCCGCAACGAGAGAGTCCACGATAGTGAGAGGCCCGCGCACCGCGATGAAGAGTGGCCCCCGCTTGCCGCAACTGGAGAAAGCCCTTGCGCAGAATCGAAGACCCAACACAGCCAAAAATAAATAAATAAATAAATAAATAAATAAAAATTAAAAATGAATATCTGCTTATTAAAAAATTATTATGTATATAAACAACTTTTAAAGTTGTTAATGGATGCTACTCCCTAGTAGGCTTAGAGACTACATAGAGTAGCTTAAAACACACTGAAACTAATTATCTTTAACGAGGTTTGAAACACACTGGCAATGACCTGACAACAAAGCCATTTTTAAGCGTTCTCTGAGGCATACTCAGAGTAAAGATCTGAATCTTCAGGGCCAGCTCAAAAGGCTCTTGGGAAGGGAAAAAAAACGTTAAATTTGACAGTTGGGTAGAAAGGATGAAAGTGGATAGGAAGCCAAGATACAAATGAGATATAGAAATAATGGTGTGTTTGTTTGTGTGTGTGTGTGTGTTAGAAGTATGTTAATGATTGGGCTAGATAACCTGTCATTGAAGGCACAGAATGAACAAAGAAAGGAAGTTAAGAGTTTATCATTTTATAATGCAGTTGGAAACATTGATCAGCAGATGGCACACTTGTCAGGAAACCTGTTTCACTGCACTAAAGAACTGCTCAGACACTTGACAAGTTTCATGGCATGTCACACATTGCTTCTAGGAAGCACAGTGAAAAGATGCACGCATATTTACATATTTGAATTCTTCAATAACCCATTCACAGAACAGTCATTTTTCAATTAGAGCAGAGGAAGAATAGGAGGCCCCACACAAGTACAAAGTAATTCTAATTAAGAATTCCAGCTTCAGAATCTTGAAAAGGAATAAAGATGTTAGAGGATTAACATGATCTGATTTTAAGACATACTATAATGCTAAGATAATCATAACAGTCTGGTACTGACATAAAGACAAAAAGATCAATGGAACAGAGAGTCCATACATGACCCAAATGATTTTGACAAAGGTGTCAATGGGATTCAGTGGGGAAAGGAAGGTCTTTCAACATATTTTGCTAGAGTAAATAGATATCTGTATAGAAGAAACTGGACCTTGTTTCATACCTCAGGCCACACTCAAAAATTAACTTAATCAGGTCTGGATTACAAACCTAAATGTAAAAAAACATACTATCAAGTTCATTGAAGAAAACATAGCAAATTATCTTTGTGATCAATTAGAAAAAAAATTTTAATAGAACAAAAAAAGAACGAACCGTTCTTATAATTTTTAAGAAATTATAATAAATCTGATTTCATCAGACTTAAAATTTCATTAAGAAAATGAGAGGGAGGGAGACGCAAGAGGGAAGAGATATGGGGATATATGTATATGTATATATGTATATGTATAACTGATTCACTTTGTTATAAAGCAGAAACTAACACACCATTGTAAAGCAATCATACTCCAATAAAGATGTTAAAAAAAAAAGAAAAGGAGAAGGCAAACCACAAAATGAGAAAATATTTGCAGTACATAAATCATATACTTGTATCCAGATTATCTAAATAATACCTACAAATAAATACTAATATGATGGTCAAACAAGTCAGTTAAAAAGGGCAAAAGACTTGACACTTCAGAAAAGTGTATACTGGAATGCCAACAAACACGTGAAAAACGTGCATCATAACCATCAGGGAAATGCACAATAAAACCACACGAAGATATGACTTCACACTCATTAGAAGGGCTAAAGTTAAAGTGTAATAGCATTTAATGTGGGAGAGAATTCGGAGCAATGGCACTGCTCAGATATTACTGGTGGAAGTATAAAACTGCTCCACATCTGTGGAAAATCATGAGACAGTTTCTTATAAAATTATAAATATAGCTACCTTATGATCCATTAATTCCACCCCTATGCATTTACCCAAAATAAATAAAAATGTCTCCCAAAATATTACATACAAATATTCATGGTAATCTTATTCATAATAACCTAAAACTGTAAACAACCCAGTCATCCATCAAAAGGAATAAGAATATTCAACTGTAACATATTCATACAATGAAACACTATTCAGCAATAATAAAGAATAAGCTTCTGATGATGGTAAATGGATAAATCTCAAAAACTTTATGCTTAGGAGAAGCCAGACATAAAAACATACCTACTGTATGACCCATTGTTGCAATGTTCAAGAACAAACAAAATCATTCTATGAAGCAAGAAATCAGAGGAGCCATTGCCTCTAGGAGAGAGTGGGATAAACTGGAAAGATGGCAATGCTCCATATCCTGATTGAGGCTTTGGTTACATGGGTGCATACACTTATCAAAACTCATCAAACTAAACTTGAGATCTGTGAATCTTACTGTTTGAAATTATACCAGCAAAAAAGGAGAAAATATTCAATTGAACAGAACACCTTGTGTCAGAACTTACTGAGGAAAAAAGGTTGACTATTTAACATGTTACACTCAGGTGAGATTCTCTTTTGAATTAAAATTTTAAAAGAGACATTTCTGTAGTAAAAGGAAGCCTTCATGTTACTGAAAATACCCACTGGCTACTGTCCTGTTGCTTTGGTGCTCTTTTTCCTTGCACTCACAGGACACAAAAGGAATGCCAAAGACTTCCTGGGCCAGAATTCCTATTCACTAAAGGTTTGATAGATTTGACATCACCAACATAAATAACTCTTACCTGCCTTTCACCAAAAAGATATCTAAAGTTTGTTTTTCTGAATTGAACGTTATTTTACCTAGGCTTTCAATATAATTGCTCTGAAGGGAGATGAAGTAAGTTGGGGAACTACTGTTTTGGACTGAAATATTTTCAAAATTAAAAGATAGAATAAAGTGTTTGCCAGAGAGAAGTGATCAAGCCATCTTGGAGGTAATAATGAAGATAGGAACACTGCATATATTTAGATATGTAACAACAACTTCAGAAAAATTTAAAGATAGATAAAATCCCAGTGCCAGAAGTCTAAGAATGTGACAAAAAATTATCTTATAATCTTAGTCAACCCTGATAAAAAAATTAAAAGGAAAACTATTTTAACAAATTCTTGCCTCCACTAGATCAAAAATGCCAGTCAGTACTTTTTCTTTGTGTCCCCATTTCACTCTTCAGATTCTACTCTACTCCAGACCCCTTCTCCTAGCATTTGCTCTTACCTCCTACCTGAAGGCAAAACGTCAAGATGCTCTTAACTTTCCATTTGCATACATATGGAGATATTTCATCTTTTATAGTCAACCATTTTCCACATATCTTAGAAGAAAAGTTTGCTGGCAATCAATAAGGGGCACCAAGAAGAAAGGATGCCTCTTTCCTAGCTGAATTCTGACCCAGTTGAGAAAGAAGACAAAAATCAATGAAGTCCAAAATATCATCTTTCTTATTGTTGAAGTTAACATTGGAGACAATGACTGAAGTGTGAGAGTTAAATAAAGCTTCTAGTATCGAAAACCAAAACTAAGCAGTCTTACCAACCCAGTCACAGCAATAAGAAGTAAAGGAGGAGGGAGGGAGACGCAAGAGGGAAGAGATATGGGAACATATGTATATGTATAACTGATTCACTTTGTTATAAAGCAGAAACTAACACACCATTGTAAAGCAGTTATACCCCAATAAAGTTGTTAAAAAAAAAAAAGAGGTAAAGGAGAATTCACAACAGAAAGTAAAGAGGAAGAGTGGGCTACGAACACCCAGCTTTGTCCAAATTCACAAATTAAGCAAATTATGCCTCCTTCTTCCATTAGGGGAGTAGTGGGTAGAAGGTGGAAAGCAGTGTTACCCTAGTTAAATATTCTTTCCTCGTGGCGGGAAATACCACCACTGGGTGGGAAAGAAGTTCATCTCTATTTCTGACCCTCATCCCTGCTGCATCCCTCCCCACTGACATAAAAATATCTGTCCTAACTTTTATTTGAATTGAATCCAGACACTGTAGCTCTAGAACCTGTTATTTTCTCTCTCCCTCCATCAGTTAATCCTCCCTTTTCCCTGTAACTCCTGGCTTCTTTCGTCCTTCAGTGTGATAGGATGCAATTTCTAATGTTAAAAACCTTTCCCCTCACCCACACACCCTCTTGTGTCTATAAATCGTCTCTTTGCATTCTCAGCTCAGTTTCTGAAGGACCGATACATGATGTTCGCCTCCACACTGCCCATTACTTCTCCATCCGCTGTAATCTGGCCTTTAAAGTTGTAAAAAAAAAAAAGAGGTAAAGGAGAATTCACAACAGAAAGTAAAGAGGAAGAGTGGGCTACGAACACCCAGCTTTGTCCAAATTCACAAATTAAGCAAATTATGCCTCCTTCTTCCATTAGGGGAGTAGTGGGTAGAAGGTGGAAAGCAGTGTTACCCTAGTTAAATATTCTTTCCTCGTGGCGGGAAATACCACCACTGGGTGGGAAAGAAGTTCATCTCTATTTCTGACCCTCATCCCTGCTGCATCCCTCCCCACTGACATAAAAATATCTGTCCTAACTTTTATTTGAATTGAATCCAGACACTGTAGCTCTAGAACCTGTTATTTTCTCTCTCCCTCCATCAGTTAATCCTCCCTTTTCCCTGTAACTCCTGGCTTCTTTCGTCCTTCAGTGTGATAGGATGCAATTTCTAATGTTAAAAACCTTTCCCCTCACCCACACACCCTCTTGTGTCTATAAATCGTCTCTTTGCATTCTCAGCTCAGTTTCTGAAGGACCGATACATGATGTTCGCCTCCACACTGCCCATTACTTCTCCATCCGCTGTAATCTGGCCTTCCTCTCACCGACCCACTGATAGTTTGGTACCTCAAGTCAGCAACTGTCTCTGAGTTGTCAAAGCTACTGAGTGTATAGCACTCCTTATCCCACTGGACTTTTCAATGTCAGTTAATACTGTTGACCATTCTTTCCTTCTCAAAGATACCTCGTTATTGTCTTTTCTGACACTGTCTTCTCCGGCTTCCTTCGTACTTCTCAGGCTGCTGCTTCTCTATTTTCCCAGCAGTTCCTCCTCTTCCTCCAAGGGTTGGTGTTCCTCAGTGTCTCATCTCTAGCTTTCTCTTCTCATACTGTAGCCCTTTGCTGAGTGGTCTCTTTCACCCCCCTGGAGTCAACTATCACTTAAAAATGGATAACTCTTGTACTTTTTAAACTGTCCTTTAAGTCCCTCTCCTGAGACCAAGACTCAAATACTTCCCTCCTACAAGTGAAGCAGACTCAGCAGGGCCTGAAAGGAATGCATTGTCCTGTTCACCACCTTGTATGTGCTCTCCCTCAGAGAATGGCATCAAACTCTGCTCATTCATTTGTAAGTGCTCCTCAAGACTCAACCTCTCATTCATCTCATCATCTCCATTCAAGACTTATCAGTGGAGTCCTAATATCATCCTACCCTTCATAGTTTCCCCAGAATCTCCATTAGGCCCCTAACACTAGCAGAGGCCTTCATCAGCTCTCACCTGGACATTTATGATATTCAAGTACACCACCTCAGTCATACTGAAATTAAAAAGAGCTAAATGTAAAGTCCTGAATTGGGGTTAGAAACAAAGAGAAAGAGCCAGAGCTTAGTGAGCTGCAAATTCAAATGAGTTAACATTGAACAGTAACTGCTCAGAAGTCTAATATAGACACAATAATATTTAAGATGCCTTTGTTCACAAGTAAAAGAATGCAAATGCCAACTGTTTTTTTTTTTTAAGTTTTGGAATTACTTAAAAGATAATGAGATACTTAAAGAATCTCAAAGGAAGCAGGACCTCATGAGGCTCTTGAAACAGAAGCCAGAAAGCCTTCAGGAATCTGGGCACACGCTCTTCATCTTTTCTCTCTTTCCTCTCTGTCCTTCTGTTTATTTCTGCTCTCTCTGGGACTAGATTTCTCTCCTTCTTAGGGTACCATATGGTATAAGATGGCTGAGGTACTGCTCCTGCATTTTTACATATCTCTTAATTCGACCCACATAAAGAGACTGACCAGAATCAAATTATTTTAAAAAATCCTGAGTAAGGTGGAAGCCACAGAAACACACCTACTCACATCAATTGAAGGGTTGTTCGAAAACAGAGGTTATGCCAACAAATGAAACAAGTACCAGCTAGCATTCTGCAGAAGCCTGGGGAGCTTCCTTGAAGAAATAAGGAATACCTATGTCCCTTTTTTGTCCCCAACGAGAAAACAGTTAAGGCATGATATTCATACAGTGATAACCTTGAGTTATTAATAAAAAACTATGCTTAGTACATTCTGTTTTCTGAATCAAATGCCTGCAATACTTAAGATTTCCATAGAAATGATCATTTCCATTAAAGTACCTTAAAGCAAACATTACAAGGTTAAGCGCTTAAACGTCAGTTATGAGAAAAGTTCACTTATCCATTCCCCTGGTATGCTGAATGGTTGAGGTATTCTGCTTCCAATCCTTTCTCAAATAAGGTTGATTACACATTTTAAAAATACAACATAACTGTATAATGTCTGCTGCTTCCTCCTAATCTACCACTCCCATTTGCCCACCAGCTTCATCCTTTTCTATTTACTGGAGTTTATATGTACTTTATTTATAAATCCCTATCAAATATTAAGTACTTAAAATAGAAACTAAATTGTCAAATTCCTAACAGCAAACCAAAGCCAATAAGAGCCTGCTACTTCTCCTTTAGAAAATCATGCAATTTAGCAACCTTAAAGTTATGAGAAACAAAATATTCCAAATTTAAATTTGTGAGAAAATAACAACAACAACCTGTTTACCTGATGTAAGAAAACTAACCAGTGGCTAGAAAATAGAGGTTGGCAGTGTTAGGGTAATATCCTAGAATTTTAAAAAATGATTTTATATCATTATTGCTTTAGAACAGTGAATTTATTTGCTACTTTAGTAGATTGTTAAGGCCTAAAAAATAGTTTGGCTCCAAAACACATTCATTTATGTATTAGTAACAGCAGCAGCAGCAGGCTTGCTAATTGCTGAGTGATGCGCTAATCACTCTATGCACACATCTCATTTATCTACACAGCAAGCCTATGTAGGCACTGGTATAGCCCCATTTTACAGATGAGACAGTGAGGTTTACAGTACTCAAGTAACTTGCCTGAGAGCTAGTTAAGTGAAATCAGGATTAGAAGGCAAATCCCTCTGTTCCTGTCTGGCTACACAATTTGCTGGATGCAGCACAAAATAAAAATGTGAGGACGCTTGTTCAAAAATGATTAAGAATGTTAAGATGGACACAGCAGAGCATTAAACCAAGCATGGGCTCTTCTAAGTGCACCAAGAGTCAGCCCTGCCTCTGCTCCATCAGATCACAAAATGCATGAAACTCTCTCTTTTTTTAAATCTAAATTATGTTCTTCAAAGAATAAGTCTTTGTAATGGCTAATTAGCCAATTATAAACTAAGACTCAGAATTCATATTATGGGCTGTGCCTAGATACACTCAATAATCTTTGTTGAATAAATAAACTTACTTCTTGGCCTCAAACTGAAACCCTCTCTTCAATAACTCACATTGAAAATGCCTCTGGTTAAATGCAGGGATGGGTTAAGAAAAGATAAACGGATCATAAGGAATCCATCCACACCACTGGTAGAAACACTTCATGCTCCATTTGTGCTGGCTTGGGAGTTTTTATGACTGTAAAGAAGCTATTTTACGATCTAATTATCATTTCTATCTAGAGTTGACATTTAAATTCTGGGGCTCTAAGTGAAGCTTAAAGAATGTACTCCTCACCTCCCCACCTCCACCCCCAGAACACACCACCCTCATCCCACCGCTAAGCCCTTAACTTTCCCTAAAAAATAGTTTACCAGCAGAAGCAAAAAAAGTTCTTTCTCCTCAGTCTGTGCCCAGTGAAGGACAACGTGATTGATACTTAAGCTCTGCCTTTCAAAAGACATTAAAGGGTCCAGTTTGCAAGCTACACAAGAAGAGTTCTGCAAAAAGAAAAGAAAGCCTACCTCCTTCTAACCCTGGGGGATTATAGGAAGGAAAAAATAAAAACAAAAACCAATAAGACATGCTTGTTGGCTCTGCAGGGGGAGCACGGAAAACAGTGTATCATCTTCCTGAAAGAGGTCACAGGAGGATGCCACTTTGTGGGCTCCGCTTTGATGAGCCAGGGAGCCAAGATATCAAGGTGGTAGAATCCTATCAGGCAGAGGATAACATTAACGCTAGCATTCAGAACGCTAACCTTCCCGTGTCAGGTTGATGACATGTTGAGAACCAATGGGTTTACCACTGAGCCCTCTTGGTGAGTGAGGGTCTATGGAATCTCCCAAGCCAGGAGCCAAATGGAGGATAAAAGAGAGGTGAGGAGGTCTACATGACTAGCCACTGAGGGGAGTGTCTAGAAACACCGGCCAAGACCAAGTACAAACAGAAGAGCATGCATCAACCAGGTAGACCAAGAACAGAAACCTGGAGGGTACAAACACCAGCTGGTGTGCACACACACACAAGGACCAGCATGGGAGGGCGCACCACACCCCTCCCATGACCCCAGGTCTCAGAAGGCACAACCATCCCAGAACACTCACCCTCACAGACACCTGGATGCCGTCATAGACAGGGAAGTGGGTTAAAAGGGAGGTACTTCAAGGAACACATTTTTCTGTAAAGGAGAGCCTGAGGTTGACCTAAAAGGACTATCTAAATGTCCATATTGGACTAATTTAAATTGTATTGGTGTGATGGTCAGTTTTATGCCTCAACTTGGCTAGGCCAGAGTTCCCAGTTATTCTAACACTAACCTAGGTGTTGCTGTGATGGTATTTTGTGAATATGATTAAAATCCATAATCAGTAAACTTTAAGTAAGGGGGGCTATCCTAGATATTCTGGGTGAGCCTTTCAGTTGATACGTCTTCAAAGCAGAGCCACAGGAAATTCTGCCCTCAGATGGCAGCTTCAGCTCCTGCCAAGAGCATTAACCTGCCCTATGGGTGTGCCAATGGACTTGTCTAGCTTGCCCTCACAGCTGTGTGAGCCAATTGCTTGTAATAAATCTCTTAATATATATTTCCTCCTATTTCTGTTACCCTAGCTGAACTCGGACTGACATAATCAAATAACCACAAAGAAAGCCAAAATAATGATAAAATATGTAAATATAACATTTTTCCTCACATCTTAGCTTGTGGCATGAGTAATTTAGTATATGTAAATAAGACCTGCATACCGTGAGGATTTTGTGCATATTCCCCCTCTTTGCCTGAAATGCAATTCTCCTATTCTCTATCCTTCTGGTCCCAATCTAAAGATCTGCTTCCTTCAGGAATGCTTTCTTTGACTACCCATCAAATTCAGATCCTGCTGTTAAATATGCTCACCACACCTGTTCTTCTCTTGTAGCACTTATTACAATTGAAATGAATGTGTCATTATTTGACGTTCATTTTTCTTCCCCTCTCAAGTTTAAGCTTTATGAAGACAGAGCCAGGTTTGACTTGGTCAACAATATATCCTCACTATCGAGCACACTGCCAAGGACATATAGTGCATGCTCAATAAATATTAAATGAGTGAATACATGGATATAAAGTTTTTAAAAAACACCCTGCACTCCAGATTTGATTATAATTTGAAAATATCTGCTTTTGGCAGTTGATCCTTAGTGATATCTTTCAAAGAACACTTGTGTAGGATTCAGAATGTGGAATTTAGAGGTAAGAAATGCAGGTGTTATTATTCTTGCCTGTGTAGATGGCCCACTGAATACCACTGTTAGTCAGTTGGGCTGTTATAACAAAATACCACAGACTGCGTAGTTTATAAACAACAGAAATTTATTTCTCATGGTTCTTGAGGCTGAAGACCAAGATCAGTGTGCCCGATGGTCAAGCAAGAATCCTCTTGTGGGTTGCAGACTTCTGGTATCCTCACTTGATGGAAGGGGTAAGGGATCTTTCTAGGGTCTTTTATAAGATTGCTAATCCCATTCATGAGGACTCCACCCTCATTACCTAACCATCTCCCAAGGCTCCTCTCTCAATTGAATTATCATCTTGGGGGTTAAGTTTCAACATATGAATTTGGGGGGATACATTCAGACCCAAATACATTCAGACCCAACATATGAATTTGGGGGGATACACAGCAATCATGAACTCCTTTTTAGTTAATATGACCCAAATCACATGAGCTAAAAATGGCCCAAAGCCAGAGCTGCATGAAGAAGAGCTCATAAATCGGTTTGCCAATTCTACATTTATGCAGAAACAGATTTTAAGGTTCTCCGAGACAGCTAAATGGCACCACATTTTATGACATTCTTAAGAGTATTTTAAGATCCCTTTGGAAATAATGATTCACCTCATACCTTGGGATATTAATTTGAAAGTTAAAATTAGGTAATGAGAATTTAGGGAGTTGTAAATTTTTTTTTTTTTGTAAATATTTTGAATAAAAACCTATATTCACACTCTAAAGGCAAACCAAATTCTTGTTATTTTGGCACAATCTAAATATTAGGCATTGATCATAATATATTAGCAAGAAAAGTAGATATGAAATAGAACCTCCTTATAATTCTATGTATTCCACAATTTAAGAAATGAAATCTTTCGTGTTGAAAACCCTTTCCACGAGAAAAGGATCTTCAACTATCTTCTCACTTATTTCTTTTCTTTGAGAAAAGGCTGAAATCAAACACTCCATACAAAAACTCAGGAATAAATATTTACTTTCAAATGAATTTGATGCCACTGGTGAATCACAGTATTACTTGGATGTGTGTTCAACAAATTAGTGTATCTTTCATATTCACTAAGATAGATAACTTCACTGGCTTAAGGAAGGCTTCATGCTTGAAAGGAGACATAGAAACTTTAAAATGTATGTTATGCTTTGGGTATAATGTTAAGAGAAAATCTTCTTAACTGTTATAGCTAGTATTTACTAGTGCTACCCCTTTCAATGAATCACAAGAAATTACTATTATAGCTATTAAGCTCTGTTTAATCATTCATACAGTACTCAGAGTATGAAGGTCTTGCAATGCAATTTGATTATAAAAGACTAAATTTTAAATTCAAATATGTATGTACAGTGAAAACAAAATTGTCAATGGAATTTTTTTAATCAAAATAAAGGAAACATCATTCAACAACAAAAAAAAGATGAGTAAAAACATCGCTATTCCCATAAGTTAATATCTCTGATTTAATGATTAGGTGTAAACATTGAAAAAAATTTGAATTTGTATACCAAACTATACTTGATTACTGCTAAATATGAGCAAACACAAGTAATAACTACTAATTTCAACAAAAGTCATTAATGTGCAAATATACAACAGTTTTTAAAAACTGGGGAAAAGAAAAAGAATAGGAAGAACAAAGGGCAAGCATATTTTATTACGAAGCCATTAGGTTTTTTTTTTCTTTTCTCTTACTACCCTTCAAAATAGTCAAAAATTTTAAAATCCAATTTCATACTGACTAAAACTACTCCTTTCCCACAAAATTCCTTGCATTCCCCGTTTACATTCTCTGTGATTGGGAATTTATCTTTAGGATTTGGACATGGGACTGATGAATCTAAAAGAAAAAAAAACCCTTTGCACTCTGAAAATTAGTTTTTAAGTTATCATTTCTGAGTAATAATACTCACAAACCCCATTTTAGTCCATATAATCTGTGCTTAATAAACTCTTCAATATAGGATACCATTAACTGAAAATTTTTGGCTTCTTTAAGAATTAAATATGAAACACCCAGAAAACAAATCTGTTTCCAAAAGAAACCCATTGTTACTCACCACGATAAGCAACACATAGAAAATGTTCAATAGAAGTATAACAAATCAAATCACTTACAAGAATTTCTTTCAAATTTTATCCTCCTATCTAATGTTTCAAAGCAAAATTCTAAATCAAATAAAAATACTTAATCCAGGTAGAATAAACTTCAAAGAAGCACAATACATACTTTTAAATAAGAGGATTTACTTCATTATTCAATTTAATACCTTTAGCAGAATATTTGGACTTAGCACAAGTTAATTGCTCTACAGTCTTTGAATTCATTCTCAGGATGTATTAAATTAAAACTATCATTTTCTTGTGGAGTATTTTTTCCCTAATAGACAATATTCAGGAATTCGGCTTCTTATTTAACATACATCACATTAAACGACTCTGTCCCTTCATTTAAGTAATCTGACTTTTTTGTAGTCTAGCCAGTATAAAATTCATTCATTCACCCATTCATTCTACAAGTATTTGTTCCCTTTCTGCTATGTACAATGTGTTTGGTTTAACAGGAGTAGTTATTAAAATCACAAACCAAGAACCACGGTTGTGCCAGTAATTTGAAAAGGAATTGTTTATGGATGGTTTGAAAGACTCAAGAGAGAAGTCTCTGGATAACAAACAAAACAAGCAATTGATGGGAACCACCTGGGGCTGGATGTGTCTGCATGAATACACCTGAAAGAATTTAATATATTTTGTAAAAACAAAGGAGATTGGGAATAAAATTGTACTTAAATTATGTTTAATGGACAATAAACTAATTATATTCATAACTTCATAGGCTCCTCAAGTTTTCTTATCTGCCAAGTAAGGCAGATAAGATCCTAAACACTAGGTAAATATTGAATAAAGGAATTAAAATGAAATGCGTAAAGATTTTGAGAGGTCATATGATGTGTATTTCTTTTCTAATTTGAGAAACTATCAAAGTAACATTCCCTTGGTAATTCTAGGCAAACCATTTTAGGTTTCCGTGGAATGGTTACAATTAGAGTCTGAAGTCAGAAAAACTGCCAAGGAATCCCCATCTGTTCTCTAGTAACTGAGTAATTACTGATTGAGTAATCCTGGGAAAGTTACATCAACTCTCTGGCCTCAGTTACTTCAACTATAAAATAGGAAAGACTGTGTATACCTGTTATAGGTTTAATGTTTGTGTATCTGCCCCGCCCCCACTCCTCCAGCCAATTAGTAGGTTGAAACCTACCCCCAAAGTGATGGTATTAGGAGGCAGGACCCTAGAAAGTTTGTTAGGTCATGAGGGTGGAGCCCTCATGAATGGGATTAGTGCCCTTACAAAAGAGACTTCAGAGAGCAATCCTGTCCCTTCTTCCTTGTAGGACACAGCAAGAAGATGGCTGTGTATAAACCAGGAAGCTTGTCTTCACCAAATACCAAATCTGCCCAGTGCTTTGATCTTGGACTCCCCAGCCTCCAGAACTGTGAGAAATAAATTTTTGTGTTTCAGCCACCTAGTCTATGGTGTTTTTGTTAGACCAGCCCGAACAGACTATGACAACTTCTAGGGTTTTTATGAGGATGAATGAGATGATGTCAATAATGTGCTAAATATAAAGCCTGGCATGCAGCAAATGTTTGTCAATATTTATTTTTATAACTGAATTTCAGAACATAAAATCTTCTAAAGATATATAAGCTCTACACAGTTTTTATCTTCCCAAGATACTGGGATATTTGAACAATAATGGAGACTTCCGCACAACTTCCTGACACAGAAAAGAATACTGTCGTGATAAGAAAAACATGATGAAGAGATACTGCTCTCTTTTTTCTTCCAGAGTAACTTTAAAAAAAGTTGTAATCTTTACATAAAAACCATAATATGAAATAGTACCACAAGGCCCATAATAATTTGGTCCTTAGAACTAAAAATGAAAAACAGAAAAGGCAATACGATTTCTGTGATGCTGACTAAATACAAGAAATTATGAATTATTGTCTCTGATTTACACACAAATATTAGAGTTGGATTTCTTAGTAGGAAGAATTAAACCATGGATATGTCCTTGATTTAGCTTTAGGGGATCTAGTGATCTAAAGGAACTATATACAAAGTTGTATTTGCATAAGAGCCTAAATGCTTTTTTCAGATGAAAAGGGCTTTCATAGATTACTTTATAGGTTCTCAAAAGGGTCCATAAACCAACCACAAAAGGTCAGATATCCCTGCTCCAAAAGTGCTGACATAAATCACAGCTTTTAGGAACAGCAAAGCATTGCAAACTTGTTTACAGGAACTGTCACTCAATGTTTATTTTTGGTGTACAAGGATAACATGTTATCAGAGAAGACTCTACATGGATTAACAAGATTTTAGTATGCTTTTTGTTTTCTTGTTTTTAATTTAAATAAATATAAATAAATGGAGAGGCAGTTAAGGTATCCCATCTTAACTGATAAAGAAGTCTGAACAGAGATTTATAGAGTAATAAGTACTTTACTTTTGAAGTACAGTGAAATATATGACTTAGGAATTATAATAGTACTATAAGTGAGAAGATTATCATCTATGACTTTAGCAGAGTGGTATTAAAATAATATATTTTCACTAGATCATATTTGTCATTAATCATGATACTGTCAAATTACCTATTACTTTAATATAATTACAAGTGTACATTTTAAAACGTCAAAAAGTATTTTAAAATATCCTCAAGCATTGTGAGGAAGCAATGGACACAGAGCTACTGAATATTAAGCCAACTCTTCCAGGAAAAAAAAAAACAAGAATATGTTAAATAGAACTTAATTCTTCATTGAATATGACAATTATTTGGTACAGGATGGAAAATTATTCTGATATATGTTAAGCAGGATGACTATGGGTATTTAAAAGAATGTGCAGTTCTCATGTTGCTAAAATAATTTGGATCCAGAATCTAAAATAAATATTAAACATGTTATTAACTATTCATACATGTACTTTACCATTGGCACACACCAAGACCTGAATAATTTCATGGTTTATCAGTTTGGCTGATTTTGTTTCCCATCATGTTTACCTTCATTAAACTTTGTAACAAGCTAAAGGGTTAATAATAAGAAATGGTTTACACACCATCAGCTCTGAGAAATATTACACCAGGGCATTTCAACCAAATTTTATAAGGATAGCTAAAACATATTGATCACTTTCCATATACCAGTCACTGTTATTCAAAAAATATGTATATATTGTTTTATATATATATGATGTATATACATTTACATAGATAACACAAGCACAAATATTTGTGTCTGTGTATGCATATGTGTATATGTAGATAGATAGATAGATAACAGATAGATATAGCACCTCCAACACACATGCACATACCTACCCATACCTACCCACATGTATACATCGGGTTAAAATGATAAGTACGTATCTATTTCATAACAACCCAAAAAGGCAGATACTACTATTTTCTCCATTTTGCAGATTGGAAACATGGCTTCAGAGAGCATAAATAAATTGCCCATGATTACATAGTTAATAAGTGACTGAGCCAAAAACGTGAACTTAGATAATACAGTCCAGAGTCCTGGCTCTCTTACCCATTGCTTACAGCTGCCTCTGGGAGTAATGGTAACAAATAGGTAAGACAGTTGGTGAGGAGAGATGTGTTGTTTGGGAAGTGGTGGCAACATGAAGAGATGCCAATTTGGTAAAAGCTCCTGAGCTAATGCTGATTATATTGATACTTTAGGTGTGATATTAAAACATACATGCAACTGAGCGCAGTTACTGA
The DNA here is from genome assembly GCF_000442215.2 of Lipotes vexillifer. NCBI lineage: Eukaryota > Metazoa > Chordata > Mammalia > Artiodactyla > Lipotidae > Lipotes > Lipotes vexillifer. The sequence continues at coordinate 144,484 of NW_006774067.1, forward strand.
TATACACCCAGGCATGGTGCAGGCTCGCCCACACACATTTGAAAGAAATGCTGCTTCACATGCAGGATAATCCTTACTTGTACTGGAAAAGGTTAACTTTGTACGTTGTGCCTTTTTGTTCATGTTTGTTTACTTTTTTCTTTGTGTCCTTAATTTCCAAACTGATGCAGTTTCAGAGCTGACAAATTGAAAACTCCATAAACCTGTCTTCGGCTTGAAAAGTAAGGTATGTTTTTTTTTTTGCTTTTTTTTTTTTTTGCGGTACGCGGGCCTCTCACTGTTGTGGCCTCTCCCGTTGCGGAGCGGACGCGCAGGCTCAGCTGCCATGGCTCACGGGCCTATCCTCTCCACGGCATGTGGGATCTTCCCGGACCGGGGCACGAACCCGTGTCCCCTGCATCGGCAGGCGGACTCTCAACCACTGCGCCACCAGGGAAGCCCAGTAAGGTATGTTTTGACACAACTCACTTATTGGTCAGATGATGATGTATGTTTGGCATTATATCAATTAATACAGGTGTTTGTGTTCTATGCAGTTAAAAATCTTCACTCAGAAATTATTTAAGGAAAAAAAGATCTTCCTAGTAAAACATGAGATGTTTAAAATGACTCAAATTGTTGGTTAAAAGAAAAAAAAAGCTGAAGGAATAAAAAAGATTTGTATCCAATGTATTCTCAAAGAGTGTAATTTACAACATTTAAGTGAAAATTAAATAGATGCACTGTTGCTATAAATTGCAAATTATGCAGTAAACATGATATGGCATAAGCATTTTTCTTTCATGAAATAAAAACCTGACTGTAAGGAATGCATTCTTAATGCATTGAGTGTTGATCACATATTCACCTTAAAATACTCATCCTTTTGGAAAAAAAAGAAAAGAGTTAATCTTTTCACCAAAATGATCTTGAATAAAACAACTCTTGGGCTTTCCCTGGTGGCGCAGTGGTTGGGAGTCCGCCTGCCGAAGCAAGGGACACGGGTTCATGCCCCAGTCTGGGAAGATCCCACATGCTGCAGAGCGGCTGGGCCCGTGAGCCATGGCCACTGAGCCTGCGCGTCCGGAGCCTGAGCTCCGCAACGGGAGAGGCCACAACAGTGAGAGACCCGCGTACCGCAAAAACAAACAAACAAAAAAAACAACTCTTATTTTATTGCCAACTTTTGTTTTGTTTTGTTTTGTTTTGTTTTCATATTGTCTGTAGAGCCTAGGAATGGAGTCTAAGGTATGAAACATTTTCAATGTAATTGTAATGAAATGTAAATAAATAATCAAACCTATGTAAAGTCTCATTTTTATAAATCTAAAGTACCTGTTAACTATAGTTAGAAAAAGCATAATACTCTGGAGAAATACACGCAAAAATCCATTCCATAACTCAGTAAGCATGTATGAAGTATTCATTACATGCTAGGCATGGGTATCTACTCTCAAATAGCACACAGACTACTTCTGAGAGATATCCAGAATAGGTATCTTTTAAAAGTCCTAAGGATTCTATGAAAAACTACTAGAACTAATAAATATGTAGCAATTTTATAGGATAAAAGATAAATATAAAAATCAATTGTATTTGATATATGAACAAACTAAAAATATAATTAAGAAAACAAAATTTTAACAATAGCATTAAAAGAATATTTAGGAATAAATTTAACATAAGTGCAAGATCTGTAAACTAAAAATGGTAATACATTGCTGAGAAAAACTTTAAAAGACCTAAAAAAAGGTGAGATATGCCACGTTCGTGGATTGGAAGACTCCATATGATTAAGATGGCAATTCTCCAAGCTGATCTACAAATTCAACAGAATCTCAATCAAAATCCCAGCAATCATTATTGTAGAAATTGTCAAGCTAATCCTAAATTTTATATAAAAAGGCAAAAGACCTAGAATAGTTAAAACAATTTCAAAAAAGAAAGTCAAAGTTGAAGGATGTATACTCCTTGATTTTAGAGGTTAATATAAAGCTGCAGTAATCAAGACAGTATGCTATTTCCATATAGATAGACATAAATACCAATGGAACAGAACCAAAAAGCCAGAAACATACCCGTCTAATTATGTCAACTGATTTTTGATAAATATGCCAAGGCAACTTGAGGAGAAAAAGGAAAGCCTTTTCACTAAATGACATTGGGATGATTGGATATATATATGAGAAAATAAATTTAAAATCTAGCCTCCGCCATTTACAAAAATAAACTCAAAATGGAACATATATTCGAATTAAAACTACAAACCACCTAGAAAAAATAGGAGAATAGGAGAAACTGGAGAAAACCCCTGACTTTGGAGTTAGACGAAATTTTCTTACATGTTATTCCAAAGGCATGACCCATCAAGAAACAAATTGTTAAATTTAAATTCAGCAAAATTAAAAACCTTTCCCTTCAAAAAACACCATTAAGTAAGTGAAAAGATAAGCTACAGACCATGAGCAAACATTTGCAACTCATATATCTAATAAAGGTGTTGTTCTCTCTACAATTATGATATGCAAATTAAAACCACAGTAAGATACTACTACTTACACTAGAATGGCTAAAATCAAAAAGTCTGAAAAACCCGTTCGTGGAGGATGTGGAAAACTGGAACTCTTAATAATTGCTGGTGGGAATGTAAAACAGCACGTCCGTATTGGATAACAGTTGGCCAGGGATGGGGAGAAGGATGGACTGCAAGGGGGCACAGGGGAAGTTTTGGTGAAGACAGACATGGTCTAAAATTGGACTGAGGCCATGGTTACACAATTGCACATATTTCTTCAAAGGTATCAAATTGTAAACTTACAAGGCTGAACTTAGGTACGTTATACTTCAATAAAACTGTTAAAAACAAAAGGAGTACCTTTAGATAATTCATGTAGACACCTTGTGGTATAAACATGAAAAACTGTCTAATCCCTTTGAAGGCGCAGAATTGGTTCATAGAAGTGAATCTTTCTGACTTTCCCCAAATCCCCAGCTTCAATAGCTTATGACATCATGGGCTTCCCTGGTGGCGCAGTGGTTAAGAATCCGCCTGCCAATGCAGGGGACACGGGTTCGAGCCCTGGTCCAAGAAGACCCCACATGCTGTGGAGCAACTAAGCCCGTGAGCCACAACTGCTGAGCCTGTGCTCTAGAGCCCATGAGCCACAACTACTGAAGCCCACGCGCCTAGACCCCGTGCTCCACAGCAAGAGATGCCACCGCAATGAGAAGCCCGTGCACCACAAGGAAGAGTAGCCCCCGCTCGCTGCAACTAGAGAAACCCCGAGTGCAGCAACGAAGACCCAATGCAGCCAAAAATAAATTAAATAAATAAATTTAAAAAACAGACTTTTTTAAATCGCAATGACACTGACATCGCAATGTTTGACTTAAATGCTGAGATAAAACAAATTCCATTCAAATGGGAAAATGGGACTAACACCTATGTGCTAAAATTTTTCTATCCTATTTAAAAAACCATATATTTAAACTGATGATGGTAGTTGAATAAAAGAACTTCATTAGACTTTGCTCCACCCACCATAAGTAATTTCTGATGTATTATATATACATATGGCATATACACATACACGCACACACACACACACACACACACACACACACACACCATAAAAAAGGATGGCTATCTGGTATTCTTCACTTCAGGGGAATATCTATATGCTTTTTCTTTATTCAGAAAACCAGAATTTTTCCCAATACCCTTCCCACATAGATACATATGTTTGCAAGCATGAAAATAAAGATATACACATACATGTATTCAGTGTTGTAATGCATTTATGTATACCACATATATATCTATATATGGATATATAGAGATAAATAATTTATTTTGTATTCACACGGTACTTACTATTTGTTAAACACTGTTCTTAGTGCTTCTAGTTTCACTGTTGTTCCAACCTAAGAGAGGTAGTAGTAGTATCCTATTTTATAGACTAGGATACTAGAGAGAAGTTAAATCCCAAAAGCAGAGCAGAAAGCTACTGTTTTTCCCTTCCTGTATCATTCCACTTTCTTCTGGTCATCATACACCCACTACTACTTTGAAAACTACTCTTTCCATACTAGTATCTGCCTTTCACTAGCTACAGTTGAAGAACTGACCAAAAACAAGCTAACTAGATCCCCCCTAAAATTAGATCCCCAAGCATAGGACACAAGCTGCTGCTACACACATTCCAAAGCACCTCTGATCCTTTCTTATTCGAAATCTGGATCTTCAGCTGTGCCTCTACTACATGAGCTGCCAGACATCCTTTTAGTAAATTCAATTTGTGTTCAAATGATCACATTTTACTCTGTCATATGTAACTGAAGTAGCCTAAAAATAATAAACACTAGCTCAGCTACAATTCTGATTCTAGCCCCTGCAGCCTTAAAAAATGGAAGGCGCACTGGCCATCTGATGCATACTCACCTAGTCATATATCCTTATGCACCACCTGTGGACAAGGGTTCAGGAAATTAAGTGCAAAGGAAAAGTCTTCCCTAATTATGGACCAAATTTCAGAGGTTTTTTTAAGGTATTTAAAAATCCACGTGGCTGTTAAATAATCTACTCCAATCATCATTCATATAATCAGCTATATAAGGACAACTTAAAAAAAAAGCATGGGGAAGATTTTGGTAGTAACAGTCACCCAACAAAGCAGAGAAAACACAAGAATGGATCAGTCAGTGTAAATTTGAAAAGATTAAGGGCTCACAGAAAAAGAGCAGTTGAAATTTTACTTCAATATTTTTTAAACTCAATATAAATATGGTGGGGAATTCCCTTAAGTTTTAATGACCAAAATTTTCTAAGGAGTTGATAAAGCTAGGTTTGCCAACAGGTAATTATGCAAGCAGCTTGGCTGAAAAGTAGAAAAGTTTTACAATTAAATTGACTCAAAGGGACTGTGTTGTCTCAGGCATTCTTCATTAAAATATATCAGCAATGGGCAACATATTTGTGCTTTGATGAGTCTAAAAGGCCAAGCAGCTAGTTTCAATAACAACCTGAGTTATTTGGAGGAATTTCTTCTATATTTAGTATAGCTGCTAAAAATTTATGAGAAATAGGATTTTCGATCCTCAGTACTCATTCAATTGGATCACATCACTTGAAAACACGTGGAAAGTTTGGAAACTGTTTCTGTCATTAGCAGTACCTTTAGTTTGATTATTAATCTTATCAATAACCTAATAATAGGTATTATAAAGATCACCTCTTTGATCTTTATTAGCCTGTTATTAAGCAATACCATAAATGGGAAATTTAAGTCATTAATGTTAACTAATGTTTACCTGCCACTGATATCAAGCTCCAAGAACATTTTCAGATTTATTACCCCCATGAAACAAAGCATCCTCTACAAGTGAATTACAATTTATATAATTATTCAATTGAAATAATAAACCACACTAACTCAAGTCAAGGACATGTAGAAGTATTACAATGGTTCATAACATATGGTAAAATGTTCTCTTACCAGATTTTTGCACTTAAGACAAATCCTCTCTCTTCAAATCATTAGATTAATTCAGCATACCTAATAAGGCTTCCAGCTGTATCTCCTTGAAACTCAGCATCACGTGAAATATCTCCTGACATCAAAGAAGTGGCAACTAGAACTTCTCAAGTTCTTTGTTGTTCTCTTGAACGCTCAAGGTTTAGCTTAAATGTCGAACTTCAGGGAAGATTTTTTTATTCCACCCCCTCCTCCACAGCCTAGGGTAACTTCCCCAGTTACACCTCTCAATATACCTCATATTTCTCCTTTCAAGATATTAAAAAGACGAAATCAAATTACTGTATGTGATTGTTTAAGGAACATTTTTTGATTATCAGATCGAAGGGGCATGTGATTAACTGCTCCACCACTGCACCCCAAGAAGCCAGCACAGAGCCTGGCACTTAGGAAATATCTAAAAAGGGAGGGAGAGACAGAAGGTTTGCAATGGGCCAAACCTGGAGGAGACAAGCTTAAAAGACAAAGAGAAGACAGGGTGGAGGGACACCAGGGCCACACCGCTGAAATTAAACAACATATCTCAATATATCTGCATAGAAAGATCTTTGTTTCAGCATATTCTGGCTAAATGATTCATGAAGGGACCCAAACTAAAATGAAAGAGGAACTCAAAATGATCTTGGTAAAGAAAATAAAACTACTGCAAAGGGAAGCAAAAAGTATAGACTGTCATTTTGAAAAGAAAGAGCTATTAAATCATTCATTTTCAAAGGCATATGTAGAAATCTTTAGTCATACCAAACATAGAAGAGGACAAGTGATACTGGCAAAATGATTTTGTATGTGTCATATTACAGAAGATTGCTCGAATTTAGTCTATTATAACAAAGTCATTTTTAAATAAGATTACAATAGGTCATGATGATGTATAGTTACAGTGCACATGAATTTCACTCTTATTTTAAAATTCAAACTGAAAGTTTCTTTATATTTCTGATTTACTCTCCCTTGTTTGTATTCTGAAGTCACATTGTGAATCAAATATAATCCAAGCATTCAGCGGCACAATTGATGCAAACAACATGACGTGCTAATTTATGCCTTTTAATTAAATAAGATAAAGTAAAACTTGAAAGAAGTAGCAATCGAACAAAAATTAATATAGCATATAGTGTATTACTATCCAGGGGTTACATTTACTGTATTATCTCTATCTCTTAGTACTAATACTCAGTATAGAACTTGAAATACACAAATACCATCAGACTTGAACAATCTAAGGTCAATAACAACCTATGTTTTATTCACTAAGTTATCCTCAGTGCCTAGAAGAATGCCTCCCATATAAGAGATGTTCAATAAATGTTGATTGAAAGAATGAATGACGTTTTCACTTCCAGTCTAGGTCCATCTATGTGGCAGTGGTCTCTCTGCAGAGCCACTGGCTTGAACAAGGTCTAATCCAAACTAAATATATTCTGAAATTTATTTAAGAAATTGAGGAAGGAACAGCACTGTGGAAGGCCAGCTACTGGGGAAAAGCTATGATCACAGCTCCTCCTTTGAGCCTGATTCTATCTGAATCACCTTCCTGGTACTTTCCTACTTCCCAAATAGCTTACTCTATGACGTGCTGAAAGAATTAATAACATCAGAAACAATATGTGGTACAATCAGAGAATTTCTAATTGACTCTGAAAGAAAAAAAAAAATTCCTCACTAGACACCCTAACCAATAATATCTACTAGCGAAAAGTTCAGGAAGGTTCACAGAAAGTAGAGTTGAAAGAAACTTTACCAGGCCTCGTCAGCTCTACCCTTCACGCACAAAGCAAACCTGAGATCATTATTAGAGCAAACAGTCATCAAAATTTTTATGTCATATATTAGGGGACTTGCTGGTTGTAGATTTCTTCACAGTTTCTCCACAGTTGGATGAACAATACCATTCAGGGGAGAGCTCTTCCACTGACTGCCAAGCTCATCATCAAGAAGCAGAAATACTTGAATGATCAGTTTGGCTCTAATCCAACTATTATCATTTAATAACCAGTCAGGGGGCTTCCCTGGTGGCACAGTGGTTGAGAGTCCGCCTGCCGATACAGGGGACACGGGTTCGTGCCCCGGTCCGGGAAGATCCCACATGCCACGCAGCAGCTAGGCCCGTGAGCCATGGCCGCTGAGCCTGTGCATACAGAGCCTGTGCTCCGCAGCAAAATAAATAAATAAATAAATAACCAGTCAGTAATACAGTCTAAGCCTCTGTAATTTGTGAGATATAAATACTGTTATTAAATTGCTTGCCTGCAATGTTCACCACCCTTTGATGTTTTTGACTTAAAACACCATACATGACTTAAAGTCTCCAACCAAGAGCCCAATTAATTAAGTAAAATTAAGGGTGTCTGGCTGTCTGCGTGTACATGTGTATGTGTTACTGAAAAGATAATAAAGATCGGGTCTCTAACTACAGCTGAATTATAACATAATTCAGGATCAGACCTTGTTTGATGATAAATTCCAGCAGCTTCTTGGCTTTTATACTCCTCCAAAGAAATTCCTTTGAAACCAGGACTTGTACCAGACAAATCTGCAATACTCAGTTATACTTTGTACATCTTTCCAAATAGGCATGATTTTTCAAATAGGCCAAAATCTCTGTTTGGGCATTGACAGAGAGTCTAACATCAGGGAAAAATCAGGATCTGTTTTCTTCTCTTTGTTATGTCATTACTTTTGAACAGCTGCCAGGTTTCCCCTTGGTCTTGAGGGCCCGAAATGTAATATTATTGCATTTCCCCATCTGTTTTAGAAGTTGAGACGTACACTGTAAATTAAGGTACAGAAAACCACATTTTTCTTTTATATGGTACAGGAATGGTAGAACTGTGCTTTGAAATCAAGCAATTTCCTGACTGGCAGGCTCTATTTTTCTGCAGTAGTAAAACACAATACAGTAGTAATATCACTAGGAAGAGTGGTGCATCTATATTACTTCATGCCACCCCTTAGAGAGGGTTGGCTCAGTATAACAATAGTATTGTTTGTAAAATGTTAATAAATCACTTCATTTTATATCAAAAAGAATCAGAAACAGCACTAAACAAGCAGTGACTTGATTCTGATCACGTGCCTTTTCAAGTGTTTCTGGAAGGATGGAAGGAGGGTAAAACGGAGGGGAAAAAAATCTCAAGTCCCAAACTTTCTCAAATTTCTGAGATTAAAGAAAAATGTCTATTCGGCTTCAGCAAAGAAAAACGTGCTACGAGTCTACAGCTGGCTGCAACACAGAGCTGTTTCAGAAGACTAATGACTTAAGCTTATTGTTATTTTAGCTGATGCAGAAACAGAGGAAAATATAATTTGGTGTACAGACTAAGACACGTAAAACCTTTTTAAGGCACAGGGGAGCTGCTCTCCCTTTACCAAGAAATGTCACCCCCCTAATTCTTTTTTTTAACTATAAAGAAGTTAAATGCTTGGCTTTTAAACTCTTCATTGTATGAATATGCAATAATTTATCCATTCTCTTCTTGATGGCATTATTTAGATTATTTCCAATTTTTGCTACTACAATTTTATTTCTTGCACACATGGACAAATGTACCTAAGAAATATATATATACACACACATATATATGTGTGTGTATATATATACATATATATATATATATAAAAGACCATCTGAAACTGATGTTTTTGTAGGTCAAAAACAGCTAAGTGTCAGCAATTTCAGACAGTTCCACTTAATAGGAGTAGAATTGCTGGGCCACTTCAGGATTACTAGGTTTTACCAAATTGCTTTCCAAAGTGGTTTTGCAATTTATATTTTCTTTATCAGGAGTATTTTAAAGAAAGTTTTGCTTTTCTCCAGGCTTTTCTGCAAAATGATGACTCATCCCCAACTGAAGAACTGCTTTTTCCTGTGTGTTGCAAGACAAGTCTCTTTCTCTCTGCTCCGCGTCTCTTGATTAGCTTTCCAAATTCATCATTTCCTTTGTACAGTACGCTTGGCAATTACAATCTTTTACTTCCCTGGTACATTTTAATACCATAAAACTTAGTCAAAGGAAACAGACAGCAGCATATCTAAACAAGGGTGAAGGTGCATGAAACAAGACTCATCAACCAGCCTTAATCTCTAAGAACTGGATCCAAGAATCAGATGATGGTCAGGAAGATTCTATACAAGTACCTATGCCTGGGGTGTTGCTTCGGCCATGGGGCTTCTTCTCAACTCTTTTCCATAACCAGTGTCCCCCTTTCGAAAGCTCAGGTCGAATGTTGCTCCTTGTCATGTCCTTTTTAGGTCTCCAGTCAGACTTTGATCTCTGCTACCTCTGTTCCCGCGGAGCAACAGTGCATGTGCTATATTTCTGTGTGGGCAACTGTGTCTGTACGTGGGGTGTGTGCAGGGAAGGAGGGGGCTAAGATCCTAGAGTCTTGGGCTTTAAGGCTGATGATTGCTTTGCACAGTCAGACATCCCTTCCTTTAGGAAGCTATTCCTCACCTCTGAAATCTGAACCTGGTATTCGTTTTTTTTGTTTGTTTCTTTGTTTGCGATACGCGGGCCTCTCACTGTTGTGCGCTCTCCCGTTGCGGAGCACAGGCTCCGGACGTGCAGGCTCAGCGGCCATGGCTCACAAGCCCAGCCGCTCCGCGGCATGTGGGATCTTCCCGGACCGGGGCACGAACCCGTGTCCCCCGCATCGGCAGGCGGACTCTCAACCACTGCGCCACCAGGGAAGCCCTAATCTGGTATTCTTCTTTGTGCTTCTCCTAGTACCTGATTTCTGTCTGCTGTTGCATGTAGCCAGCTATCAGTGGACTGCCTGTTCCCAAAGAGGCTTTCCTACCCGCTATGGTTCCCATTCATCTTTTTACACCTGGCACTGAGCACCATCATACTTAACAGATGAATTGGAAATATGTGTCACTTAATTTTTCTCCTTCAACACTGACTTCATACCATGAGCCAGCCAGTGTTCTGGCAGTGGAGCTCCAGCAACTAACAAGGTAGACAAATCCTTGCCCTCACAGAATTTACAGCCTGGTTGGTGGAGACAGCCAACAAACAAACTGGTAAATCTATAATGTGTCATATCATAAAGAGTGCTACAGATAAAAACAAAGTGTGTTGAATAAATGAATGAATGAACCGTTCGGTTTCTGCTTCAGTGTTCCTCTAAAGACTATAAATTGCACAAGAGCAAAGAGTGGGTCTATCTTGTTCATTTCTGGGCCATTTACACCTAGACAAGTTCCTGGCACCTAGACAAGATGGCTGACTGACTAAATTAATGAATGAAGGAATCTCAAATAGTCCTTTATACATAGAAGATGAGGGTAAATAAAAACTTCCTTATAGATCCTTGATCTATTGCCAATGCAGATGGCAACAGCTACCCCCAATTTCATCTCGATGGGTATTTTCCCTGCATCTACCTCAGTGGTTCTAAACCAGGATACTATGGGCCTATCACCAATTATTTTTCAATGTGAAAAACTTTTGCTGAATATAGATACAGTTACTCCAATGTCCTTTAAATAGAATGGTATGCCCTTAGAACATGCTATGTGGAGTATACTGGAGGTTAAAAAAAAGCAGCATGGGTCCAAATAAATATTCATCCTTCCTAGAGTACGTTTAAACATTGTCACCTAAGTACATTAGACAGCAGGTTCAAGATAACCAATGGTCCTTCTCAAATAGAGTAACAAGGCAAAGAATAAACAAGTTCACCTGATATCTATGATCTGGCCACTGCAGACATTGCTCTGGTGATGTCACTACAAATAGTACTGATTTTATCGTCGTTTGGAGAGTTTTAATCTATTCAAGTACGATGGCCAAACTATTAGTATAAAAATTTCACAAGTTCAAAAAATTGTGTAAGAATCCTCTCTTAAGTTGCTCTATTCTCCAATCAGTATTTTCAGAATATCGAGAAGGTACTCAGCAAATAAGAGAATTGCTGCTCATGCAGTATGGCCTGTAGATTCCTTTGAAAGACTGTGCCCACTCAATACACACATAAGACCGTGACTTCTCAGAGAAAGGAGACACCCACACTGGATGTGGCAGCAAGGCAAAGGTATAAAGTACAGAAGTATCACGTGGTGGTAGTAAGCTGACAAGAAGTGCACGACATGGATTCCCGGTCTTTAAAGAGAATAATGGTCCCGGTCTTTAAAGAGAATAATGGCGTAGAAGAGCAAAGAGTTATCCTTTCTAGGGGCTGTTGAGATACATTAAGAGAAATTCCAAGATTTTATCCTTCGTTTTCAAACAAAGCAGCAGAAACAATTCCCCATTATACCCGAGACTGCAGTGTAAAGTGAAGTTTGTTAACTCATAAAAATCATTCAAAGGTCCTATTTTTTAATTAATGTATTTAATTGGGACGAGACATTAATTTCTCTCCTAAGACTTAGCCATGCTATGTTTTTCAATTAATTATCAATTGCTAAAGAAATCCCTAGAGACAAGAAACATTATGTTCTATGCTCTAGTGCACAAATAAGATGACAAATGGCAGCAGAGCACACCACAGAGGTTACTTCATGATGCATCAAATAGTGTCTGTTGAGAACCTTTGACTTGTTAATTAAAATGTCAATTAATTAAAAAAATTTCTATGACAGTAAAATAAGGAAATCAAAAAAATACTACTGAAAAACATGATTCTGCAATATCACAGCACAATTTAAAAAAATAATTACATTCTTTGAAACTACTGCAGGCATACATGAGCTACTTAATAGAACACAGAACATTGTAAAATATATGCAATACATTTAAAATAAAGCACTGACTGAACTACTAAAGTAAGCATTTAGATGATATGTATGAAAGGCAGCATTGAGCATTTGGAATTAGACAGCCTAGATTTAAATCTGATGGCCATATTTACTAGCTATGTGAACATGAGCAAGTGTGCATGCCTCATTTCCTATTCTATAAGATGGGAATAATAATAGTGCCTACCTCATGTGAATATGGGGATTAAATAAGTTAATATTTATAAAATACTTAGGATAATCTCTAGAAGATAGCAGTTACAATGTATCTGTATGATAAAAATTACTTTTAAAATACATACATCTTTGGAAAAAATGTATATTTTTGTCAATATTGGAAATTGCTTCAACTCTAGCCTTGAGGAACAAAAACTGTAAAAAGGCTGCTATTTTCCTGATCATGAGGATATCTTCCCCTAAAACTCTAAGGAATACCTCTTTACAATTCCAAGCGTCATAAATAAATTTTAAAATCTCTGTGATGCTTTAAACATTACAAATTCTATGGTCAATTTTTTGTCACAAGCATTAGTAATCACCTAAAGTCAAACATGATTTATTTTACGTATTAAATCTATTATGTATCCCTAGATGTTTATAAACTAGTTGAATATTTTTAAAGGAAAACATTTATTTCTATAAAATAACTTCTATAAAATCACTATTTCTGATGTAATGAAGTAGCAGAATGTAGAGAAGAGGATGACTTTGGAATGAAACTAAGGTGTGAGTACTGTATCAGCCTTACATTAATTCTGTAACTTTGGGACGTTTACTTAATTCTTGGAGCTTTAATTTTCTCATCTTCAAAACAGGAATAATAATTGCTCCTACTTCAGGGTATTTTTGTTGAAAAGATTATGTAATTCAAGGATACTGTTTAATCTCAGAACCTGGAACAGAGTAGTGTTCAATAATAGCAATATTATAGATATTATTAGTTTTTATAGTCAAATGCTGTTCAATCAGTTTTTACATGCCTCTTCAGTAAGGTAGAGAAATTAATCAGTCCCAACTTATTAGAAGGTCTCAGGTAAAGTCACATTATGAAGGCTGAGGGCATCTGAAAACATCCTCTGTATTTTATTTTTTAATCAACTATTGCTATTAACACAAAACTATCATAGAAACACCTCAAGAGAAAACATGACCTAATATATTTTCCCAACTTAAATTACTTTTCTCATCTTACATAACCATCCCTCTCACTTAGAAGGCAAAACTTTAAAATAATCTTTGCTAGGGTTATGATATAATCACCATTTCTAAATCTTTAAATATGAATGCTTTATTTTCTCATTGTTTTCTTTCAGACTTTTATTGTCTCAGTAAATTTTATGAGTCATATAGATAATGTGTTGTTTTAATTACTACTAAAATCTAAGAATGTGTAAGAATGGATTATTGGATTCTCATCATTAACATACACACAGAATATTTTTAAGGAAATTCCAAAAATGGAAGAAAGGTGACACCTACTCCAAAGTTTCACACATTGAGTGCCATGCTTTACACGTTAAATCATATATACTTCTGTGCTTAAGGATACAAAAATTGTCATCTATTAAAGGTGAAGAAGTTGCGAGGAAAAGAGCATCTCTTTTCAACATGTTTAATAACCATCTTTAATTAACTAACATTAGTTGTCATCCCCAATCTAGATTACATTGCGATTGGTCCCTTATAGTACTGTTTACGGTGTTGACAGCCTTTAGAACAAAGAAATTATTGCTCACGCTGCTTCACAAAATGATCAAAAATCATCTATGTAAATGCAACTAGCACGTAATGGCAGAATCCCAATAAATGTTATTTAAAAGTAAAGTGAATTTATCAAACCATCAAAATAGCAGTGCATGCAATCCAATGATGAAAAGAATGTTCTATAGATAAAGACCATGCAGCCTGAAAGTGGACCCTTGTGTTATGAAAACAGCCACTGTTTACTGAGGACTTGCTCTGTGTCAGATATCATTTAAGTTTGAAAACAGCACATCTCATTTTAATCCTCTCAACACCTCAAAGGATTCTTGTAAAACAACCTGAATTAATGAGTTTTGCCAAGGTGGCTGGAAACAAAATTAAAGTACACATAAAGAAGTGAGAAATAGTTATCATGAAAATGTTAGATCTTCCAAAACAAATATATACATTTGATTCAATTCCAATTAGCATTCCGATAATATTGTTTTCCAAATAGAATAAAATGAGCATATTTTACCTTACCACACTATGTCCTTACCCAAAAGAAAGAAGTGGCAAATGGAAATAATTATCGTGCAAACTCCTTCATTGAAATAATAGTGTATAAAGGAAATATTTTTGACTTTGAATTTCACATTTACAAGAACTATCTAGCATTTTAAAAAGAACAGCTCAATGCTAACATGCTAACAATATTTTACTATTTCCAACCTCAATACTAACATAAAATGTTATTTGGGGATGTAAATTGGTTTAATTTCTCCTTTAAAAGTTTTAAGTGAATTCTTTAATTTTGGAAAGAATTTTGTTTTGAATCTTTTAGATTTTTTTCTGGCATCGTCAAGAACAATATCTAGTTTTCTTTGATAAACATCTTTATGAACTCATCAGAATTGTCAATTTTGAAGAAAAATGACTATTTTAATTTCTTCACTGTGAACAATACGTGAAATGCAACAACTGTAGATTAACTTTAGCAAAAGAAATGTTATTTTTATATTAGGTATATATTGACTTTAACAATAAGTATTGAGAAAAGAAGTTTTTAGGAGTCTAAGGACTGTGTGGGGGGAGGGATAAATTGGAAGATTGGGACTGACATATACACACTACTATATATAAAATAGATAACTAAAAAGGACCTACCGTATAGCACAGGGAACTCTACTCAATACTCTGTAATGGCCTATATGGGAAAAGAAGCTTAAAAAGAGTGGATATATGTATATGTATAACAGATTCACTTTACTGTATACCTGAAACTAACACTGTAAATCAACTATACCTCAATAAAAATTAAAAAAAAAAAAGTCTAAGGACTGTAATGATGAATCATCTTTAAAACCCTTCATTTTGCTTATGTAAAAAATATAATGAAATAATTACAGATTCATAAGAGTATTACAGTGATGATGTACATTTAGGATACTAAATGGACATAACAACAGAACATATCTCCTAGGGATACAGTGAGAATACAATGAGATAATACACATAAAGTATTTAACGTGTTGCTGAGCATATTATTTTTTTTAATTAATAAAATTCATTAACTAAATTTATTCTGATAGAAACATTTTTTCATTTCTCTCTGAATATGAACCTCTAAGTCAAAATTAGAAATACCTAGAAAAATAATTTTGTTCAAATTAGTGTCATTGTATGAAAGATAAGAGGAGACCAGCCGCAATGACAGTTAACATTTCTGAGTGCTTACTAGGCACAATGCTAAACATTAGTAAAGATTTTAAATTATGGGATATGCATGTGTGTATCTCCTAAGATATATTCAACATACAATTACACAAAAACATTTATACATACTTTATTCAAAAATCAATATATGTATGTGCATATCCTTTTATATATACAGATATAGATATAGAATATTCATAGCTATTTATAGAATAGAAAAAAGAAAACCCCAAACTTGATATATTGCTTTCAAAAGATTCTTCATTCCCGGTACTATAAGAGATGGACTTTAGATTTTTTTCTTTAAAATAGCCAGTAAAGATAACAGAGGTAATAATAAACATTTAACAGTGATATATAAATGTATGGATGGTATAAACTTAGTAGTTTTTTTTTTTTACAAAGAACATCAAAAGATTGCAACCCCTTTGAAAAAAATGCATCAACATCACCATTCTCATTTTAGTTAGAAAAATAGAGGAATAGTAAAGCTCCCCAGGTGTGTCTCTTAGTGGAATGAGTAGGATATAAAACCATTTTCTTGATTCGCCATCTGATCTTAATCCTTCCACCAAGCTCCAAATCACTTAGGCAAACACCAGGCAGATCACTACTCTGTTCCAGTTGACATTATACCCATTACCCAACTGATGATTAGAAATGGAAAAGGTATTAATGATTCCTGGGTGCCTGCAATGTGTCAGGCTACACAGGTTATTTAGCCAAACAATAAATTTTAGTGGTTTAGGAAAATGGACTAGGCCCCAGTGAACTATACTTTCTTTAAGGTCAGAAGTGGTCAATGCTAACAATTCAATTAAAGGTTCCACCAAAGAAAAGAGGGAAACTGATCACGCTTAAGTTATAACCATCGTGTCTTGACATAATCACATAAGGGGGTGATATAGAGTAAGAACCAACTCAATATCAAGAGTATCATCCTCACAATGGGGGAAGCTGGTATTTCCAGTCTCAGCCTTAGTATATGGTGACTCCAGGATTTGAACTTGGATCTCTGAATCCAGTCATTGCTGCCTCCTCTATAGCATGCTGTTGGCCACAGTGTCCGAGACTCTGCTGAAAATATCTATAAGCTTTTCTCTCCAGAAAAACTGGCATAACGCCAGTCCTCTTTCCAGGGACATTTTATAAATTAAAGCAACACTGATTTAATTGCTATGAAATGGCCTTTTTTTTTTTTCCCTCATGATGGATTAGTTCCTGGAGTAGCTACTTGCCAAATGGTACCCTCGTGTCCTGAAAGAGTTAAGGCAGCTTGTACATTTGCATAATTTACAACCAGGGAGTAGCTGAGGACTAGGAGAATCTGGTTCAGTAGGCCATTTAGAAATTTATTAAAATTTATTCACTCTTTATGCTTTTCCTGGTTATGACTAGTACCTAAAAACATCAAAAATGTGTTTCCAGAAGTAAAGGAGAAAATAGGGTAAAACCAACATGCTTACATCTGTAACTGTAAACTCTTAAATCACCTCATTGTTTGAGGGCTTTTTCCTCAAACACAGAAGCTTATTCATATATTCACATTAGGCAGTTAATTGAACAGAATAGAGGTTGCTATGGAAACAGTATGGTATGCCCTAGTACTTAGTGAAGAAATGAACACTACTAATTATCACCAAATGTATGATATTTCTGCTTTTGTACTCTATAGTTCTTAATGTACAATCTGTTTAATGAACAGCAAGTTGTTTACCCAGCGTGCACAGGGTTGAATGAGGCCTAAAAATAGATGATTAAATCATCAGGTGTGAATCTGCCAATTCTACTGAAATAAAGCAATAAAAGACTTGTTTTTCTCCCACATATCATAGCAAGAATGGGAGGCTTATTGGAGCCTAAAGCCTTAAATATAAACAGTTAAGACAACAGGAAAATAGTGCCAAGAAAAATAGAAATCTGGTTCTTCCCTCACTTCATTAAAGTATTTCACATAACCAACACACTCAAAAAGGCATGTACTGAATGCTTACTATGGGCCAGGTACCGGGGTGGAATGGAGGCCTGGTCTTAAGGTACATGATTTTACTGTTACAAAGCCAACTCTATTAGCTTCCATAAAAGAGTTACAAAAATCATGCTATTGGGAACACAGAAGATAAGCAGATTAAATCCAGCCCAGGAGACTGAAGAAAACAGTTTTCAGCCAATATCCTTGAAAGACGGTGAAACTCCTGGCCCACTGAGGTGCTCATAGCTGCCAGAAGGAATAACTTGCTCATCTTCAGGCATAGCCTTGAATTCCGCTAGGAAGATGGTATGGACACTGAATTAGGAGGCTCCTTCACCATGAGGGAGAGGAATCTGCAACTGGATGGTCTGCTCTTCACACTCCTATGTCCCAGAGTATGTGAATGAGAATCTGGCTGCAGCTTTCCTAACTTTGACCCTGGTCATTTGAGTCCTGGAGTTCACTGTCCAATTCCTGACTGAGGTTCTTCTCTCACCCCTGCTTCCATCACCTCTGGTGCTAAATCTATGGGACCTCCTCCTACAACTACTTCGGTAACTACTCTTGCCATGAGTTGGCTCCAATACAGATTCCCTTAAAAACACCTGGATTATGTAAGAATGTAAATTTTGAGACTAGTACAACCTGGCAAGGACTCATCTGTTGTGTAGGTTAGTTCCTCCCATCTTCTCCCAAGCCTGCTTTGTTCCTACTTTCAGCATGCTAGGCATTCCCAGCACACCCAAAAAAGCAGGGTAACAAGCAGAATGTCATTTTAGACAGAGGAGAGTTTTCAATGTACAATAATGAATATGGCTTACATACATTTAGGCAGTGAAGTATATTAAGACAGTAAAATAGGATATTACTACATAAATAGCTTGGAAAGGTCTGCTGGTACCACACTGTAGAGAATATTTAATGTTTTAGATTTTATTCCAGGGAAAAATAAGAATAAATGGTATTTCAATAGTCTAAGCAAGAGATAAAATGAACCAAAAAAAGAACCATGTTTACCCACAGCTTTGCAAGTGAAACGCCCAAGCTCCAATCACAATGCACATTAAATAATGGGTACTGGATAAATATTTGTAGATGATCCCAATGCTGTCAGATCAGCTTCAAAATGTCAAACTAAAGGCCACTTATCACAATCACAATTTAAAAGCCACTATTTTCTGCTCTAGTTGCGTGATTCATAGAGCAGTCTCAGAATTTCTGTCACTTCACTTAGCACATGAAATTTATAATTAAACATTAATCCAACTGCAAATATTTATTGAATACTTACATCCAAGCCTGTTGGCATCCTATTACTAGATTCTAAAGAAAGACAGTATTTATGGGTTTGTAAATAAGTCAGCTATCATTTTTTACAGCTTTATTATTTCTGTGCTAGGATAAAATTGTTATTAAGTAGTATAGGTACTAATCAACATCTTATAAAACTGGGTTTTAGGCATTCTTGAGAACTTTTTTCAATATGATAGAATTATTTTCAACTATATAAGCAATTAAGGTTTATTTACTGTGTACATTCAATTTAATACCCTCAATGTACTTGAGAATGCTATTAAATTTTTTTAAATTCTGGGAAATGCAGAAAATATATTTAGATTTGGGATTCCTCAAAAGCAACTTGCAAACAGAAAAAAGAAAAAAAACAGCAAATGTGTGACAATTATACTTCAATGATACAAATAAAAATTGAAAAATTGTCTCTCTTGCTGATATTATGTTTCTTCTCTCAGGTTACAAATTTAAGCATGTTGTTAGGCAAGAATAGTCTGATATACTTTTTAACTTTTTACATATGAAGTTATCTATTGAGTTTTGTTTCTTTCCATTAATTTTATGCAGAACTCACTTTCAATTATTCATTTTGGCTTGTTCAGTTTACAGATCATTCAGGTCTTTTGTTTCTGAAACTTCCTCTTTTTAAATTCAAATCACTACATATCCGTTCTTATTAGCAATGGTATTAATAGATAATAAAAATCATTAATGCTTATTAAGAACTTACTATGTGCCAAGCATTGCTCAGAGCATTTTATATGTAGTAAACCACTAAATCCTCACAATGATCCTCTAAAGTAGGCAATATTATTATTTCTAATTTACAGGTGAGGAAAAAGAGGGTAACTAATTTCCTTAAAGTTGCAAAGCTCATGAGAGGTGATGTCAGCATTTAAACCCAGGCAGTCTGCTTCTAGAATTCACACTCTTAACAACTTCCCTATTACTGATACTTCATTCCTTCAAAAGTATTTCTTACATGTATTTTTAAACCTCATCCTATATACTGACTGTTTACAAAACTACAGAAAACCAAAGCCAAAGGCTGGAAAAATCTCCAATCCAGAATAAGCCACTAACACATGAAAATATGCTCAACATCCCTAATTATTAGAGAAATGCAAATCAAAACTACAATGAGGTATCACCTCACACCAGTCAGAATGGCCATTATTAAAAAGTCTACAAATAACAAAGGCTGGAGAGGGTGTGGAGAAAAGGGAACCCTCCTACACTGTTGGTGGGAATGTAAGTTGGTGCAGTCACTATGGAGAACAGTATGGAGGTTCCTCAGAAAACTAAAAATAGAATTACCATATGATCTTGCCATCCCACTCCTGGGCATATACCCAGACAAAACTATAATTCAGAAAGATACATCTTTTCATGTGTTTGATGGCCATCTGTATGTCTTCTTTGGAGAAATGTCTATTTAGGTCTTCCACCCATTTTCTGATTGGGGTTTTTTTTTTGATTTTGAGCTGCATAAGCTGTTTGTATATTTTGGAGATTGATCCTTTGTTAGTTGCTTCGTTTGCAAATATTTTCTCCCATTCTGAGGGCTGTCTTTTTGTCTTGTTTATGGTTTCCTTTGCCATGCAGAAGTGCTTTTAAGTTTAATTAGGTCCTGTTTGTTTATTTTTGTTTTTATTCTATTACTCTAGGAGGTGGGTCAAAAAAGATCTTGCTGTGATTTATGTCAAAGAATGTTCTGCCCCCGGGGCTTCCCTGGTGGCACAGTGGTTGAGAGTCCACCTGCTGATGCAGGGGACACGGGTTTGTGCCCCGGTCCAGGAAGACCCCACATGCCGCAGAGCGGCTAGGCCTGTGAGTCATGGTCGCTGAGCCTGCGCGTCCGGAGCCTGTGCCCCGCAATGGGAGAGGCCACAACAGTGAGAGGCCCGAGTACAGGAGAAAAAAAAAAAAAAAAAAAAAAAAAAAAAGAATGTTCTGCCCCCATGTCTGGATTCCAGAGTCTGTTTTTAACCACCACACTAAGCAGACTCCTATTTTTAACAGATATCAGCTCTAAAAATTATTTCCATCTCCCCAGAAGACTGCCCATACTAGTGAGCTTATCTTATTATTTATAGTAAATTTTGTTAAAATAGAAATTTTCTAACAGTAATATTCACTGTACTTATCATCAAGCTATTTAATGAGTATGCTGTTATTTTTAAAGTTATATTTATTATAAACATATTTAAAATATGCCTAGTAATATTTATATTAATAAAATATTGATAGTGGTTAAAAAAAAAAAAAGAATGTTCTGCCTATGTTTTCCTCTAAGAGTTTTATAGTGTCTGGCCTTACATTTAGGTCTTAAGAGACACAGATGTAGAGAACAAACATATGGATACCAAGGGGGAAAGGGGGGGGTGGAATGAATTGGGAGATTGGGATTGACATATATACACTACTGATACTACATATAAAATAGATAACTAATGAACACCTACTGTATAGCACAGGGAACTCTACTCAATGCTCTGTGGTGACCTAAATGGGAAGGAAAGCCAAAAAAGAGGGGATATATGTACACATATAGCTGATTCACTTTGCCATACAGTAGAAACTAACACAACACTGTAAAGCAACTACACTCCAATAAAATTTTTTTAAAAAGATACATACACCCCTATGTTCATAGCATCACTATTCACAATAGCCTAAACATGGAAACAACCTAAATGTCCATCAACAGATGAATGGATAATAAAGATGTGGTACATACACACAATGGAATACTACTCAGCCATAAAAAGAACAAAAGAATGTCATTTGCAGCAACATGGATGCAACTAGAGATCATCATACTAAGTGAAGTCAAAAAGAGAAAGACAAATACCATATGATATCACTTACATGTGGAATCCAAAATATGGCATAAATGAACCTATCTACAAAACAGTAACAGACTCACAGCATAGAGATCAGACTTGTGGTTGCCTGGGGGAAGGGGGGAGAGAGAGGGATGGACTGGTAATTTGGGGTTGGTAGATGCAAACTATTACATTTAGAATGGATAAATAACAAGGTACCACTGCATAGCACAGGGAACTATATCTAGTCTCCTGGGATAAGCCATAATGGAAAAGAATATTTTAAAAAGAATGTCTATATGTGTATAACTGAGTCACTTTGCTGTACAGCAGAGATTGGTACAACACTGTAAATCAACTATACTTCAATTTAAAAAAAAAGAAGAAATAGAATAAGCCACTAAAATATCCCTGAGAATTAGGAATGTCTGCGTTTAATTACAATGCAATGTTTGAAAGGGCTTAAAGAGGTTAAAGGGTAGATAATGTCGATTTTAACTTTGCAATAACATGTTTCTCAAATGAACATCCCATAAATTGAGAGTAATTCATAAACCTTGGAGTCATACTTGATTCTTCTCTTTCTCTCCCACCCTACATTCCACCCCTCCCTCAGCATATCCTGCAAACTCTATCTTCAAGAGCCACTTCACAATTCTGCCCTTTCACCTGTATAAGTCAACCTCTGCTTCCACTCTTGCCAGACCAAGAAAACTACAGAGAGTGTAAGAGTAATCCTTTGGAAACATTTGCCAGATTGCATCCCTTCTATACTCAGGATCTTGCAGCGGTGTTTAAGGTGCCTCTGAATATAAGCTGTTCTTTGGGCTAGCACGGAGTTTCCATCTCTCTGGGCACTTGGCTGCCTCTCCAACTTTGTTTCTACAACTTTCCTCTCTGGTCTCCTCACTGGTCTTCAACATGACCATTATCCTAGAGCTTTTGTTGATCTCTCTGCTTATTATCTTACCCCACACATATTCATATGCTGACATCTGCCCTTTATTCAGTTTCTACTCAAAACACCACCTCCTCAAGACAGTGTTTTCTTGGGCTGCCCCTTTAAAATAACACTTTGTCATTTTTCTATCCACTTAACCCGTTTTCCTAGTGCTTAACTACACCACCTGACATTATTTATATTGTCTTCATTATTATCATGGAAGTTCCCTTAAGACATTGTTGTATACTTAATTTCTAGAGCAGTGTCTGACACACAATGGATGCTGAAAAAACATTTGCTGAAAGAATGGATGAATTCAGAAACAAAATTCAGAAACAAAATTTCTTCTTATAATGATTTCACTAGTACAGTAATAAATGAATCTAATTCTTCATCATCTTATTTTCTTTAAGGAGACTGAATCCTAAGCTCTTGCCCTGAGCTTTTAACAGATATTTTAATCTATAATTCTCCCCTGTAAAATGCTGTCAATGGTGTAAACGTTGAAATGTTTGTCTTTATGTTACTGCTAAGAATTATCTTCCTCAATTCTCTTCTAAGAGAAAACTCTGGGAAAACCCTGGCATTTTAGTATTTTTTAAGACAAGAACAAGAACACAAAGATACCTCCATCTCAGAGAACGTGGTAGACCTTAAGAATGGTGCACAGAAGTAAAGCAGACTCCCCTGAAGTTTCTCAGCCCTTATTACGTTGCCTCTTAGATAATATCCCCCCAAACTCCCACTGACTGAGTTACACAGTTCACTCAAGGGCTGTGCCTGCACTTGGGATGAGAAATTCTCTGTTGTGCAGGAGATTTCTCATAATGTAGGATGTTTCACTTTCCCGATTCCCACCAACTCAATACCAGAGGCATCCCCCAGGGATTGTAACAACTGAAAACATTTCCAGACATTTCCACACCCACAGTTAAGAACCTGTGATAGTCTGTAAACACTTGAGGTTCATTTTTATTCTGTAATATTCTCCTCCCAGTCTGACTTAATTCTGTTTGCTTATAATCCACTGAATATATTATCTTCAGATTAACCTCCTGAAGCACAGCTCTAATCGTGATGCCCTGCCCATGGCTCTCTGGTGCTTAAGAGACAGTGCGTAAAAATAGGCCTTTGTTATCTTTAATTTTAGTTTAATGTATTATTCTATTTTTAGTCTTACAGTATTTTAATAAAAGAATCAATCCATTTACAGTAACAGAAAAATACTATATTTTAATCTGAAGAAAACATACTCATGCTGATACAAATGTGTTCTGGCCTCAAAACCATAGTATACCAAGACATCTAAAGCAGACACTGTGATGAGTCATTCCTCTTCCTGCCCTGCTATTTGCCAAGTCACACTTCTGTCAATAGAGTTTGGCATCCATTACTTTCTATTATGAGACTGTCTAACATAAAATGGTCTTACAAATATCATCGACTGAAAATCACTATGTGTTTAGCACATTCTCTGGGTACATACAGATATGCACTTTCACACCTACCCAGATGACAAGAGAATTGCTATGTCTGCATCTAACTCTCAGTACTGTTTCAGACACCAAATACATTTTTTAAAGTATATAAATTATAGATACACACATACATATTTCATCCAACTTTATGTTTCATAAATTCTCCACATCAAAATTCATTTAGTAAATGGAACAAAATTAATGTGATTGATAGAACACAATGTGTGGAAGCCAGGAACTAAAACGTGAGGACTTTATTGCCTTTCTAAATATTTTGGAACAAGTACAACTAGCCTATGCATCATGTTGTCTTGGTGCCTGGCTAATCATCTCTCCTCCAACTTCCAATGAACAATTCATAAGGATGAGCCTCATGTAGGGCACAATGGACCTTGATTAGTGTGGTGTGGTGGAAAAACACTGAAGACTTGAAATTCAATGCTGTGAGTCTCCTGCCTCCTCTACTCTTTTTCCTCATTTGTATAATTAAATAATAATAATAATGACTGGGGCAAGTGCTATGCTAGAAAGATAAGGGAACCAAAACATTCTTGTCGAAAAGAATAAGAACATTAAATTTGAATTTGTCCACCATTCCCCACCAGCATCACTGAAGCCTATACATTTCACCCAAATATTATTTCTCAGGTTCTAAGATACAGAATGATGTCGTGGCAGGCAGTAAAATGCAAACTGTGTGACTGTCATTTGGGGTGGGGGATCATCTTCTTTTGATGAGACTTCCTGAGCTCACAGGTGGTATGCAACGCAGCTTTGTGGTTGAAAGGGAGAGCTCAATGACAGCTGCATTAGCTTCTGCTTACTTATTTAGGGTTTAAACAAAATGATGGTTTTACCCAGAGGCTACAGTGGTTCATTTCTCACATCTGTTGGGCTGTTGGGTGCTTTGTTGGGTAGGGCATTGCTTATATGTGCCAGTCTCTATAGCTCCATTATCAAAATAGGGCCCAAAAGTTGTAGGAAGGCTTCTTAACTACCATCCCCTGGGGTTTCATAGTGATTGACCCAGAAAATATAGGGGAAATAATTTTATAAATGATAAACTTGTAAATGGCAAACATAATTGTTTGCTTATCACTTCTAGTACGTCTCACAGACTGAGCTTCAGAATGAACTCAAATACATCAAAAATCCAATCCTTCTTCAAGAATAGCTTTTTAAAAACTTGAGCCACTTGTTTCACCCCTCCATCAGTTTCTCCAATTTCTCTATACTCATGCTGCCATGTCTATGCCTGCTTCAAACTTTTACTATGATGTCACCTAAGTTTCTCAACTCTTTTTTTGATTCAAGTATTTTGTGACTTTTGGTTTTCATAACGTCTAGGTTTTTAACTGTTCATTCAATTCATTCATATAAATGCCAAAATATTTTCCTTCTGTACTCTTTCAGCAACCAGCTATTTTGGTCTCTTTTTCATAAAATGGATGTTCAAAATCAGAAGTGTTATTTTGAAGATTGGGCACAAGCACAAATAAATCTTTGTGTGAATGGATTTCACTGGGGTATCTACATTTTTGTCTCAGTAACACCTGCCAACATCACTGTGAGTAGAAAAATGACCACATTTACTGAGCAACTACTATATGAAGTAGCATGTGATAAAGAAGTTTTCGTCATCGATTATCTTCAAAAAACCCCATTATAAAGATTAGAAAGATGAGGCTCAGAAGGTTTCATAGGTAGCAAAGTTGGGCACAGGAGGAGGGAAAGGCTGAATTTCAGGTATGAGACTAGCACATCTCTAGTTTTTCCAAAATGACACTTATTTTTATGATTTGGTCTAAAAGGTACTCTCCAAATGGAAAGCATCCTTAATCTTACAATGAAGAATTTGTTTCTATTTTGGCAATGGAAGTAAGTTCAGAATCATCTGTCTTTCACATCCTTTTAAAAAACCCTTTACCAGAAGGGTGTATAAACATTTGAAATCTTCCAAACTGTGTGTGTGTGTGTGTGTCTGTGTTTATGTGTGTGTAAGAGAGACAGACAGACAGAAAAAAAGAAACAAACATTCCAAATTTGCAATTCCTCTCCTCTCTTAAAAACTGCTTTCACTCCAAAGGCATTTTGAGAATGGAGTGCCCCACTGCGTTCCTCTTTTTTTTTTTTTAATACACATGAAGAAAAATGGTGACTTAAAGAAAGTAATTCACACATGACAACTCTACTTACTCATTTTTCTTTCCCCCGTGTTCCCTGTGATAGCAAAAGCATTCATTCCTTCAAAAGTCCAGAAACAATTAATACCATACATCATGTGTGAATGCAACTGACAGGACACACCATCTGCAGCAACCGTGAAATGCCTGCTTAGAAGGCCAAGCACACCTGCCATCAAAGCTCAAGACAAGAAAATATGCTAAGATTCGCAGCTATGTTTTTAATACATACATTTTATTTACTTTACCAATAAAGAAAATTGTCAAAGTAAGAGGAAATCATGAAAGGCAATTGCTCTGGTCAGAACAAAGGACCAGTAGAAAAGACTTAGACTTTGATTTCTGGATCTGTCTGATGTGGTTTATGGTCTTAATCAGCAGAAGCTTATGGAATCTAAAAAATATTATTGATGAATACACATTCCTTTTAAATATTTCAGGAAGCTTTGTGGCTTTTGACAGTACTCATAAACTTAAGTAGGGCTGAAGAGACAGCTTTATTTTCTGAGGAAGCATGGAGAATCATGGTTGGCAGTGATCATTATGTTATGCCAGTAGAATAAACCACTTTTTCAAAAGATGGCTAAGTAAAATTGTTTTATGAAGGAGATGTATTGTGCTAAAAGCACAATAACATGCGCTAAATACTAAATTGAATACTAAAAGCATTCGATATACTAATAACTTGGCTTATAAAAACATATTTTCAATGATTATTACAACAAGATTATCATTTTGTGAGCAAATCTCCTGAGTCATCCTTTATGTCCTTAGGTTTCAAAGCTACACTTTTTGGTTACACAATACAAAGCTTATCCTAACAATGCAACTAAAAGCTCCTTGGATACGAGAAGGAACCTCTACCAGGCTATTGACAATCAATTTAGACTTTGTGTGCTTTCAACTCTTTATTTGTAGATGAGGGTTAATAATATTTATTGCCTTATTATTTATTGCCCCTCCTTTCTTCTTCCTTCTGTCCTTGTTTCTCTGAGGTATTATAAGATCAATGACTAAATCTTATGAAATACTAAGATAAAAGTAATATTCAAGGATTACAACCATTTTCTTTTATTAAGGGGGAATCTCTTCAAGGTATTTTGTTAATATTATGAGACATCACATAAATATGTTAAAACACATTGTAACAGTTTAGAAGTGATTTTAATTCAATAGATTATAACTGCCTAACACTTCAGTTTTATGAATGTTTTCTATTTATCTCCTTTACTTTAAATTAAAAATACTAAATGATAGGCTTCCCTGGTGGCGCAGTGGTTGGGGGTCCGCCTGCCGATGCAGGGGACACAGGTTCATGCCCCGGTCCGGGAGGATCCCACATGCCGCGGAGTGGCTGGGCCTGTGAGCCATGGCCGCTGAGCCTGTGCTTCCGGAGCCTGTGCTCTGCGAGGGGAGAGGCCACAGCAGTGAGAGGCCCATGTATCGCAAAAATAAATAAATAAATAAAAAAATACTAAATGACCATCAGCAAAATCAATTAAAAGAATCATTGTTTCAATATAATATTGGCATAGATAAACAAATAAAAGGTGTATGCCATTTTGAATAGACAAAAAAATGTACAGCACTTAATATTTCACTTGTGTTTTAACAGCACCTATCAACAGGTTTAAAATCACTTCAAATAAACACTATACTAGTTAATTATTGCTCAGTATAACAAATTATCCTCAAAACTAGTGGCTTAAAACAGTAAACATGTACTATTTTTTGGTTTCTGTGGGTCATGACTTTGGCAGCAGTTTAGTTGGGTGGTTCCAGCTCAGTATCTCTCATGACGCTGCAGTCAAGACAGTGGCCAGGATTTGCCGTCATCTGAAGGCTTGACTGTAGGTGGAGGATTCACTTCCTAAATGGCTTACTCACATGGTCTAGACAGGCCTCAGTCCCTTACTATGTGTCTCTCCATAGAGCTTCCTCATAAGATGGCTGTGTCATCGTAAGATGGCAGCTAGCTTTCCCACAGGACAAGTGATCCAAAAGAGCAGGATGGAAGTTTTATGACCTAGGTTTGGATGTCAGTCCCTGTCTGATAGCAACATCCTTGGTTACACAAATCAGCCCTACTCCATGTAGGATGGAACTTAAGGGCATGAATACAGGGGATTACAGCATCACTGGGGAACATTTGGAAGCTGTCTACTACAATCACCTATCCTGTAAAATGGTCAAAACTTAAGAACTGTCGATCTACCCTAGAAAATTCAATAGTCATTTGTCCAAAGAGCTTCCAGTAGGTGTGGAACTCAATGAGCAGAACTGTGAAATGTGTCAAAGATAAAGTCACAGAAGACGTCCTCAGTAAGCTCATAAGAATGAGCAAGATAAATGATTATTCAGAATCATGTTAATGCTAAAATGGATTCTAATACATTCTTCTTGAATAATTAAAAAAAGGATTAAACTAGTGAAGAGTTTAAAGTCCACTGGCAGTAGCTTAGGATCATAAAATATAAAAGAAATAAAGAAGAGATACTGAGCTTTTCTGCAGAACACCATCCTACCTTCACAGTTAATAAGAGGTCTCTGAAAAGGAGATGTATGACTGCATAGGATCCACTTTAATATATGATTGTGTATGTAGTAGAAATAACAGGCTTTGAAGTCAGGAAGACCTGGTTTCCCTGCCCAGTTCTGATATTTACTGGGTCGACTTAGGCAAGTAACGATATTTCTGAGAACAGTTTCCCTACCTCTAAAATTGTCCTACCTACCCAATGGGTTGTTATATGAGTCACAGAAGCCTATGGATGTGTTGGAGATTGCACTAGGCCTTATATATGTTAGGAACGGGTATGGTTTATTTTTGAATATTATACTTGAATCACCAGGTCAGCTGAGCATTCATCAAGAATTGCCCAAGGATGATTAGATCCCTATTCTCATATAAATAAGATAGCTAACATGGAAATGAACGATAGAAAAAAAAAATCCATTAAATAAAACTTATGCTTTGACATTATTTGTAAAGAAGCAAAAGGAAGTTGAAAATAGCCAGGCTTTCCTGAGTCTGTGGTCAGAAGGAATTCTAAAATTAGACAAGACTATCATATAGTTTTTATCATATAGTTTTCAAGGAAAAATGAGGTTTTCATTTAAAGTCAATACTTCATTAAAATGGTATAAAAATACTTTGTGAAACTTCTAATAGCAAAATAAGATTTATAAAGTATGAAGAGTTGTGGCCTGAGAAATACAGGGTGAAAAATAAATATTACTTTTTAAAATATTTAAATGATACTTATTTGTTTCTATATCACAGATTAGACATTTTTTAAAAAGGTAACACTTCTGCTAGAATGCTCTTCCCCCCTTCTTCCTCACTTCACTACCTTTTGGGTGACCTAGTCCTACAGGGCTCAGCTCAGGGCTCATCTTTTTTAGAAAGACTTTTGATGTTGCTATCACCCCCCACTCAAGATTAGGTGCTGCTCTCCTGAATGAGCACAGCACCCATAATGATAATGTTGTTGATTCAGATAATGATAATATCCACCACAACTAACATTCTTTAAGAACTTACTGTGCACCAAGCACTGTGTTAAGTTCTTTACATATGATTTTGTTTAACCTTATCGAAAAGTATATGAAAGTAAGCAGTACTATAACTATAATTTTACATATGATGAAACTGAGATACTCACTGTTGAAGATCACATAGCCAGAAATGCTGGAACCAGTCCTTGAACTCAGGCAGTCTGACCCTAGGACACGCACTCTTAACTGCTGAGTGAATGCTGCCTTATTTATCTTAAAATACTCATTACGTAGGACAGTGCCTGGTCCACATAGGTGCCCAGTTGAATTTTTCAAAAAATAAATAAGTGATTTAAAATATTAAAGTGATTAAATTTTAATTAAATTTATTTATTAATAATTAAAAGTTTCTTCTCACTATTATAGTCAGACTGAGAACAAAAGGTTTCTAGAAAATACAGGATTCCAAATGCAACAATAAAGGATGACACTTACATTATAAAGGCTATGTGTTTAAGAGATATCCATGCACAGACTTCCTTTCCTTACAGATCAGAAGTTCTCAACCAGGGGTGATTTTGCCCCCAAAGGACCTTTGGCAATGTCTGGAGACATTTTTGGTTGTCATGACTGAGAGGGTAGTGCTACTGACATCTAGTGGATAGAAGCCAGGGATGCTGGGAAGCAATCCACTCTGGAAAATAGCCACTCACAACAAAGACCTGCCTAACCTAAAAGGTCAGTAGGCGTTATAGACCAAGCTAGTCTTGAATATATATTCCCTCCTAAACTTTAATATGCTGATTAATATTTAAGGAATCTCCACTAGCCTCCAAATTCCATAATGTTTCATACCCTAAATAGCAGTTAAAAAAAAAACACACACAATATCAAAGAGCAAAAGAGAGAGATACCAATGCTTTGGAAAATGACTTCTGGGAAGATGAACATTGACCTCGGAGGACACTAGAACATCAAAAGTAAAGGTTGGTGCAAATCAAAACTACAGTGAGGTACCACCTGACACCAGTCAGAATGCCCATCATTAAAAGTCTACAAATAATAAATGCTGGAGAGGGTGTGGAGAAAAAAGAACCTTCCTACACTGTTGATAGGAATGTAAATTGGTACAGCTACTATGGAAAACAGTATGTAGGTTCCTTAAAAAATTAAAAATAGAACTACCATATAATCCAGCAATCCCACTCCTGGGCATATAATATATGGAGAAAAACATAAGTTGAAAAGATATATGCAGCACAATGTTCACTGCAGCACAATTTACAAAAGCCAAGACATGAAACCAAGCTCAATGTCCATTGACAAATGAATGGATAAAGAAGATGTGGTATACAATGGAATATTACTCAGCCATAAAAAAGAATGAAATAATGCCATTTGCAGTAACATAGATGGAACTAGAGATTATCACACTAAGTGAAGTAAATCAAAGACAAATATATGATATCACTTATATGTGGAATCTAAAAAAAAAAAGGTACAAATGAACTTACAAAACACAAACAGACCCACAGACAGAGCAAACAAACTTATGGTTACCAAAAGGGAAAAGGAGGAAGGGATAAATTAGGAGGTTGGGATTAACATATACACAGTACTATATATAATACAAATAAACAACAAGGACCTACTGTACAGTACAGGGAACTATACTCAATATCTTGTAATAAACTATAATGGAAAAGAATATGAAAAAAAATATGTATATACACACACATACACACACACACACACACACACACACACATATATGTATAACTGAATCACTTTGCTGTACACTTGAAGTTAACACTGTAAATTAACTATACTTCAATAAAAAGTTATATTAAATAAGAAATTTAACATGGGAACAATTTTTTTTTTTTTGAAAAGGAATATATAGGTAGCAGAAAAAAAAAGCAAAGGTTGGTGGGAAGGAGAGTTATTCACTGAATACACCTACTTGGTATTCAGACCGTGGGCTAGGCATCTAGAAACATTACAATACCCTACAATGTTTCAAACAAGAAGGGATTGAGTTTTAGAAAGACAAAGTAGCTTTGCTGGGATCACAGGTTCAATGAAGTCGCAAGGCCTAGACACATAGATGCCTGGTCTAAAGGCCCAAGCTCCCCCTTTTCATGATCATAAACTTAATGTTATATGGGGAAAGCCCAGCCAGAAGAAGACCAGGCCCCCTGGTACCAAATCAACCAACAGCTGCCCGGTCAACTTGGTTTGTAGCTAAATATTATACACGGTTTCTTGTAGAAAAACCCCTGAGTCCCTAATAGACAAAAACACGATCCCACAGAGAAGTGACAAAATTTCAGTGAACTGTCATACAAAGCATAGAAACAAATGACATCATACATGGGTTTATACTGTGAAAAGGCCATTTATTCCCCACATACTCCTTCCAGCCTCACCCACAAATGCTGAGAACAAGGCCCTTTTGAAAGTCATGGGCACAAGTGTTGGAAGAACACAGGCTGCCTTGAATACCAAGAATTTCCCTCTGCTATTCTCTACAGAGTAAACACCAAATAAGGGCAAAAGACAACATGATGGGAAATGAGACAGCACACTTCAAGGACAGAGGACACCTGAGTCCCCGGAGCACAATTTTCATGTAAAAAGGCTGTTTACTCCTCCTTGAGGCTAAAGGTTGCTAACTTCACTTCCCAGACTTCGCTTTACTGCCATGTTCCCAAACCCTCCCAAATGATGCACCAATATAATCAACTGCCTTAGACACTGAAAACACTGATAAAGAGAAATGAAAGTTGTTGTGTTCCTTTTTAAACAAAGAACAAATTTTATGCAGGTAGAGGACTCATACGTGCATAAAAATCCACTCACTGTAGTATTTAGAATTCTGAGCAAAGTATGCAAATAACTGGCCAATAAACAAATAAATGAAATCTAGTTTATTCTGCTTCCAAGGCAAGATGAGTCTAGAGCTCAATGAGATTGGTAATTGCCACTAAAGGAGACTCCTTCCAAATTGCAGGGGGTGGCATTTTAAAAATGAGAAGAAAGAATATAGTTCAAAACTATTTCTGAAAACTGTAATTCTGTAAAATAATAAAGCAACATTAGAGAAAAATATCTCCTTGCTCCAAAATCTGTCAGGGTGCCTTCTAAATCCACAAGAAGTAGTGATCAGCTTAGATAAATGCATGCCCTCATCAAGCCAAATTACCCTGGAAAAGCACACTGATACCACCAAGGTGCACCTGTTCTCCCCTGCTGACTCCTACCTCCAGGTGGGGAAGGAAGTGCTAATTCTGAAGACTAGAGGATGCAAAGAGCGAGAGCAATTTGACAAGATCTACCTGTGAGAACATACCATTTGCTTTCACATAACCGCCTCTGCCAGGAAGAAAGACATAATTACAGAAATTACAGATTTATCATCCAACAGTGAATCAGATACTTACATTTTGCTCTATAAAAACTCAAAATTGCGTATTTTCTACAATGTAGATCATCATTGGGAGGTACCGTCCACGTGAATGACTGAAGAGTGATTCTTCCACAGCCAAGGCCAAATAATAGCTGTATTTTCACCAAATTCACATTTCAAATAATATTGTAATATAAAATAATTTCGCCAGCAATGACGCTTCTACAAGTCTGTTTGCACTATTTACTATGGGATTATGAACTTATAAGGTCTAGTCTTTTCTGGCAAATAATCTAAAAATTAGTTTTGCTAATAGCTCATTAAGAATTGAAACTAGAGGGGCTTCCCTGGTGGCGCAGTGGTTGAGAATCCACCTGCCAGTGCAGGGGACGGGACACAGGTTCGAGCCCTGGTACTGGAAGATCCCACAGGCCATGGAGCAACGAAGCCCGTGCGTCACAACTACTGAGCCTGTGCTCTAGAGCCCACGAGCCACAACTACTGAGCCCGTGTGCCACAACTACTGAAGCCTGTGCTGTCTAGCCCGTGCTCCGCAACAAGAGAAGCCACCGCAATAAGAAGCCCGTGCGCCACAACAAAGAGCAGTCCCCACTCACTGCAACTAGAGAAAGCCCGCACACAGCAACAAAGACCCAACGCAGCCATAAATAAATAAATTTATATATTAAAAAAAAATTGAAACTAGAAATGTACAATGAAATCATAACAATAAATACCATCCAAAATGTCTGAGGTGATGTTTCTGGGGTCATTATCTCCTTAGCTCATTAACAGCATTTATAGAATTAAAAAAAGCAATGAGTGGTACCAAACATCCTTGAGTAACTTCCTGAATCAACAATTTAAAACATGAAGAGACGTTTGTGCCCTTTTCTCCCAAGGGATAGAGTACTGTTAATCCGTTTCAGGTTAAAAAATGAAAAGTACATTTGATAAGCGATCCTCAATTATTTATTTCTTCTGCTTTTATTACAGCAACTTTGCTCATCATTTTTAAGCATGCACTTTCAAAACACTTCAGGAAAAATATCAAAGCTTTGTAAAATATATAGAGCATGATTCAATTTCTGGTGTGTGTATGTGTATTTTATATAAACTGAAAGGATACACAAAAACCAGTTAAAGGCGATTGCCTCTGGGGAGTAGAACTGGCGATTGATGGAAAATTTCCTAAAGAATTTTCATTTCATATATTTTTAAGCATTTGAACTTTCTACTATGTGCACATATTTCTCTTAAAATTGTTTCAACTTTTTCAAAGAATGTAATATTTTATAGGAGAATAAATAGCTAGTATTTATATTTATCATTTCATCCTTTTGCCCAGTCTCATCAAACTCAACTGAAATTATAATTCTTTTTCCCCAGAAAGGAGAGGCATTCTAGGCATTGCAACTGATTGCAACTCAAGGAAAAAGCTTTCTGACAGGAAAATATGAACAAAATGGAACATTAAAATAAATGGAAAATTAGAAAACAAAATTGCTTTGTCAGGAGGGAGATTTCACTGGGAAGCGTTGCCCTGCAGGGTGCCCTGGTTAAAGTACTTTTATTTCCACCTTCTGATGTGGGTTATTAGGTACAAGAGAATAAACTCTTCTCACACTGACATATAAAATGAAAAAGTATTATTAAAGTAGCCAAAATTCACAAACATGAATATTACTATTAAGCAAAAGTAAAAAAAAATTTTTTAAATAGGACTTTTCAAAATTACCTGAAAACTAGACATCCTCCATTCTCAAGGGTTTAGTTTTTACTTTTCTCTTATTCTAGTTTCTTGTCTATTTTATTTCTAAAAGTGTACAGATCACACACATCTTGGGTCAAATATACTTAGTCTCTTAAAATATCCCACTTTCCAAAGAAATAGGCAAAAAGAGGCACTTTACTTCTGAGTCCATGGAGACTGGGTTCCCATTCTCAGGCCTTTCCGCAGAACTTGACTCTTTTAGTGCTGTCTGGAGGTAGGAAGCCCTATAGTTCCAAGCACAAATAAGATGGTCTTTGAAATTTTCTTCTGAATCTCAATAAATGGAGTCCAACTGATTCCAGACAGACTTTTAGGATGAGATCTCAACTACAGAGCTACTGATCCATCACCAGCTCCTTCCGTGACCAGCACAACTCTTTCATCGTGCCTGTCTCCAGTCCACAGGTACTCCTCCCATATCACATTGCATGCCAAAGAAGAACATAGCCAGAATTTTCAAAGAGAGGATTGATGGGACTTGACAAATGATTAGATGAGGAGAATGAAATGGAGAATTCCCAGTTTTCTCTGGAATGTGACTGGGGAAATCTGCTACCAGCCTGGACAAATCAAGGTAGAGACCTAGAAAATAGCTTTACTATGTACAAGAGGGTAAGACCTCAGCTGCTTAGCACGTTGAGCCTCAGCAAGCCAAAAGATTCTTTCTCTTATTAGCATCTTGTTATGGCCCAACTGCACATCTAAAACAAAGCAAATATTTTGCACATAGGATATAACAGTCTGTTTCAATTACACGGAAAGCATAATACTGTCTCAACTGACACTTGTGATTAATTCTAATAAGGACTTGCTTTAGAAGGTTTTTGGCAGAATGTTTGAAGCTGACAGTTCACAAAAGACAAGGACTTCACTGTTTACAACAACAAATATGGAAACAATAATGATACTGTACTATCTCTCCTCATTTCCCTGCATCTAATTGAGAAGAATGTTTGAATAGCATGATAGTATGTCCATATCTTGACATTTTTATGAATTTTATGGAAGTAATATAAATGCAGTGACACACCCATAAAACTTCTTCCTTTATCAGTTGTTTGAAAGTCATTAGAAACCTGGCATCAGAAAAGCAGGGAAAATAATTTCAAATGGTTCCATTCCCTTTGCAAATCTTTTAACAGTCTCCTTTCTTACCGGATCTTTTTCTTTGCCTGGCAATATTTAAATTTTAATCTGAGTTTCTCAGGGAAAAAGAAAAAAAGTTAAGGAAACACTTTCACATCATTGTGATCCAATCACCTTTGCCCAAATCACTGTGAAAGAGAACATTTGAACCAATTTTCACAAGCATTTATTCAGCTCCAATTGTTTACAATGCACCACTACAAAATGCTGGGGTTAATTCCAGAGGACAGGACAAAGTTCTTGCTCTCAGAAGGTTTACACCCTGTTTAGCGAGACAATATATGCAGATGAAAACAGTTAAATGATAATGCAAAGCTGTATGGCAGTAAGAGAAGAATGGATCAGACAGTAGGATTTGTTTGGGGTGGAAACAGAAGAAAGTGGAACTGCCACGGAGGTGAATACTTGATAAACACATATTCTACAAGTTGATGACTTACATTTCATGCGTGGCACCGCCCCTCCCCCTCCCCTCACCCCTCACCCCGCCCCCAGGCAATACTGGTTTTGGCTTCCTGGCTACCATCCCTCCCCCATCCTCAAATACTTCATTCACTCATCTATATTCTTGCAAAGTGTAAATGCTCACACAAAATCAAGTTTTTTAGAAGCCTAAAATATCTGGGATGGCTTTAGGCAAAACTGCATCTGCAAAGTTTGTTTCCTTCCATTTTCCCTTGTCCAGTTATTCAGTCATTTTCCTTATTATCAAAAGAAAAATCCATTCCTTGTTGAAGGCTAAAATTCCTCATAGAGTTAAGAGGATAGGTTGGTGGAGATGGGGGTGGCAGAAGACTTTTCCTAAATTGCATCATGAAAATAAGTATACAGTATAACTTTTGCTAAGCTAAATCTTGGGTTTTAGTTAACTGTGTACAGCCAGAATTATTATTAACAGATTTAAAACTATTTGTGTAAACATGTGGGCAACTATTTTTGAACCATGACAGATATTTCAGATTTAAAAAACCTTTTAAATGTTCTCATTTCACTACACTTTATTAAATAAAATG
The DNA here is from genome assembly GCF_000442215.2 of Lipotes vexillifer. Classification (NCBI taxonomy): domain Eukaryota; kingdom Metazoa; phylum Chordata; class Mammalia; order Artiodactyla; family Lipotidae; genus Lipotes; species Lipotes vexillifer. The sequence continues at coordinate 181,678 of NW_006774067.1, forward strand.
CACAGGAGATCTGGAATTCCATTCATTAGCTGTAGTAAATATTTTTTATAACATCCTTGCATTCATTTATCTCCTGACTCCAATCATCTTTTAGGGGCAGAACATAATCCCAGCAAAGTCAACCTGCAGATTCTAGGCCTGACCACAGTCATGGGTTTAAGAATGGCATGTGACCTAAAAGAATCCAATTGGAGTGAGTTTCAGGACTGTTTCCAGCAGTTTGGGACACAAACCCTGTCTTCTGTCCTAAATCTGTGAGGGTACCTATTACAGCCTGAGGGATGCAAGCATGAGGGTGAAGTTTGTGGTGGGAGTCTTGACTGAATTACGCGTAAATTAAGTCAGATTCCTTTATTGTTCAAGGCATTTTTAGCAGGTATTCCCTTTTCCTGCAATTAAATACATACTGACTCTTGAATTCAGCAAATATACATTGAGCACATGCTATGTGTTAGGTTCTAGGAGTGCAGCAAAGAAGAAGACATAAATTCTTCCCTGAAGTTCCTCACATTCTAGCAGAAAAGTTAAAAAAAATACAAAAACACAACTAAACTAATATAGTGTGATAATGAATTAAGAAGGTAAACAGGATGACAGAATGTTACGAAAGAAGGGGACCTAATCCAGCACTGGTTTAATAAAACCTACTTTAAAAAATTAACAAAAAGTCAGAATAAAACACATGATTATCTTATATACAGTATAACCATCCACCAGTTAACAGCATGGCTAGTCCCTTTGCATTCAATATGAATTGCCTCAATTTAAATGCCAAATACTAATACTGTCACCCAACACTGAGCCCCCTGAAGTCACCAACTCATTCCTGAAACAAACTGTCATTTACTGTGTAGCATGATGAAGACATTCCAGTGAATAAAATGCCAAGCATTAACTCCTAGGCCACTACCAGGTAACTCATTTTACCTGAGGGGTTTTTCAGAAGGAATCTCTGGGGACCTGAAAGTCAACAAACTCAGTGAGGCAAAAATTAACTGCAATTTTTAAAAAACCACAGTGGTAAAATAGTAGCTGGATGTTAAAATATATTCCTTTACAAGAGAAATGTTCCCTGTGGAATCATATGCAATAAAGGATATGAAAGCAAGTTAAAGAGTATAAAGTACTCAAGACAAATGCTCGTATTGACATTCTTCTAGAGTGTATACACTGTTACTATAATCAGAGACTCAGGAAGTATGATTATTTCATGCACTTACCTCTTATATCTTTAATCTTAGAGGACAAAATGAACGTGTTAAAGAAGGCCCAATATAAATTAATGTGCAGAAATAAAGAACGGATATCCTACTCTTTTTACGTGGGTTTGTACAAATAAAACCAGATGGTATGGTTTGGAGATTTGTTTCCTTGACTTCTTGTCATTCAGAAAGGAATATAATGAGAGTCAATTGATTAACTGAATCTTCCAGTTTAACAGCAAAGTGGGCAATAAAATTAATATTTAAAGGTGTAAGTGTTGTCAATTTTATTTTTATAACTACCTTGTTTGGATGATTATTCCCATTTTACAGACAAGGAAAGTGAGGCTCTGAGAGCTTAAATGACTTGACCGAATGAATGACTGTACGGCATTTTGCTAGGCATGATTTTAATGTATCTCATAACCGTATTATTTAGAATTGCTATAGCTAAGAGGCATTTCTACAGCATAGAAAACTGAACTGCTTTTGAAATGATTTATCATTAGTGATGATGCAGCCCCTTCTCTCTTGTTCCATAAGTATTGAGTCCTCAGTCCATCTATCATAACTGAAGCTATAGCTTAATTTAGATTCTAGTCTCTCAACAAATACTGAGGCAACATAAGGTCAGCTCCTAAAGCAAACAACCATTTCACAGTATTCCATTTGCCTTGTTTTTTTTAAGTGTACCATCTAAAATAGTTAAGTAAGTCTTTATTTAAATTTAGAGTTTAAAGGAACAAGGTTTATTTCTGTACATAGTGCAGTGTTAATTCGAGTCCAGTTTTGTGAGAGACAGTGAATAAATCCTCTTAATAAGCTACCTAAACATCCCCAAGATAGTCAGAATTTTACCAACTGTGTACAGAGTTTACACCTACATACAAAGCTTAAACCTATCTAAATACGTGCAAAACAAACAGAAATGAACTATGGACTATATCAGCACAAACTAAACAGCCTAGGAGACACTCAAAAGGAAGGAAATGTCATCAAAGAAACAGCAACACAATCCAATCATCAATTTGCATCTCAACTGCATTCTATAGAGCTATTTTTCCAAAATGGGACCCCACCCCCCAAAACTACTTAAGAATAATGTATGGTTCTTAGAGGGGAAAAAAAGTCATTTAAAGAGTATTTATTTGGGGTTACTCTGTACTGGGCATTGTTGTAGGTTCTTTATCAACACCTCTGTTCATAGTTTTATTAAGATTTCAGTATGTATGGTTTTAAGTATTCATCTTTCTGAGAATCCTAATCCTTTTCGCATTAGTTTTGCATTTTCATTCCAAACTAACTTTCCTAGCCAGTCTTGAACCTCAAACTTTCCAGCATTCTTGACTCACTTTCTCTCTTATTCTTCTGTTGCACCCACCCTTCTGCCCTGCATAAAAAAGTATCCACTCTGCCCTAAATGTTTGCAATCAAAAGTGTTGCTAAAAAGGTCATCTATGTCAACTGAAGTACGATTGATGGTTTCTGACTCCATCTGGGCCACTGGCACGGTTCTGCCCTCACCACATTTGTCCTTAGTGAGTTCCTTTTCATAATTCTCATTGCAGCCTTTTACTCTTCCTATGTTCTCCACTCTAACCATCCCATTATACACAGTTGATAAACCAGCTTTCTAGTTCATAGAGAACATATCAAACAGGAACTCTCCCAACTTGTCTCCTCAAACATCATCTCTAAACTTATCCAGTACGGACTATTTTCTTATACCCTTCGTTCCTATCTTTCTTATGAAGGACTTCCTCCATGTACTAGACATCTCCCTCCTATGCTTTAAGCAACTCCCTTCACACTGGCTTCTTCCTCTGAGACTGTAAACACATTTAAAACTTCCATGTAGAAGGGAGGAAGAGAAGAAGGAAATAAGGAGGAAGGCAGGAAGAAGGAAGAATATAACTCATTAGAGATGTGTCTTCAATTCAAGGTCCTATCCTGCCTCTCTTTCCCTTCATCATAATCATC